>NC_050483.2:36968626-37271656 GCF_012460135.2 Molothrus ater | reverse complement strand
CCTAGGTGATGGAACAAAGCATGGAAGTGTGTAGCATTGCTTGGTAAGGAGGGGTATTGATGTGAGGAATAAAAACCTTGGCTTCTGGACTGTAAGTTCAGGCAGATAGTATTTGTATAGTGCCTTTAATTGTGCTTTTACCACAGCCAGTGAAACCTCAGCAGGAGAATATGGAGCCAAGGTCTGTGCTCTGAGGATGGTGCACCTGAGTGAGGATCACCTGTGCCCACAAATGTACTCAGCTTTTGAGCAGAGGCAGAAGCACTCTCCGTGTGTGTTTTCTTCTTTGTGATGCACAGAGACCAGAAAGGTTATGATTATTTTATGGCTTGTGGGTTTAATGAAAGCTTTGATAAACCTGGTCTTTTTTATCCTCACTTAAAGCTGACTTCCAGTAATTTTTTGTTTGAAAAGCAGATTGGCATTGAAAACCTGTTCCAGGGGAACAAACCCATACTTTTAGATGGTTTGTTTCAAGTCAAATCTGGACATAGCTGCAGTGCTTAAAAGGTAGGTTTGAAGCTAAGTTAAACATGGTATTCTTTCACATCTTTCTCCTTTTCTTGACCTGGCATGCAGTAAAAGGGAGACACAAGAATGATGATGCCTAGGCACAGCACAGAAGAAAATACTCTGATCTCATCACCATCTCTGTTTTGCAAAATATATCCAGGGCGCAGTAGTGACAAACTCCTATTTATCTGGTTCCTAATTCCCCTCTGAAATATGTTACATGCCAAAGTTTATCTGGAGTCTCCAATGCCTCATTTTAGGTCCAAACAGACATTAATTAGAGACATTAAGCTCTCTGCTGCTCCTAAGCTTTTCATACATCACAGCTGGAGTTTGTTTGTATTGCAGCTCGGTGCCAAACAAGGCACACCCAAGTGCAGGCTCTGCACAGTCAAAATCTTTAATAAACAAAGTGAGGTTAAGCCATTCTTAATTAAAAAAAAAAAAAAAAAAAAGAAAAGGAAGAAAAAGAAGGAGGAGGGGGAAAATATTTTCAGTCTTGAAATCCTGCAGGTTTTGTTTGTTTGTTTGTTTGTTTGTTGGAGTTTTGTTGTTGTGTTTAATGTAATGATGTTTTGGAGACAGAATTGATATTTTTATAAAGATGAAAGTTGACAAGACTGCTCTTTATGTTGTCCTCCTGCTTTTTTTCTGCTGTTGGCCCTCTTTCCCCTCTTTGCTTACTGTTTTCACTTTCAGTTTCCATGCTGTTTTAAATTTGTGCTCTTTCTGATTGTATTGAAAGTCTGTTTCCTAATTCATCCCATTTTCTAAATCTTTGGTTGGTTATACTCTTCCTTATTTTAAGGCTATTAATAACCAAGGATAGTAATACTTAATGGATATCCCCTCCATATTTATTACCCTACTGTTCTGGTTTTATTTGGTCTGATTTTTAGCATACCCTGTAACAAATAAAGCCTAGAATTTTTAGCTTTCTCAACATTTCAGTTTACACTTGTGTTGTGTTTGTTTGCTGAAGTCATTTTCATACAGTAGCTGTGGATATCTTGGTTAGGAAAGAACTGGGGAGTGCTAGTTACAGATTATTTAGGAGCTCCCCTGATGAGTCAGGGTCCATATGTTGTTTTGGCTTGGTCTGCCATAAAATTACTCCTGATTATTACGTAGTGCTGTCTCCCAGCCACAGCTTCTGGATATTAACAGAGGTCTATTAATAATTGTTATTAATTTATTTATTTAATTATTAATTGTGAGGGGAATTTGAATTAATAATTGGGAATTGTCGGCGAATTCTTGTACAACCAGGTTGCTGTCTAATTTTATCAGAAGTGTTTGGTGTGGGGAAGGAACAAACACCTGCTTTTGTAGTTTTCAAAGGTCCATATAAATCTTGCCTCCATAGTGAAATGTGGCTGAAGTAGGTTGTTTTACTGTGTCAGATGTATTTGCTGGGCACCCACAGTGTTGCCTGGGTATGCTCCTAACCACACCTCTAATTGCACTGTGGTTATGTCTAATCTGGAAGGTATTTTATCTGCTTGAAGTGTTTCAGCTACTCTTGGGCAATACTCAATACTGCAATAAATACATTATTTATTGCAGACAGGACCAGTGTGTGATGCTGTTCCAGCCTGTGCTTCCAGTGCTGAGGTAACCTTGAGCAGACTGGCCAGTGCAGTCCCCTTTAATTTCCTTTCTTCAGACAGTGTAATGATGGGCTTGCTCAGGGTCTAAGTTAGTCTGGTGTAAGGGGGAGGCAACTCTCACTGCTCTGCATGTTTGTGGGTTTTAAAGTCAATAAGTGCTTTGTTTTGATGAACAGACAGAAGAAAAATGGCAAGGTTAGGACAGCAAAATCTGAGTTCCACAGAAAAAGTTACACTGGACATGGCTTTGCTCTTGTCTCATCCAAGTGCAGAACCAGTTGTGCAGATCAGCAGCATCTGCTTTGTTGAACTAGACTCTAACCTATCTAACCTATGCCTGTCTAACCTGAGATACCACCAGTGCTGGTGATTTCATAACATCCATGCTCCATCTATTCCCCTGCAAAGGAGAATGTGCATTTATTAAATTGAGTGGTGATTGATTAATAAGAGAGGCGACTCCACTGTCACCTCTTTGGATTTTGTGATGGACTTGGAGAAGTTAAGCAGATGTGGGTGGTGCTGTACCAGGGCAGTGCTTATCTCCTGTTGGTGCACCCTGCAATTCCCATGGGTGGGAATTGCAGGGTGCACCAACAGGAGATAAGTGGGGATGGGTGCTGATGCTGCATGCAGGTGGGCTGACTGTGGTGCTCACAGCTGTCAGCACTGAAAAGAGGAGGTTGAATCTGCACTGGCCCATGTTTTTAGGTGCTTACTGCTTTCTGAATGTAATATTGAGGCATGGTCAGCTCAGTAATGATGAACATTGCAGCCTGTCATGGAGTTTATGTTCTGGAGGCAGATAGATGACATGTGTAAACACTTGTTCCTTGCCAGCATAATAGCAATAATGGGGTTACAATGTCAGCAATGCTAATTGAAATTAAAACAAAGCCAGGTGTACAAAATACAATACAATAATCTAGAGCAAATTAAGCTTCATTGTAAACTGTCAATGAATTTAGCTGCAAATTATTCAAAAGTTCAAATGATGTGACAGTGGGATTAGTTTGTTTCCATTAGTATATCACTGTGTGTATCAGGCTGGCATGAACAGACTAGTTTTGTCTGAAAAAAACAAGCAGCACTTTGCTAAATTGTCTTTGGTTGTTAATTTGTATCTCTTGAATGAGACCCACCCTTTTTCCAAGATGATTGAAAAATATGTACCACCTCCTTGTCAATTTCTCACACTGCCTAATTTTTGCTTTGATTAGATTGTTTATATTCAGACTAATCCCCGTTCCTAGGTTATACTAGATGTATAGGAAAATAAAAAGGGAGACAGTAGTCCGCAATCTCTAAATGAGATTTATCTCATATAAGACTTGAAAAATACTGCTGCTGTGGGATACTGAGTTTCTGACAGTTCTCACTCTTTCCTATTTATATAAATTTTCACCTTTTTGGTCCAGTTGCTAACTCAGTTGCCTGAAATAGTGCTACAGGACAGACTCGTGGAACTGCTTAATTTCAGTGTTTCAAGTTTAGCAGCATCATGCTTCTGTCTCAGTCTCAATGACAGTTCATAAGGATTCAAACCTTTCAGAACAGAGGGAGGATGACAGCTGTGACTCATGGCCGGCGTATCTTGACATTTACCCTTGTGAGGAGACTTTTGTGATTCATTTGGGAACGGCCTGAGTTGCCTGATGTGCAATCACTGTACCTCTGA
Organism: Molothrus ater; assembly: GCF_012460135.2. Classification (NCBI taxonomy): domain Eukaryota; kingdom Metazoa; phylum Chordata; class Aves; order Passeriformes; family Icteridae; genus Molothrus; species Molothrus ater. The sequence goes on along the minus strand of NC_050483.2, from coordinate 37,267,855 downwards.
GAGTGAACCTTACCCTTCTCAAAATAGGTTTCTATACAAATTGTTCCTGTGAGAAGTGCCTCAGTGCTTGGGTGACTCAACAATGAAAATAGCAGTGGGGTACAGAGCCCGCTCAACAGTAAGTGCCATAAAGCCTGAACATCTCTCTGCTGATCTTCTGCCTCATGTTATTGCTAGGAAAGAGCTCCCTTGATAAAACTCCAGGAGACACCAGAACTATTACTTTTCAAAAATACATGAGAGGCAGCTGCTCACCAATAGATTTATTTAGACTGCAATTCTTGTCATTTCTTCAGAGTATTGACATGTCACAGTGAGCAAAATAAGAACTCATCTTTCCAAAGATGTACCAGGAACAGAAGAGCTCGCCCTTAAATGAGCACCTCTTACACTGAAGGTCAACCTCATGTACCTAAGTCATACAAGAGGTGAAACAGCTCGTCCTCATGTTGACATGAGACACTTTTTGACATTACAGCAAAATGGATCTGTTATGATGAAGCAGTGTTGGTGCTAGGCAGTTCTTTGGGCTGAGTGGTCATTGCAACCACCTAATGCTGGTTTTGCCTTGTTCGATTCCTGCAGTTCTATTTCCCCCTCCTCCCCTCAACATATTTGATCTGACCTCAGGCTTCTGCTCATTACAGCCTTCTAGGCTTCTGTCTCTTTGCTTATGAATCAAGCTCCATCACAAATATCTGCAGTTTTAATGCTGTGATGGTAGCACTCCTGACATGTTGTTATAGCAACAGTGCATACTGTATATCTCAGAATATCCCACCTTATATCCCTGAAATGAAATATTTCATGTTCTATCAGGTACATAGAATCTGTGGTGCTTTAAAGGATATGTTGTAGCACTCATCTCCTTTCTGAGATAACAGTTCCATTTCCTTGCACTTGCTCTACACTTCCTGGGTTTCTAATCATCCATAGCATTTGTCCCAGAAACACTGTCAGTGCTGATGTATCCCTTTTGTACTGGAGCGAGCAGAAATGTGTGCGTGCCTATGGCAAAGGGCGGACAATTGATTTATACAGCGGCAGCACAGGAGCCACTCTCTCCTGGAATAAATGTGTCTAACAAAACAAATTAATGTTTGGAATTGAAAATGGGTGAGACCATAGGAAAAGTAGGCTTATTTCAGGGGAGGATGGGTTGCATGGCCCAGAGTTCACAATGTACTGTGAATTACTGGGATGGAGCAGAAGTGATGGCAGGACCTCCAGTGCTCTGAGGGGGGAACATGAGGGGAGGTCATACTGGTCCTTCTTGATTCTTCCCTGTCCTACCGTGAGCGACCTGAGGATTTGTTTCTGCTTGAAATCTTTTTCCCCTGCAGCTGTCTCAGTCTCCTGGCTGTCAGTCCTGGCTCTGCTCAGCCCAACACAGCCCTCTGCTGTGAGCGGGTGGGAAGCCTCACAGCCTGGCTTCAGCTCAGCTGCATGAGCCCGATTTTCAAACAGATTTTAGGGATGTTGCCCACGTACTTTGCTTTCTTTACTGCAGGGCTAGTATATTGTGTTTACATATTAGTTCAATGCCATAAATGTTTATCTTTGAAAATAAAAAAAAAAATCCATCAATTCTCTCAAAAATTTCACAGATAAACGTTGTCCCTGCTTCAGCTCACCAAGAAGCTGCACAAGGGGAGCCTGAGCCCACGCTTGTGTGAGCACAGGTAAGGACAGCTCTGACGTGGGGCTGTTTTTCCAGCTCCTAGCAAAGTGCTCTCAGGAAAGGAGCGGGAGCTGCAAATGGTGTATTCCCATTTACAGATAAAGTGACTTGAATTGCTGCAGTTTCTGGCAGATGACACCTAATGGTAGTACGACTTTCTCAACAGTTTTACCATTGACAATAGACGGTGCTGATATGTGAATTTACAAAGCCTTTATTTGTGCCTGCCTCTGCATGTTCATTGTCCAGGGGTGATCCCCGCTGTGTGTTTATGGGAGTTTGCTGTAGCTTGTTTCTCATGGTGCCATACAGAGACACCTTCTGTTCTCTCTAGTGGAAAAATATTATGTCTGGATAAGTTAATAGGCTAGAAGGTTTGAAAGCCCTTTGAAAAGTTCATGGATGAATACCTCCTGCATATGTTCTTCTTTTGCATGCTGTAACACAGAGATTAGAAATCTGTAGCAGAGCAGGGGATGGACTAGATGACCCACAAAGTGTCCCAATCAACCTCAGCACCTCTTTGTGTGAGGCATATTGCTAAAATCAACATAAAGTGATTGGGGGGAGAGGGAGGGAGATCTCATATGCACGCAGGGCTTGGGGAGGAGGGTGAAATCAAAAAGGAGTGAAAGTTCCTTTTTTTTTCGTGTGTGTTGCTTATATTGATGTTATTAAACCAACCAATGTGTGCTCCTTGCAGAAATGAGTGCAGAATGCGAGACCCTGTTGTTAGAAAGAAATGAAGGGCTGGTTTCCAGCAAGGCGCATACATAATAGTGCTTTCCCCTCTCCTGAACAACACATACTACTGTGCTTTCTTCCCAGTGCCTGTTTGAGGTGTACTGAACTATTCTGTAATTTCTTTCAACTTGACATCTTTGAAAGGTCACATCAACAGCAGGCAGTTGTGTGAAACTAGAAGGTTTTGCATAGGATCAGCAGGGGTATTTCAGGCTGGGCTGAAGAACTGTTTGTAGAAATCTGCTTACAAGTTGATATGGAATTTGTTTATGTCATTCCTGTGTTAGTATTTTTACTTTCACAAGCATTGCAATTTAAAAAAAAAGAAAAAAAAAAGTGTAAGTTAAAAAAAAAGGCTGTCACAAAACCTTCTGCTAAATAGGGGATATCGAAACTGAATTATTTACTACCTGTGTAGTAAGTATTTACTTTCCTCACCATGGGCTTTGTTAGATAGAAGGCTGTAATAGCATGCAGTGTCTTCTCTCTGAATGATGCATGACAGTGTGGTGTGAGCAGCACAATGTGCAGGCTGCATGGGGCCATGCACACTTCTGCCTGTCCTGTCACTCAGACACTGCCCACAAAGCCAGGCTCCTCCTCTGGCACACACCCAGGCTAGAGCTTCATCTGCCACCTCTCCCAGTATAGGTGGTCAGGAGATAGATGCTTCCACATCATGTGCCAAGTGCTCTGGATGCATTTCCCTGTGGTGGGGTAGATGCTGGAGCATCTTGGCAGGCTCTGTGAGGCTGGTCTGTGGGAGGGAGAAGGTGCAGTGTTAAAATGATGCTTGTGGCTGTAGGTGTGTGAGAGTCATGAAGACATGTTTGTGTCTGAGAAAGGAATTGTGGTTACAGGATCATTGTAGGGACAGCCTGGAGCCACCTCTGCAGTGAAAGAACCTGGCAGAGGTAGTACCCTGAGTATTCCAGCAGTGTAGCAGAGCTCTTGGACTGGGAAAAAAAACTGGGTAACCACAGAGCTGCAAAGATAGTGAAAGTAAGCTGTCAAATGTAAGGTTCCTGGGATCAGTTAATTAGTACTAACACATGACTGGTGGCACCTTTGAATTTACATTGCAGATGGGTGCTGGGTTTAAGTCCTGCTCTGTGGATAGGTCCCTCCTGCTTTTCAGCCTGACCTCTACTTGTGCCTCGTGTTGCCTGCAAGGGTTGGAAGGGCTCGAAGATCTTCAGGCCTCCTCACTGATCTCAGTGGCACTGTACACTTGTATAATAGATGCCATTAGCATGATTCATAAACAGACTTTGCAGACCCTTGAGCTTATGAATTTATCTAATCTAAATTAGAACTTGGACTTTTAGTCCCTCTAAATTTGGGGGAAGTTTGGATTTTGGCCTGAACTCTGTGGTGATGTGGTCTCATTTCCAATCCCATGATTTAGTGGGCTGGGAGTGCTAATTCTCTATCTCTCAAAACTTTGATTTGCTTTGTGTGTCTGGCAATCTGGGCAATCACTGGATCTATTTGTCTCACAGTACTTCAAGGTGGTCAGTAATAGATACTTTGGGCAAGATGTAAGAAGCTCTGTAATGAATGGCTGGCTAAGGCTCTTTTTGACCTTTGATTTACAAGTTTGGATGTGGAACCCACATAGCTACATAGCCCTTGCTGCTCAGGGTTTTCTTCATTGGAATCAGTGGGACCTTGATGGGTCTGTGGCTACGCTCGCTCAGCAGTTCATCCCCAGGACGTGCTTTGCTTGTTCTGTGCCTAAATTATTTCTGCAACCTGCTGTTAAACATCTAGCATCACTTTGCTTCAGCAACAATGGAGAAAAAAGTGTCTGAAAGGTAGTTTATGGAGGGAATGAATCTCAGGCATTGTTGTTTTTATTGCACATCTCTGTTCTGCATATTATTTTCAGCATCTTTATTGGTTTGTTATGTGGTGTAAGTTTCTATGTGCAAAACACCTGGGGCTCTTGACCCAATAATTGGACAGAGTTGTCTTGTGCATAAGAAGAAAATGAAAGAGAGTAATGATTTATTTGTTGCCCTACCACAATTTCATTTTTTACAATGATGATAGGAAATGTCCTGATTCTCTAAAACAAGAACTGAGAGCAGTTTTAGAGTATATCAGACTGCAGTCAACACATGCAATTGTTTCTGCTTTCCTCCCCAAAAAAGTGCAATTCAGCCTCATGCACATTGTTCCAGGACAACTGCTTGTATAAATAGAGCCAGCTAACAGCTGAACAATTTCTGGAAAGATTTAGCAAGTAAGATAAACACAAACCACTGATATTAACTCTGAATAACCTTATCCTAAGATCTGAATGACTTATGACTTATGTTTCTGCTGTATTATTTTATTTAGGTGAGATCCACTTTTAATGCTTTGTTTAGAGAGTATATTGTCAGAAATTCTACTTATTGTTAATAAATACATGAAAAAAAATGTTCAACAAAAACCAGATTAAGCCTAGTTTCTTGAGAAATGCTATTAACTCCAGTCAACAACTGCTGTCTGTTCATGCAAGATAATAGGTACCCTCCCTGGATTGTTTTTAACTTGTTTTGGATGTACATTTTATGAAATAAGATGGAATTTCAGCTTGTGGCTGTAGGACATTATCTTGGTCTTTTTCAGCTCCTTTTTGCATCAGTTATCATATTTTTTGTTGCTTTTATTAGGAGAATGATCAGACCCCTGGTTAGAACCAGACACGTGTTCCTGAATACCCACTCGCAGCTTGAGGGGAATCTAGCAGTGGTTTTGACAAGAAAAACCATTATTCATCATGCCTCATTTAGCAGGCATCAAATTTTACATTTTCCCTCTGCCAGCTATTCACTCTTCTGCCCCTTCTCATCAGTCAAGTACAATTAATATCACCTTAACTGACTGTTAACTTTGATTATCCAGTCTAGTACTATTACTAGCTTTGTTTCTTGACATTAGCAAACCATGAGTAATGATTTATAAGCCAGTTAAAATGGTATTGCTGGCATGTCCATTTACCTGAGTTAATATTTCTTTTTTTTTAATGCCAAATGCCTTCCAGACTAATTTCATCTTACTGTGCTGTTTTCTTATGCTTTGGCTCCCTACCAGCCTTAGTATTTCTGACCGTCTTTCATTGTGAATTCCTTTCTGCCATAAGCTCTTCTGCACAACTGCACAACCCCTTGCTGACTGCTCTTCAGGGAAAGTGTTTTAATGGGGATATATTGTTTGTTTGTTTTTGGTCTTTTTTTCCTTCCTTTTAAAAAAATTTCATTATCCTTGCTAGTGCATTTTCCTTGGGTATTTCCAAAGTAGACTGTGACCTCTAAAATAACATAATCTTTGACATTTAGTCAACATCTTGTATTATCTGAGTTTAACAGAGCCCTTTGGCCAGTGTTCCCCACTGCTCAGAAGCACCAAGGAAGGAGAGCTGTCAGTCTCAAGTAGATGGTTGCTGAGATTATTTTATTTGCTGGACCACCAGCTGGTAGCTGTTACTCTGCTTCTTCAAAAATACATTTTGGTTGTGTTTACTCTGAATGCTGCAAATGCTCCTGAGGTATTTGAGTACCTGTTTGGCACAAATTGGCTCTGTGTGTTACCTGGGTTTTAAAAGCAATGATTCTTGCTATAATGTGTCAATACTCAAATCACTCAAAATAATCCAAACCTTTTGTTGCAAATCTAGGAAGAACTATCTCTGTTTGAATCAGCATAGTCATCCAGCCCTCCTGGAATGAGTTTGTGTAGTTGTCATGGACGACTCCCATCAGGGCACTGGAGCTTTGCATAGATTTATTTGTCTGATACTTCTTCATCTAAACTCCAATTTATCTTCTGCAGCTTGCTTGCTGTGGGCTTGCAGAGTTTCATTTTCCACTGTAGCCCTGGTGGGAGCCCAGCAGGCAGGCAGGAATCCTCTGGCTCCCCTCTTTCTGTCTTCCACAGTTTTTGTGGCTGACCAGCTGGCAGAAGTCACCTCCCTGCATTGTTGTTGGTTATATTGTCTCTTCAAAAAAAACAAACCAAACAAAAAACAAAAAAAACTTTTTCATTGTTAATTTGTTCTATAAGGTCTCTTCTTGTGATCTTATTATCACATATAACAACATACTAATGTGTGAAGAAGGCAAATTTAATTTTCTGCATGAAAGTGGTATGCTGCTGTACTCATAAAACATGGGAGTGGCAATATCTCACCCTCAAAGAAATCCATGTTCTAGAAACTTAAAAAGAAAGTTATGCTCCTGTGTCTGGTTTGGATATGATTTAAACTCTCTACAATGCATCTTGCATGAAATGACTATTTAATCATTCCCTAGTCAAAGTTTCTGAAACTTTCCTAGAACTGTTGGAAAAGACAAATTATTTTGTGGAGATCTAGCATCTGTATTTCCTCAGCTCATATATCTCTTTGATGGCTACCAAAATTTTTATGACAGTGGTTTTCTACTTACAGGGGAAAGTAATATTCAGAAAGACTTCTAAGATATTGGCTTTAAACACAACAATTAATATTAATGAATCCCTACAATCGAACATCAAAGTATTCATTAGAAGAAGAATTTGTTCTTTTCGCTTGAGCTTAAGCTTTAAGGATGTAGCTGGACTTCTTCTGTTCTTGTGGCCCAAGGAATATTTAAGTATTCCTTGAAAAAATAGAACAGCTTCTAAACCACCACAGTCTGGTGGTTTTGACACCATCCTGGCACTGGATGCTGCACACCTATTATGTGAGTTTGGATTCCCAGGGGACATGAGGGAAGTTGTACCAAAATTTCTCTTTGGTGGCCAGGTTCTATCATAAAGGGCTAGCTCCTTAAAGCAGGGGAGAGCTGAAGGTTGTGCATCCAGACCAGACAGGGGCAATGCTCCTTACAGCAGGTCTCTGGTTTAACACCTGCAATTCTCTTTTGTATCTCCCACCTCATGACTCCTACTTGCATGTCTGTGCCCTGAACAAGGCAGAAGCTGTGGGGCTGTGGAACAGCACTGCTCTGCTTGAGCAGCACCTGGGCTAAGTACCTCCTGTTTAGACATAGTTTGACATTTAGTGATGAACTGTTTGAGCCAATATAAAACACAGGGCAAATCTGTGACTGTGTGCTCTGGGGTAATGTGCAGGCACATGGTTCTGTTGAGCCTGTCATCAACAATAGCTGCAGATTTGCCAGGGAGGTGTGGGCCCTGCAGGGTCCCATTAATGCTTCATAGAATCATCAAGATTCTGAAAGAGACCTTCAAGGTCATCCAGTTCCTGAGTAGCATATTCTTGGTTATGTGTTGGCACTGGTCAGTCATCCATGCTGCAATTGCTTCTGCCCAGGCCACCTGGGCACCTGATTAAGGACTCCCAGTTCTGCAAGCTGGCAAAGTACCTAGGAGGGCTGAGAAACTAAGTACTCTATTTCCCAAACTCTTTGGTGAGTCAAGCTTGGAGACTCTTATCACTTGTATATTTTAATTTCATAAGTTTCTGGAGGCTAGAGGGAGGATCAGGATCTCACTGTATTAGATGTTACACAGAGATGTAGAAAGAGTCTTGCCCCAAAGGACTTTAAATCTACATACAAGAAGATTAAAGATTAGAGAAACAGAAATATCATCAGGAACAATAATCAGATAATAAGTGGTAAATGTTGCATTAGTTCCACATTAGATTTTCCCCTTGTTTTTGTGTTAGATTCCTTTACTCTTACCACCAAAGATAAGAGGTAAAGAAAGAAGAACTGATGCTTTCCACTCCTTTTCATATATCTCACCTATGGCAAAAGAGCAACTGGCATTTTTGTTGGTCTCTGGTTATTATGTTTAGGTTTGGGCTTTTTTTAAAATTAACATTTATTATTACTAAAAATATTACCATCATTTTTTTTTTGCTATTATAGTGTGCAAAGTCTGCAGAGATAAGGGCCATATTGAAAAGATGTTCTATAAGCAGAGGAATAAATCCATCTCTGGTTGGTTTAGCAGCCCTTATTCTGCTACTTACAAGAAAATGAAGATACTTTTTAGAGAAAAATAAAATTTCAATAATTAAAGTATCATCTCCTTGAGCCCTAGCCCTCTTAAGGGACAGCAGAATATTGCTGTCAGGAAAAGTCTGTGTTTTCCAGCTTTATAGCTATGGAATGATTTTTATGCACAGACTAGTCAATATGCTTCTACGAAGATTTTGTTTCACTTAAGTGAAGTACAGCAATCAGCTGTCAATACTGAAGCCCTGTATGAAAGGCAGTCAATTTTCTTCCTATGTTCAGCTCTATCATGCTGCCTAGAGCTCCAGCAGATTGCATTATTTGGCACACCTGTGAACTTAGTGAAATGCAGTACATATGACAGGAGGCTTCAGTTAAGTTATATCAGCATCTGGCACTTGCCATGATGAGATGGGGGAGGATTGAAAGAAATCATGGTCCCATTGAAATCAGCAGTAACACTGGCTGTACTCCAGTGAGGACAGGATTTCAGGATATGTATTGGTAAGGGCAAGTCCCTAGCTTCACTTAAATGGTTCCACTTGCAGAAATTGTGTTTTATTTCCTATGTGGAGAGGATCTTAAACATAATTTCAGCTTATTATTGCTCAGTGTTCTGCTGGGGAGTATATCTAACCAATTTATACGATGACAAAGTCTCAAACACTGAAGAGGATCAGAGCAGTATTTTCAAAAAGTTAAAGGAAAGAAAAGCTTTCCTTCAAAAGGTCGAATGTCTCAGAGGCTCAGTGATACAAATCGTTTTCCTGAGACAAGTTGAATACAGTACAGAACCAAAACTTTTGCCACTCGCATTTGTGAAGAACTGATACAGTACAGGCCCTACGTTTTCTCCCGTTTCTCTTGCCGCAGCCCCGTGCTCCACATTCTGAGCCAGAATTTTCCTTGGCCCACCTGGCTGTGGGGAAGTGGCGTTGTTGGGATAACCTACAGGCTCACTGTTCAGCAGGCTGCGGCTGTAGGGAGCGCAGGGTCTCTGGGCAGGCTGGCAGGCGGCTGCGAGCGCTCGCTGCCCTCCCCGCTGGCAGTAGATGGTGCTGCAGCACCGCCGTGGCTCCGCCAGGCGCTGCTCTCTCCCTTCTCCCTGAACAGCCCGGCAGGGCAAAAACCCTTTCCTAATTCTGAACATCAGCTCTTGCCAGTGCCGGGTCTGCTCCAAACCTGGACATCGTTCAGCCCAATCTACTTGTTTCCTTTTCTTTTAGAAAAGCTCTGCTCCTCCTGTATTTCCTTGGTCCATGTGAAGGATGTGACAGGCATCAGAGACCTGGCTTACTGGTAGCCACAGTATCTCATTTATCTCTAATCTGTTCCTGTAATTCCCCATCTCCCTGCCTCCTCCTCATATGCTCCCATTTCTTTACTTATATTTTCAAATGTTGTTTATAATGGAAAACCCCTTTAAACCTGTTCTAAACAGATCTGCTTAAAGCAATTTGCTGTATTTTCCAATTAAAAAATGGATTGGATAGGTTCAAAAGAAAGAAATCAATAATCTCCAGCACAGAAGACAATAAAAGCAGGCTTTTCAGTACAACACAGAACAGTGCTGTATAAGGGCCATGTAGAGAGACTTTTCAAGCATCTCCCATTTTGCAACTTAAGTGCTTGAGATTTGTCTTGAAATGCTTCTGCAGTTCTCTTCCCGAGTCTGCCTGAAGCCAATTCTGATGACCATGTGAATGAGGGTAGAGGCCTTTATTTGAATCCCTTCTATTCCCTGCCTCCCACCATATGATCACTGCTGGTGTGAAATACCAGGCTTCAGTGTTGTAGTGAGATGCTGTGGTAGGAGAGATGTTGACTTGTGTTTGGCTCAGACAAACATGGGCATAGAGGTTTTCCTTCTGCAGGTGGATGTGGCCCTGGATCCAGCTGATGAAGAGGCAGGTTAAAGGCTTATGTGGTGCTTGTTGGGAGCCTTCTGCTGGGAGCATGGCTAAACCTCTCCCCAGTGATCTCTGGCTCCTGGTCTGGCTGTGGGCAGGGGCCATAGGCCAGCCTGTTCTCCCTGGAGACTCCTGGAAGTGGGCAGCTGTGGGGAGGAGAGGACTGTCTGAGGTCTGGCAAGATCTCTCCAGTCTGTTTCTCAGTAGATTTACTGCAGGTGTGGATAAATTAAAGGATGATGATGATGATGCACAGCAGAGTTTAAGCCCATTCTCTGATCCTGTTCAGTCTGAGGATGAGGTTGAGCTCTGGAGAAGGGGCAGTAGTATACAATGTACCTAAGAATCTAAACCTGTGGGTGACAAGCCTGATCTTCAGCTGTCCATTTGGGTTTCTTTAAGGCTTTGCTTTTGTGTGTGTAATCCAAATCTGTCTATACCTGCAGCAAAAAAGCATGTAGAATGAGAAATGTGGAATTTAGAGGATTTGAATCTATCTGTGCCAGATCCAGGAGAAATGTCAAAGCTCAGTGGAAATGAGAGACTCATTCCTCCAAATTTGTTTCCTCGGTCCTTGAAATTTTACACCCATTTAGGGTGAAACTTTGCAAAACATGGTATAGGTGTCTGTTTAGCTCTAAAATATCAATCAACACAAGAGTATTTTCTCATTACTGCTGACTGAGGTTTCACATGACGTTAGATAAAGTGGATAGGAAAGAGCCTTTGAAATGGTCTCAGCACAGAAGTTTGGTAAAATGTATTGCAATATGACCATTATACTAAAGAGGAGGGGAAAAAAAAGTGAAATTTCTGTGACAGAGACTCTGTGTGAGCTTGAGATGCCCTCAGAATTACCCAGGCTAAATTCAGCTGAACTGTATATTTCAAAACCTGAGACAGGAGAAAGAGCAGCACAGATTAGTCTCTCATTTGTAGGAAAATAGTTAAAATGACAACAAAGACAAGAAAACCTACATTTCAATTTCAATACATCTGTTTGAATTATGGTTATTTGGTACTTTTGAGAATAAATTGCATTTGAAATGGAATCTTTCTAATGACTTATCTTTCAGGCAGGTATTGTGCACACCTTTTTAATGCATTTTATATGTTTGGAGGGGGGAAGAAAAAAGATGAATTATGAAGAAGTTAAGAGGAAAATAATTTCAGGAGGTAATGGATGAGCTCTGTCTGGAAGATTAATCAAGGCAGTTGCAAGAGAGTGCCAAAAGCATAACTGAAGTAGAACTAAATATCTGATTGTAATTAAAACTTTAGCCTTCTAATGGCTCCATGAAAGATATTTTAATAAACGTGAAATGCACTTTCTAAATGGCACGCTAACTTTTAATGACTTGGGTGTTTTGTTTGATTAGTAACCTGGACTGTTAAATTAAAGCCAACTGCAAATGCATGATAAAATATTGATGGTTTCAGGCAAATGAATTGGGGGAGTTATGCTTGACAGATTTTTGGTATCATTAAGGATTTTAACTGGTGGAAAATATATATTGCTGGTGCTTAAAGATAGTTAAAGAGAATCTCGTCATTTATATGCCCTAGTTTTAATTTTGCAGTAATAATGGGAAAAAAATCTGAATTATTCACAGATGGTTGGTCAAGAGAGGTCACTTAATTTAAAAAGTGTTATTTTAATTACACCTGTTTCTCATTTCCGGCATAGAAAATTAAATATTTGGTGGTATTTGGTTATTTCTTTTCTTAGAGTGCCTGGAGCTTTCTTGAGGCTTCTGTGTGTTTTGTATGTGTGTTAAAGAAGGAAGAGTGACATGGTAGAAAGAGTTTTATTGTTTCCAGTATAAGCAGCTTTATTGGAACTTAATTAAATTAAAAAAACATAATGGTGTCTGCAGGTTCAGAAATAACACATGGGATTTCCAAAGGAAATGGGGATGATCTGAGAACTCAGCCTCTTTTAAAAGCAGATTTACTGTATTATCAAATTTCAGCAGCCTTTCTGATATCTTCACGTAACTGAAAAAGAGAGTTGGAGGATTGTGAGGAAACTGCTGGAATTTTACTGGCTCCTATTAGTTTGCATCAGCTGAGAACAGGTTCTTCTACCTGAGATGTGCTCTGATTTTATTGTAATGCCTTAGACTTTGCTGAGATTTTATTTCTACTGTACTGTACTCTATTCTCCATGCAAAGAACAGATCAAAATAAGGTGCAGCATCCAGAGCAGGGTTAAGAGAGCAGCACTTCAGAGGAGTTAGAACAGGTGAGATCTCACTGGAGAGGAAGGGAGCACAATATCTTTTCATGTGCCAGAGTGGCAACTGGAGTGAAATCATATTTCCACTGAGCTCAAAGGATGCATGGTAAGGGATTTTTGACTGGGTGTTTCCCAAGGCTCTGCATCACCTCTATGTATCCTGGTCTCCTTCTCTCTTTCTGGTTTCTGCTCCCTACGCCCAGGCAGCTGCTGGCTATTGCCATGGCACTGTTCTTCTGGCCCTAGGAACAAATCTCTCAGGCTCTGTGGCAGAACCTCTACCTCATTTTCTGCTTCTGAATTTCCTCTCATAGGCAGTGGCTTACAGCAAAGCAGCACGAGGCAAAAGACAAGTCTTTGGATGCTGAAAGTGGACCTAGAGTCAGGAAAATATTAAGGGAGGAGTTTGGTGAGACTTTGGCCAAAGTCACATGTGAGTACCTCAGTGGGATCTCATGGAAGAGTGACTGTCCCTCTGGCTTCCCAAGGATCCCAGACCTGGGTTAGCACCAAATTCAGTCTCTGATGAGAGAGAGAGAACGTGGGAACATAGCAGGTACTGTCCCCTTCTGAGGAGTGTTGGGGAACACATTCAAAAAGAAATGGTGTAAGCCAAGGCAAAAGAAGGCAGCTGCCATCTAAACCAGAATCTGCAATCAAGGAGTATTTGAGATGTCTAAAAATGCCACATGGAAGTACCACAGCTGAGGTACTAGCTTAGAGGGAAGCTCCAGGGCTAAATCCAGTTTGTACCTACATATGGGAAGCAGGAACTTGCCACAACCTTTAGGTAACGGGAAAAAAATCTGAATTATTGGCCATGTAGTCCTAGACAGAGGGCTATGAACTGGTTTGCAGTCTTTTGGCCAATATAGTTTATCCTGTGGAGGAAGGATTTTGTTGCTGAGAGAAGAGAAAGTCTCCACATACACTGTAAGAAAGTCTGACTGCTGCTGTGTATCTGATGACAGCTTGTTACCTACTGCTGGTATCGGCTGCTATTGGAGAAACCTTCAGACTGCAAAACTGTGCTGGTAGTTCTCAATTTCATGTTATGTTCCACTTCCTTTGTTTCTCCATGGGCATTAGACACCACCCAAGACACCTCATATTAATTTTATGCCTGTGAGTATTTCAACCAGAGCATTTCCAGAATTCAGTACCTTGGACTGCAAACTCATCAGGCCCATCTTCTCACTGAGTCATGTGCAACGCTGAGCACACTATTGGTGCACAACTGATAAATTTTAAGTCCCTGGAGACTCCCACTGGTCAAAGAAAAATGTATCTATGTTCAGTAAAAGATTCTGTCACTCTCTTGCTGTTTGCAGCTCTCTCAGATTTATATATTCAGCTGATGATGAGCCATTCAATGTAATGGGTGTGATGTGTCTTTCCAGTCTGATGGAATGACCAAAAATGTTATTAAATTCCACCAGTCTGCTGATGGAAGACAAAATCTGTTCCCACACAATATCAGTAGTACCAGCATAGGAGATAATGCAATATTTATTTATGTACAGGAGGTCGTAGATAAATTTCCCATATTGTGAGCCTTGTGGAATGCTGAATGCTCATAAATGATGTACCAACTTTATCCTGGCAGAACTGGCAGACATAAACATGATGATGTTTCTGACTGGCTCAGTTTTACTGTCATCCAAATGGCCTAGTATATAATGTAAAAGCATGTCTGAGTCAGTGAATGCCCATTTTTGAGTGTAGCCAGATGGATTTCTACTGTGCAGGCCCTTGTCTGATGTCTAAATTTGTCTCCCACACACTCTCTGTATCAGCATGCTTGGAAGAAAACCTTTATTTAAGCTGGTTATGGAGGCTCCATGCTTGTGTTTACAAATTTTCTGATGTTCAGCCAAAATGCTGGCTTTATTCCTCACCCTGTGGAGAGAAACACTTTAAAAATTATTTCTCTAAAAAAACATAGACTACGTGGGGAGTGGAGTTCCTACTCTTTGGTTTCAGCTGGGGTGATGTAGGCAGTGTGGCCTTCTCTTATTTCTTAGCATCAGGGAGGTGGTTTTCTCCAGCTCTGCTCTTTGAGTAGCTCATCTGGATTTTTTTAAAACCACCCATGCAAGTTTTTTTGTCGTTAGGTACCTGCCCACCTCCCTCTCAAGCATGATGGGGACCCTTAAATCCAGCTGGGAGGAAGCTGAGATGTTTCAGGATTAAGCAAGGATATCATCAGAGGAACCTTTGACTGAGGAACTTTAGAACCTCTCAAGCTAAGGAAAATGAACTTCACAGGTGGGATTATTAAACTCAGAACTTTTTTCTAAAGTGCCATATTGAAATATTGATTGGATTTAAAATCCATAATGTTTATTCTCAGTAGTTCTTGCCTTGTTCTTTTAGGCATACTTTTCTTTTTCTAGATGCCCCTGCCTTTCCTTTAATCTGGTTACACATTTTTCTTTTTCTGTGCTAAATCCATTTGTTACAGATGAGGAAAAGAACATGGTAAGTCACCAGTCCTGACTTATCCTCTTTACTATTGGGTTTTCTTTTCTGCCTGATCTGCATGCACTATCACATATTGTTCTCAATTTCTGGAAAAGCAGAAGGAAATGGACCCTCATTCAGTCACATCATAATATACCTGAAGTGGTTATAGGATATAGTGCCAGTACTGTTAATATTTTGCTTTGTTGAGCATTTCATTCAGTCTGCCACTTTGCTATGGAATTTGTATGAATTTCTGAGTGTGATCTTTCATCCGTTTTTCCTATTTCTCTCATTTCTCCATACTTCTCTATTTCTCTATTCCTAGCATATGTTTCTTTCCAGTTAGATTCTTCTTCATTTTCAAAATGGCTGAATATTTTCCCTTTTAGGTAGAATATTTTTTTCCTCTTCTCCTTCTCGGGCTTTTCTCTTTCTCTTCCTGACTACTTGTTGCCAATGTGTTTCATTAGCTTGACCTTGCTTGTTATCATATGGATGCAGCAGTTCTCTCTTCCTGTTCTCCAAAGTCCTTCCACGCCTACTTTGCTGCTGAATACATTTTCATCTCTTCTGCATCCCTGGCATAAGAGGATTTGGTCAGGCCCTGCAGCCTTTACCTCAAGGATAAAAAAAAAGGCTGGAGTGGGGGTGGGTGGTAGGGGGTGAGGTTGGATCAAAGATCTCATCTGAGCCTGGGGGAGGTTTTGGGGAGTGCCAGCCTCTGTGAGCAGAGACCTGCAAGGAGAGATGCCAGGATTTACGGTGCTGGGTATGACAGGGAGAGCTGAATTCCCTGCCTGTCTTTAGCCCTTGCTGCCTAGGGACACCCAAGCATGCCAAAACAGGGCAAGAGTGCTGTATTTTAGTGTCATGTGAGTGATGGTGATGTGACAAGCATCACATATGCTCATTTTGTTTTGCCCAGACTAGAAATTCTGACAAGACTTAAAGCCAGAAACCCAAGTCTAAGTAGTGATGGGATCTTTACTGTTAGTGCTGTTTAAACATCATAGTTTGGGTGTAGTAGCACAAATTGTTGCTGTCCTTCCTGGGTTGCATTGATGCACTGATAGACCCATATTACTTTCCAAGCTAATCAGTGCCCAAGATAATATAGAAATTTTAGTATTGTATACTATATTGTAATATATGTTATGAACCCTGTCTTGCAGTGTAAAGCTACGCTTTTGCTTTCATTTGGTGGGACTGTGAAGCCTCAAATAGTTCCTCTTGAGCCTCTGCCAGAATCTTTTTCCTTTACATTAGCTGAGGGTAAATTCACAAAACACATGAACAAACGATTTTATATGGTGACTATTCTCATGATGAGACAATTCCCAAGAGACAATATAATTCAAGTAGCTACATTTTCAAAGCAGCTACCAAATTTTGATATGTACCACTGGATTGTGAGACTGAAATTAGAGAGTGTTCACTGGGGAAACCTCAGTTACCCACCTTGCACAGTGGCAGCCACTTACCTATAGGAATAGAAGATTGCTTCTGCCAGTGAAAACATCTGGAGACAGTGAGAGGGCAATATCTGAGGCCAGAAAAGAGCCTATAATGACAGCTAATGAAGCCAGAGAGAGACTTCTGCAATGAGCTCTACCCTCCTGTCACCCCGGTCCGTGCTGTGTGACTAGAACTAGAAAATAGACTTCAGTATCTTGTCAAAACTGCTCTGTAATGTTTGGACTGAAGCTGCTTTGAAGGTGTGATCCTTTTGCGGGATTTTTTTTGTTAAAGTAGAATGAAAAATGTTCTGTCACATTCCCGGTTACAAACTGTAGCTGGAGTAATAAAAGGTCACTTTGCCATTCAGCATCCATTTCCTATCCCTTTGAAGTCCAGCATTTACTGGCAAGTAAACCATGATACTTCAAAAGTTTCACAGCAGTGTGGTGAGGCAGAGACATAAGTACATGAGTAAAATAACTGATTATCTGGTAGTGCTTTTGCTGCTAAACAAAATAGGGCCTACCCTGGTTTTTTCCACATCTGTGCTCTGTGCACTCTTCAAAGTTATCTCTAGCCATCTGTCCTGTATCTTTTATACAAGATAAATATCTTTGAAGTGTGTGGAGAAGGGAAAAAAGCACCTTCTTTTGACATCTCCTGTGCTTTGCTGCTTTAATTTACTTGGGAGAATTTAAAAATATTTTATCACATATTCTCTGTCCCTTTCCTCTTTCCTCTCTTTCCTCAACTTTTTGTTCTCTGAAAAGAAAAGAAATACCTAGGAAAAGGTGTTTGCTGTCCACAAGCAAAAGGAAAGACTACATGAGGCTGCAGTGTTTCTTAAAAGGTAATTTCTTTTGCCAAGCTCCCCTTGTAATCAGAGAGAACCATCTGGAAACAAACAAGCAAACCAGCTTTCTGTGGTTACAGCCAGGAAGGAAAATGCCATTAAAATGATGGCAGTCTTTTCTCGGGGGTTGATTTCGTGCACCGTGCCATGCTGCGAGGCCAGCCCCGGGCTGGGGACGATGTGAGCCGTGGGCTGCAGGGGGCAATCCAGCACAACTCAAGCTGCTCTGCCAGCCCCCGAAATAACTCCTGACAACAAAGGCCAAAACTGTGCTCACGCTTTGGGCACTGTCAGGCTGTGTTCTAGCGCAAGGCTCAGTCTCCTTTGTGCTCTGATTATGCACTGTGCAAACCCCCCCTCACAGCTGCTCCTGTGTGTCCATGGGGTGCCCTGGAGTGCCTGTTGTCTCACCAGCAGTTGGTGTTACTGCTGGAGAACCTGTGCTGGTGCTGAAGTGCTGCTTTAGACACTGCTGTCCTGCCAGGCTCCTGGCCCGTGCTCCCATGCTGTGCCATCAGGTGGCTTGGTCAGCTGATGTTTTGTTTCCTCCAGTCACAGCCAAAATGGAAGGTATTTGGCAAATGGACTTAGAGTAAGCACAAATTCTGGAAACAGTTGTGTTGGCTCCCAAAGAGTGGTCAAAGCCTGTTGGTACAGGGGGACACTGATGCAAGGGCAAAGGCCTGAGAGCTGGTGGGGGAAAGTGGGGCAGCAGCTGTGACAGCATTTGGGTTTTCTGTTTCAGTCCCGAGCGCACTCGATGCAAGACAGTGAAGTGTCTTCTCCTGCTCCAGGTTTGCAATGGGATGATTGAGTAGTGCTCAGGGACGAAGTGGCTGTGTCAAAGGCAGGGCAGCCATCTGTGCTAGTTTCAGCTGGGGTAGAGTTATCTTTCTTCACAGTGGCTCTGTTTTGGATTTGTGCTGAACAAAGGGTTGATAATACAGAGATGTTTTTGTTATTGCTGAGCTGGGCTTACACAGAGCCAAGGCCTTTCTGCCATGCTGGGTGTACATGACAGGCTGGAAGGAGACACAGCTTGGACAGGTGACACAAACTGACCAAAGGGGTATTCCAAAGCATAAAACATCATGCTCAGTATGGAAAGGAGAGACATTTGGAGTGATGCAATTTGGCTTCCCAAGTCAGTGTTATGTGCGATGGGGCCCTGCTCTCCTGGAGAAGGCTGAACTTCTGCCTGCCCACACCTGTGGGCAATAGTGAATAAATTCCTTGTTTTCCTTTGCTTGTCTGCACAGCTTTTGCTCTTCCTGTTAAACTGTCTTCATCTCAATCCACAAGTCTCCTAGCTTTTCCCCTTCCAATTCTCTCTCTGTTCTTGCAGGTGAGGAGTGAACAAGTTGCTGCACAGGGCTTGGTTGCTGGCTGGGGTTAAACCATGACACCATCCCAGTGCTCTCCAGAGACTGAAATGGAATTAGGCAGGAGACTTGTTGAGATCCTACTCCTCTAATTCCCTTGTGCAGGCTTGTTGAAAGCCTTCTCACTTGTTCACATTCTGCCTCTGCATGCGGACTGCAGGCACTTGCTCCTGAGCTGTTGCCCACTTGGCAGCATGGTCCTTGGGTCATTTGTTTTGCTTGCCTTTGCTCCTGAGTGCTGCAGGTGTTTTCTGGTGGGTGCTGGGCACACAGCTCAGCATCACTCCTGCTGGTGGACAGAAGATGAAGTGATCAGATTTGAATTGTCCATAGAAGTCCCTGTACAGTCTTCATATTTCCTAAAAGTGACACCAGAAAAGCTCTGCATGAGACTAAAGAGCCTTCCTGATGGCAGTGGAGAGAGTGTTGGTAAGAAGGGTCTTCTGAACCTGGGCAAGTTGAATGGTGAGAAGAGGAGGGCTCGGTGCCTGCTGGGTGCTTCCCACCTGCTTGGAGGAAGTAGAGGGGAACTCCCCATAGCAGCCCTTGTGCTGTGAGGTCACTGAGCAGTGGAATTTATTGCACTTCATTTCCATCTCATGGTGAGGCTCTTTCTTGCCCAACAGAGTGCAGAGATTGATCAAAACTTGTCCTGTGGTTACAGCATGTAAAAAATATCTCCAGTGTAGATATTTGGCATCCTATGATACTTGTTTTAGCAGAAGTGTTACGCTCTTGTCAGATTTGGTTAAAACTGGACAACAGGCTTGGCATTATTGGAAACAAGTTGAACTTGGAAATTCAGGCAGTGCAGTCAAATCAACTGCCTCACTTCAGGAAGTTGGATTAAAAATCAGTAAGTGATGTTTTTATTTAGATCCTTAAGGTGCAATATAACCCAAAATATTGGCAAAGATGAAACCAAGGTGATAGGAGGCCAATAGGTTTTTCTCTGGTTATTTGCAGTAATCAAGCAGTGCAGAAAAGATTTGTGCAGTTTTTCTATGACAAAGAGCTTGTCTATGGAATAACAAAGGAACACTATTGTATTTGTAAATAGGAGGAAATTGTTTCATCTGTTTCTTGTGTGTGGAAAGATAAAAAAGACCATTAGAACTAGAATAACTAGAGTTTATCATCCATAGGCAAGCTAGGCTGCACTGACACAATCTGTGAGGAGCCCACTGTTCTCATCTAAACTTTTCTCAAGTCTTCGGAAGTGCCTATAAAGGAGAAAGGATTAAATCTCCAAAGTTAGATTCAGTAATGAGACATTGATATTACTTTAAACTTCCCAATTTAAAAAGAAAAGAAAAAAAAGACTTTTAGAAAGGCTCTGTAAATTCAAACCCCTTGTTTTGGGAAGCATGTGGGATGCCTTGTCCAATGAAGTCCTCTCCTCACCTACCATCAGTGAGAGGCTCTGTACCCATCCCAGGACCAAGTGCTGTCCCTGTCTCCCCCTGCTGCCCCTGCTCCTTGCTGGGAGGAGCAGCTTGCCCCTCCAGCATGATTCTGCAGTGCTCCTCCAGGGAAGCATCACTTTGCCTCTGGTGGTGTTTCTGCTTCAGGTTTTATAAACTGCTACCGTCCCTGCACAGGGCTGCCAAAGTGGAGCTTTCTGTTTTGCCTGCTCTAGATGCAATTTTATTATTAATGACATCAAGGGATGCTCAAAGGTTTTTAGGGTCGAAGAGACCATTACTGTAATCTAGTTTGGAAAACGTCTTCC
The DNA here is from genome assembly GCF_012460135.2 of Molothrus ater. Classification (NCBI taxonomy): domain Eukaryota; kingdom Metazoa; phylum Chordata; class Aves; order Passeriformes; family Icteridae; genus Molothrus; species Molothrus ater. Next base: position 37,247,433 of record NC_050483.2, on the reverse strand, counting down.
ACTGTGGTTTTGGGTTTTGTCAAAAAGAAAAATATTATTTGTTTTCCTTTTCCCTTAGGCCTTAAAGTGTAATTTAAGTTCTTATAAACTAAACAGAATGATAGAATAATCATTATCATAGTATTTTTAAAAAGTTTTCTCATTTACTGAATAAATGCCTCAAAATTATTTTAAAGTATTGGGTAAAAATGTACCCTGGTTTTAAATGGAGGAAAGCCCCCCTACCCTTTTCTGGTTAAAACACAGACAAACTCTGATGCCACAGGGAAGTCCAAGGGTGGGGTAGACACAGCACAGCAGGATCTGTCTGGGGAAGTTGAGGAGGGCTTATCTGTATCTGAATAACAGGCTGAAGTGGGCCATAGAGGAATTCTGCTCACATTTCTGACAGAAGCAAAACTTTCAGCTATTCTTGATGTTCAACTCTCAGGACTCGTTTAATATTCAGCACTGGTTTCATCATCAAAGAAATTGAGGCAAAATTAAAAATTCTTTTCCTGGGTCTGTTATTTTCACAGCTTCTACTTCCTTTCAATTTTGATACTGCCATCCATTTTGATAAAAGAAAATGATATGTGAGGAACAAGGCAGGCAGGAAGAAGACAGAATGAGAAGTGCTTTTCAACACTGACTTCACCTCTGCAGAAGTTTATAATAAGGTGTCTGCAGATCAGTCCCTGCTGAAAGCTCTCACAAATAACACCCTGTTACAGAAAGAGAATTTAACCAGTCCAGCTACCCATGACTGCTGGGGAGCACCATGGCACACTCTGATCTCAGAACAGTTGGTCTCTCTTGTTTAGTGCTGTGCAATTTCTTTGTGCTCTTTTCTCTTGAGTATTTATGACTTCTATGTTGTTTTTGTGTGTGTCTTGTCTCCTCCCTTCCCATAAGCTTTTTTTGGAAGAAAAGGCTTCCAGAAGCTTGTTAGGCTTACTGATCTGGATTGACTCCTGGGGCTGGCTCTAAGGATCCAGAAGAGAGCACTTTTCAAGGCACCTGGTTTAGAAAACATCCTCTCTGACATTTGTTCCCCAAATGACTGGGTGAAGGAGGAGCTTGGCCTGTGTGGGCATTTTGAAGGGTGCATGAAGGTAGTCTAGGCTTTGGGGGGAGCCCCTGAAGCTCTGTATGAGGGTCAGTCCCTGCTCCCTAGCGTGACCTTGAGCAAGTCATTTGGTCTGTTCTATGTGCCGCGGTCAAGAGCTGCACAAAGGATGTAACACGACTCTGAACTGTTCTCTCAGACAGCATTTGTGCTGCTGTCCCTGGGGAAACACCTCCATTGCACCAGCCTGGACAGTGCTGGTAGCAGCACAGCTGAAGCATGGTGTACGTGGATTTCTCTATTGGGGTGAAACTGGGAGGCTTTCTGTGACAGAAGGAAAATTGAATGAATTTGTGCTAGTCCTCTAGACTCCATAGGCTGTTAAGTACAAAAATCAATGTTAATGTAACATTACAGCTGAGCTATTAAACCTGTTAGTTAACCTGTGGAGCTGAGCCTGTAATCTCACAGCCCATTTTTGAACTGCACATAGGCCAGTATCTAAAACACTACTTGCACAGAAAAATGGTAAGGTACTTAGCTTTTCTGTAATTCCAAAAGAGTTCTGCAGAACACAAAGTAAAATTTGCCTAAGAACAAATTAAATATATGGGAAGTTTCATTTTAGGGACTAAAGTTTTCAAAAAGTTCCCATGTTTTCCAGAATACATAAAGCCAGCTCTTGTCTGTTAGGTGTTTGTTCACACTAGTATTTCTCAAAGCCCTCCAGCAGAAGAGGGTAGGTCTCTGAATGGATCTTTGGATGAGATGCTGTTTAGATTGAGAATGTCCTTCTGTGGTCATACATGAATGGATATGATGGGATGCTGGTCCCTGCCAGGCCTCCAAGCATCACTGCATTTGCTGGGGTTGCTGTTGGAGTCATTCCTGTTGCTGGCAGTTAAAAGTTGGTTCTGTAATTGTAATGCCTATTCATACTCCATATGACTCTCAGCAGTTTTGCAAATTCTGTTCTTTACATGGCACCACTCTTTGCATAAGAAAAAAATGCTTCAATTGACATAGTCTCCGGGGGAGTGGCAAAGAAAACCTGCAGCCTGATTGTTTTTCCTGTCATTACCTATTTTTCTGAGAACTTCTTTGTGTCACTTTGCTCATATAACCTGATATTTATTGCAATTAATAGACATGAATTTACTAGCAGCAGAACATAGTAGGCATTTGTTGTTCTAGTGACCCCTGTCTTCTCTTCCCCTAATAACTCACGCAACTCATTCAATGCCATCTGAAGCTGTGGATTCTCTGAGACTGCAGACGAGATAAAAGGCTGTGTAGCAGCTCAGAAGGGTGTGCTATATCCCCTTTAATGTGATCCATTGTGGGAATCAGCCCAGATGCACTTGCCTGTGGTTTAAAAAGGAAGGATTTTTAAAGCTGTGTAGCCATTATCATAGCTCATATATACAGAAGGGTCAAGCTAAAGTTGTCATGGGGATTGCATCTGAAATCCTGGTGGCACTGAAGTCTGCCAGAGTTTTGACAGCCCCATTAATTGAGTTTCTGTGGTTGGTAAGCCTTCTTTCCTAATGTTATTTTTAATTCCACACAGAGAAATCAGAATGCAGTGGAGTTTACAGAAGGGGACTGAAATGTCAGTGCCCCCATGCCATTCAAACAGCTTTGATGGGGTGGGCAGAGAGGTTGAGGGCAGATCCTCCATCCTGGCTCTTAGCTGTCACCGGCTGGGAGGCTGCTGGCAGTGCTCCAAGCTGCCCAGTGCCATCAGGCGAGCTGCTGTGTGGGAGCTGGAGGTGCAGCCTAGAGGTCACGGTCCCATTCTTCCCTTCACTGGGATGTGTGGGGATGCAGAGCCCTGGGGTTTGGAACCTGTCCTTCCAGCTACAATGGCTTTTTTGGGGTGCTCTGGTTTGGACTTGGACATGTGGGGACAGGCTGTGCAGCCCTCAGGGTTAAGGACTTCATTAGCTGGCTGCTGGGTACCCAAGGGGAGGCTCCAGCTCTGAAGGGAATGTTGTACAGTGGCTTCCTGCTTCTTTCTTCCTTGAATTTAAACTCCTTAAAAACAAATCCCTTCACTTCTCAAATAAGCTCTTTACTTTTGCCTTTCAACCCTAAATAGCTTAGCATATAAGTAGCTTCTTTTGGGGGAAAAAAAAAAGTTCAATGCTGTCTGTGTTTCTGTGATCAGATGCTCAGAATGAATTTCCGTCTAATCCTAGTTTTGAAATTGATTCAGCACAATGACCTTGGGCAAGTTACTTAACCTCTCAGTGACCCAGTTTTTCCATTTGTAAAACAGAGACCAGAATACCCTCGTGAGCTGGGTAAACACCTCCTGAAGCTTAATTTAGATATGCCTGTTTTAGAGGCCTGTGAACTCAGGTTGGAAGCACGATGGAAGAGCAAAACCTACTTCTTGGTATGGAGTTGAGTCTCCCAATGCACTCTGTGGGTCTGGTGCACAGGCCAGCCTAACCAGAGCCTTTCTGTAGCTATTAAACATACTGCCAACAGCAGGTTCATGCTTGCTAGGGATGGTGTTGGAGCATCTTAATCCCACCTCTGCTTGGAGAGTCAGTGGAGCAGCCTTGCACTGCCCCAGCTGGGTGCTGGGTTAAAGAGGAATGGCTGAAGAGGAATGTCAGGTGTTCTTGACCCTCCTGGTTTCCAGACCTATTTGGTTTGAAACATGACATGTGCAGACTGGATGAATTCTGGAAGCGAAGTGGGAGTGTTGGCATGCCCATTTGCATACTAATACAACCAGAATGCCATTATTTTCCCAGCTTCCACAGCTGTGTTATGACTGTACTGGAGCTGAATTCTAACAACCAGCCAAAAGGTTTGTTTGCATGTATATGTGCAGTGAGATTTTGCAAGCAAAACTGGAAAGCTTTCTAGTTGTTGAAGTTGTGGGTTTTTTTTTTTAAGCCCAGCACACTTTTGTGCTTACATTAAAAATTATGGATCAGCTGTATTTTAACAACTGTCTGTTCCCTGAATTTATGCAGTTGATGGCCTCAGAGCTCAGTTTGAAAGGTTTCCCCCTCTGTATTGCAGCTGGGACTTCTTCCATAGATTCTCTCTCTCTTTTTTAAACAGAAACAGTGTTTTATCTTTGTATCTTTGTCTTGTATAAAGGATGAAAATCTATAGTAATCCTTTCCTATGCAGACTGCTCTATTTTTCCAGTAAAACACTCTTGCAAATAAGTCTGCAGATCTTTCAACACAATGCCTGAAGCATCACACATGATAAATCCTTCCCCAGTCTCAGTTTTCTGTAACCTTCCTCATTCCTCACAATGACACACACTTTCTCTCATTCATCTTTTATTACAATTCAATATTGTGCTTGAATATAATTAGGTTTTATGCAGTGTACCCTTCCCCCCATCCTTGTTTTTTTTTTTTTTTCTTGAAAAAGAAAAAACTATTTGTTCTCATGCACATTTTATCTGGAAATTGACTTCAGTGTTATAGGTTCCAATATATTTGCACAACAGGTAGGGAAAGGTATTGGGGAAAGAAAAGAAATATTTTTAACATCATAAACCTCTAGCAAAAATATGTATGTAATAGAATCTGGTACTGTGGTATTACACACATTACAACTGTCACTGTGACTTACAGCCTTAGTTTAGCTGAAAGAAAATCTATAACCCTAGAAATGCAACAATGTCCAAGTCACAGTTCAGAGTAATAAATGTTTTTCACAGAATAGTGTAATCCATATTTCCAAAGCTGATACAACAAAGGCATTTCTACTAGAAATCTTTCAATTTCATGGGCGGAGGCTCAGAGAGGGAGAGAGAATGGTTAGTAGAAATGATAAGCAATAAAATGCCTGTGTTCAGAAATATTGGCCCTTTGGCTACTGCCTTTGGTAGATCGTTCTTGCCCTCAAATTACATCTTAATAAAGTATTGTCTGTCTTGTGATAGCAGTACAAAAAAAAATCAACTTTTAAAGTTGCTGCTGTGATTTCAGGGTGGTGAGGACATTGGGTTGCAGGCAGCTGTGCACGATCACCTTGGTGTGTCCCACATCATGGCAATCCTGCATGGTAAGCACTGCTCCCTCTGGGCCAGATGATGCAAAGTGTGCTCTAGTGATGATATGGGCTGTTTTGTCTGACCAGGGCTCTTGGACTTGCTCCTCTGTGTCTCAGTGCTGGGAGCTGCCAGTGCCTCCTTGGGGTCCCAAGAATGCAATCTGTCTGTGCACCTACTGCCAAGCCCTTCACCTCTGTGCTGGGATGAACTGATGGCTTGATGGGTGCATTCAAATTCTTCACTTGGGAACCTGAACTGTGAAGTCTTAAACCAAATATTAATTTGTGATTCATTTCAGCTATCTTTTCTCCAGGAAAAGTTTTCTCAGCAAAAGGTAGCGAGAGTCCTTGTGCCCCTGGCTTCAGTTTGACTTTGTGTGTGGGAAGAGAACTTGACCATGTGCCAGAACAGTGAGGCTATCCTGGCAGGCCTTCCTGCCGGTGACAGCAAACAAATATATTGCACTACACATTTCCTCTCTCAGAAGGGTATAGTTTGAGTCGCTAAGTACCTTGTGTTTTGGGCTCCCAAGACCTTCATTTGTTTCTGCCTTCAAACTTCCTGGCAAGCTTGCTTATGTCTATTAATTTTCCAAAGTCCATGAAAGCAAAAAAAGAGCAAATTGCATTAAAGTAATCTGTAATCATTTGAGTTAGCGTATGAGTGAAATACTCTCATAGCTGAGCAGTTAAAATGGAAATGCAGTATTGGGATGCTGTATGTGCCATAGTTTATTGCCCACTATATGTGTTGCAGAATATCAGGTTCATTCCACTCAAGGTTATCAACATGCTCGTGTTTGGTTTCATGGTTGATTTTTTCTTTTAAAAAAAGCAAAGTAAATGAGACACACTGGTAAGAGGAAAAAACCATCTGCCTTATCAGGTGCTTCATTTGTTTATTCTCTTTCTTGGTGGGGCTGAGAAGATATGCTGGCACCCAGGACTTCTGACCAGGGTGTGTTTCACAGCAAACGTGGGTGGCATGAAAAGGCCAGTAGGTTGGTCTGTGCTGAAGAACCAAGCTTTCAATCAGAAATGCAGAAGCTCAGCATATCTAGTTGTGTTACCATCTTGAAGTATTGCAAGCGCTTGGTATATATAGCACTAATATTGTCCCTACTATGCTGAGACATCATGCTTATTTTAATGCACAGTACTAAAAATTTCAACTTCACATAAATTAGCTTTATTAGCTACTTTACTTAGTCATCATTCCTATTACTGCTTCATTAGATAACTGATTCATAATCATTGACTTACGAAGAACAGATTGCAGAGTTTTCTCCTTTCCGTCTGCTCCCCATCTTCCCGGGTTTCAGTGCATTCAGACCAATGCAACACTAGAACAACACATAACACCAGTCCATTTTGAATCCTGATGTGGGACAGCCTGAAATGCTGTGTCCTTGTAAAGCTGTGTTTCTCTCAGACCTACAGCAGGATACTCTACAACCTTGATTGGAGTGTCTGACTCACAGGGATAAGCTAATTTTGTTGGCAAGTTGCTGCTTTCTTGAGCCAGTATAATCATATTTTTTCTGGTCTTTGGGTAGTTGTGACAGGAGTCTGAAATATTGCATGTGTGTAAAATAGTCAGTGCATAAAAATATCCTTACAAAGTTGTGAGGTTATGTAGAGCTTATGTGCCCTTGGTGCACAGGACGGCAGATACTCTTAGGGTTTTTTTCCATCTCACCAAGGTGAAGAAGCAGTTATCATCTGGTGTTTGTGTCAGGAGGATACATGGCTCTGAGACCAATTGTTACATCCACTGAGGTGTAACCTTATAGTTGGGTGCAGGATGTGGCCTTTCTGCTGAAACACAGCTACCAAGCAACTGGCTTCTCAAAAAAGGTGTATCATGCCTGCTCATTGGGGTGTTACACTTCTCATAGGCTTTGGGAACTACTTAAAGCATGAAGTTGGATATTTTGAAAGGAGAAAGTAGGAAGGTCTTTGTGGAGGAAAACTGACTTTTCTTTATATTGCTTTTATTTGCTGCTATCCTTTGTTATTTGATTGTTCTGTTAGCCCTGGAGTTTCTCTAATGACCCCTAGCTCCATGACCACCTATGTGTCACACCAGCAGCTCATGAGATTCTTGCTTGGAAAGAGGGGGCTCTTACCAGTTCTTGCAAGGAAAGCTGTGCTTTTCCTTCAGAATTCTTGGCAGGAATTTTCCCCATCATCAGGCTATTCTTCCACAGTGAAATGGGAAAATTTTGCTAAAAGACCATTATATATAGTGGAAAAGGATTCTGCTGCAGGGACATGAGCATTGCATAGCATTGCAACTCATCACATCTCTGATGAGAGGCTCTGGCCTTGTGAAAAGGTTCATGCTGGTTTCCCTTGCTGTAATGAAGAGAAAATTTGAAAATCCCAAATGCCTTGTAGAATTCCTATGACCTTTTGGTAACTTCTTAGACACATGCACTTGCTAAGCTCTAATATGCATGTGGTCACTGAACTGGCACTCCTCAAAATTAAATAGACCTAATGCAAATTACTAATAATCTGAGAAAGCTTTGTGCTAAAGAGGCTGTAGTAAAATTTCACAGGAGAATCGTCTTCTGCAGGCTACATTAAATGGCCTTGTTAGACATTTGAGTATTGAGTGTCATTATGTAGTGATTTGAGAAGGACAGAATAAAATCATAAAACTGCTAGTAAGATTCTCACAGCAGATCTATTATAGCTAGTCTCACTCATAATAATTTAGAGTTTTAATTTTCTCAAGCGTCCCATAGGTTTACTATATCCAGCCAAATGCTTCACGGACAAGTTGGCAGAATGGAAGCTTTTTATGACCTGTCCCCACTGGTGGCTTTTAAAGCTTCACCCCCTCTTCCTCCATACTTGTATGCCACACTCATGCACACATGCATGCATGTCCACACACACAAAGGAAGTCTCAGGGAGACACAGGAGTTTGTCAAGTCCTGCACAGTTCTCAGCTTAATTCACACTGTTCAGAAGCCATCAGCATCTCAGTACAGGGGCTTTTTTTCCTTTGATTTTAAAACCAAGGGAAATATAAAAAACTGAAACCAAGGGCAGATTAATTGATACAGAAGGTCAGAGTCAGGGGGTTCCTGATTTGAATAGTCTCCCTGAAAAACAGCCCCTTTCTGGGTCTCTGGGTTTTACTCATCAGTCAATATCCGTCTGTTTGAAAAGTGAAGAACCTGCTGGAAAGCTGGTAAGACCCCTGGCAGAGAGTGTAAATACCCTCAACCTGGGGACTTGTATCAGCAAGCAAGGGGGAAAATACATTTTCCACCTAATTGGCACAATGCAGCCTACGTTATCCATGCTGGGTGCTCACCCCCCAGTTTGGATCCATTGCTGACAAATGGGGATAGGAGGGTGCGTGTCTCGGTGTCTCGGCTGTAGGGATGCAGTCAGTGCTCCTTGGGCTAGGAAGGGATGCTGGGGATTTCCTAACCCCCTGACCCCTCCCATGAGCAGAGCTGGCCACACGTGTGGAAAGATGGGGATCCTGAGCTGGAGATTTTAAACAGAAGTGCTGAAATTATCTTCAACATCTGCAAAAACTCTTTGACAGAGCCTCTTGCAGCAAAGTCCCCAGAACATGAATTTTGACAAGGAAAGAGCCCATTATTATCAGTGATGTTTCAACCATTATTTTATGAATATATTCAATGACAAGAACTAGCTTGTTTCCAAGACAACAAAATTCAAACCCGATCCATGATTGCTCTAAAGGAGGCCTCCTGTCATTTCGTTCCTTTGAAGAAACTCACAATTTGATGGGCAAAATGCCAGAAATAATTAGACAGAATAGCACCATAAACCCCAACGGAAGCAAAATATCTGCTGTAAGAATTTCCCACCAGAAATCCTGAAAATCAAATCAAAGCCTGGATAAAATCTTTTCTGTTGAGTGTAAGAATGAAGGAAAAAAAAAGTGGGTGGGAGAAGACAATCCAGATTTTTACCTCATCAAAGGGAATACTAAAAACTGTCTTTGTGACTTGCTTGTGTCTTCTTGTGAAATAATAAGTGGGCAGGGCAATCAAATTTAAAGCAGTATTCCCCAAAGCAAGGTCAAAACTGCTAGAAATGTTCATTTCATTTTTATTTGCTTTCCCTGCAAGGTACACACTGTGGCTATAATTTCCCATTCTTTATGGGGAGATCAAAAGATTTGTGCTGTGCTGTGTAGGAATCAATTCAGTCATCCTGGCAGCATGCCAATCTTTATTACATTATTTGTTAACCTGTGTTATTGCAGAATGGAATAACTGTTCCCTGGGATAAACCAGGGAGTTCTTGCTTCCTTGACCTTGATTTCCACGCTCGCGCCTTGTCCTCTCAGCACCCACATGCAGATAATGATTGTCTGTGTTAGAGTGAATGAAATATCACTGCAGATCCTGTGCCGAAGCGAATCACTGAATTGGTGGCGTGTAAGTGAACCAGTGGCCTTCATTGTTTGCCTCTGCTTTTGCAGCAAACTCAGTCTCAGGTGTTTCTTACAGCGGGACTCTCCTGCTTTACTGGCAGTAAAACCAGCCCATGTGACAAGAATTGTATTTGCTCTTTTCTTCCCAATAGGCCATTCCTGTAATCTTCAAAGCCAAATGCATCAGTCAAACCATCCTTCTTGGAATATTTCTGACTTTTTAAAAGAATCTTTTTCATTAAGTTGGTGAGCAGTGATGTATTTTGGTAGTTTTGGGGAAATGCATTAGGGGCATGCTTAAACCAAGTTTTTGAGTTCTCTGCAAGTAAGCATCACATGTACAGGTTTCACATGTGCCAGTTCTGCACTGGGAATGTTTCACTTACGTTTTCTTAACAAAAAAGAGTTGGCTTTGCTTAGTCACGTTTTTCACATGGAGAAAATGGAGGACAGGTTCTGAACTGGTGTAATTCAGCATGTATTTGATTTCAATCAAATTGGGTAGCTTTTAGACTGAATCAAAATCCATCTGTGTCCTAAAAAGTACTGCAATGGCCAGTGCAGGTGGAAGTTTGTGGACATTGAGCCACACGGCTTCTCTGACCTCAGACTTCCTGGACAGGTGCATTTTCTATCTACACAGAACTTTCTGACTGAACGAGCCATGCTGGAAGTCATGGTTTTTGTGGTTGTGCTGGGGGACAGAGCATGGCAGGAGAGAAGGAGCAGCCTGGAATGAGATCCTTAGGAGTCAAAGACAGATCTGAGGTTTAATTTCAGTGAAGGGCAGGGAATGCTATGTTGATATGCAGTCTGCACTGTGAAATGTCAAACTGGGTTGAACTCCTCCCTGGCTGATGTAATTCAGTATTAAAAAAATCAGATTTCAGTAAGAAAATATTAGTAAGGGAGAGAGAAAAGGAACAAAACTTGTAGATTTTTTTTCCAAAATGCTCTCAACTGCTAAAAAGCAGATTTTTAATCCTATCTCGAAATATAAACTTTTGTTGAAATCTTAGGATTTCTTATAGAACAAGTGTCCTTCATGACAACAAATCCCAGTCACTCAGTGTCAGACCAAAGTTGATGGCATTAGTTGATGCCAAAAAAGTGCAAAACACACAAAAATGGAGAGTGTGGAGTGGACCAGGCTCTGAGACCAGGGAGCTGGTTCAGGCTCAGAAACAGAGAAGAAGAAATATCTGTCTTTTATTGTCCCTCCCCTAAGAACCAGATGGTGGCTGGGGAAGTCTGGGAGCCAGCTGCAGGCAGAGCCAGTGAAGGCCGGGCTGCAAGTCTGGGCAGATGCAGTGGCAGTGTGTGGGACAAGAACAGGGACAGAGCTCTAGAGGTTTTCTCCATTTGAGACTTCTCTCGAGGCTCTGTGCTTGCTCAGGTGCAGAAGCTGGAGGCAGTCACCTGCCTGCTTGTCAGGTCACCAGGGAAGTGCTCAGCTGTGCTGCCAGGTCATCCTCCTGACCAGATCCTGCAGACCTGCAAGAGCAGTCAGGCTGGAACCCAGGTGCTGTTTTCCATTGTGACAGTCCCAGCCCCTTCCTCAGGAGTTTGGGCTGTGCTGCTTGCACTGAGTGGAGCAGGGAATACAGAAAACATATTTAGCCAGACTTTGCAATGGCAGGGCAGGACTGGGAAAAAAAAAAATCTACCTTTGCTGAAATGCTCCGTATGCTGCTTTGCAGAGGGATTTTTTTTCCATTCTGCTCTTCCATATTCTGATGCTATAATCTGAAAATACCTCTGTCTCACAGTAGGTTGAGACAAAGGTGTTTACAAAAGCACTAAGCCTGAGAATCCAGCCATCCAGCATCAAAATAGGAAACTTAAATTCATAAGCTCCCTCCTTTAAACTGATGGAAATGGATCCAAACAAAACAAACCAAAACAAAAGCAGTAGGTAAACATGTTGGAATGTACAATGGATAATGGATATTGAGGGATGATCTAGTCATGCATGCTAAACAGATACACTTATGAGTTTAAATTTAATTAGCATCTGGAAATTAACAAGGCTAGAAAGAAGGGCAATGTGTTTTTAAGTGAAGTCGATGAATAGGTACTGTTAGGTGCATATAGATAAATGAGGATTTAATTTGTAAGACATAATGAGCCAGGTGCCTATAAAATAATTTGTGGGGTTTTTTTTCTGCTGGATATCACAAAAGATAATGGTGTAACACTTCAAGGTCAGTCTATATCCACCTGTTCATTTCTTTTGGGGGAAAATATTTTTAAGGATAACTAAATGAAATTTACTTTGAAGAAAACTGTTTGCTGTTTTGATTTTTTTTTCTTAATTATGCATAATTGCTAGTTTTACATTCAAAACCTAGTCAGCCTTTATTGAAGAAGGCTTTAGTTGCTGCCCTGATTTTAATTTTTCAATGTGTTATTGACTGAGGCAGGTTTCTGTGGAGAAATGCTAGTGCAGACTGTGTCCCTTAAGTGTGTATATGGGAATGCATTTCTGGAAGAAATGATATTTCATAGTGCTGGAATCGGAAAACATTGTTTTAAAACCAGAATATCACTTTAAAAAGCAAAGCATTGGTTTTAAACTAGGACTTCTTTAAAGAAAAACAGTTAAACTGAGTACTGTATGATGCTATGAATTACGTTTTCCCTGTCACCTATAGGATTTTCATCCATCTCCTTAAGCATTGCAGCAGAGACTACTACCACTTGAACTGAAAACTAATGATAGCAGGAGATCCTGTTATCCCAGTGATGGATAGGGCTATAAAAGTTACCTTTTGGCTCTTGGTGATGTTCAGCAGAGTGAGGAAAGATTATGGCAAACCTCTTTTTTTTTTGGATTTTTTTCATATTTCTGGGAGTGCTTCTGCTGTCTCTGGGTGTTGGTGGGGTGTAAGCTGCACAGACCTTGTAGCTGGGTAACAATCAGCCTCTTTGTCTCCATTCTGCTTTCCAAGTGCTGCAGCAATTTCTTGGATTTCCAGCAAAAAATTGTGGTGCTTCCTTGTTGCTTATGGATTTGCTTGTGGAGCTGCTATTCCTCAGAAAATGGAAGCCAGAGAAGAGAGGATTCTCTTCTCAGCTGTTAGCCAAGCAAAGCACAAGTGAAATTTTATGAAAGAAAGTAAAGGCATTTTCTTCAAACCAAATGTCATAGGTCTGCTGTGAGTAATAGCTGCTTGCAAATTTATTCAGGAGGAACAATTTCTCTCTCTCTTTCTGTCCCTCTCTTTTATAAGGAAGGTGTTAAGTACCCTATATAAGCATTACTCACAGTATGTCATGCAATCAGTGACCAGCTTCACCTTGAACAGGAATGAAAGGGATTCTACCAGGAATGCAAAGGATTTAACAGGATTAGTATTTTGATCAACTCTTGAACATACAGTTTTGGATTATGACACCAGTGATGAAGTTATCTGCTTTAAATGGGCTTGTGGTAGATGGGGAAGACTGAACACCCACTTACTGACAGTTCTTTGCATTGTGATAAATTTAATGTGGCAGTAAAGCAGGGTTTATGTTTGTATGAATGCCTTTTACAACCAACAGTTTCCATCCACTTAATAATGACCCTGCTTTTCTCAGGAGAGCGGTGCCATTACCAAGCTGTTGGAATGGCTTCCGCAGCGCAGGCAGCTCTTCCCGCCGCACTAATCGGCCCGGCCCATCTGGGAGTGCGCCACAAGACACCTGCTGCCTCCAGTCTTGTTTCTGAGGATCAGACCCATTGAGGATGACTGCACGAGGCCTCTTACTTTAGTTGTGTTTTAGGAGAAAGGTGAATAAGAGCCAGGCTTCCCACTAGGCATGCAACTTGGCAAAACCAGTCACTAATTAAATACCCAAAAGGTGTGTGCACCAAAATCTGCGTGCAAGCATCTCTCTTTGCATCAAGTATTTAAGGTCAGTAAAGGATTTGTGATAAATTATAAGTTGAAGCTTATGGCTAAATTGATATTCCTTTATATTATTTTTGATACAAAGAGTATCACCTAGACTTGCTAGGGTTAATACAAGTGGGGAGGGCTTGGACACAGTCTGTGGTTTAGCCCATGAGAGATTTGCTTTATTTCACCTTTTTCTGTCTTTGTTTAAGAAATCCAGAGTTTCAGGACAAGCTCCGGACTGGCAGGTCAATTCTTGTGTTTGGAAATGATTTACAGCTTAAGCTCTGTCAAGCCACTGTTGTGTGGCCAGATCCTGCCAGCCAAGGAAGCCCACACCACCTCCTCCCAAGCCCAGCCAGCCCACCAGGCTCTGCTGGCCCGTGCAGAGGCACATAGAGCTGCTGGCAGCCCTGGAGCCCCTGCCTTCACATCTCCTGGCAAGGGGTGTTTGTAAGGCCACCTGAGTTCTCCTCACAGCTAATGAGCTACTCACTCTTGTGTCATGAGGTTGGCTCCAGAGAAATGCTCTGGGGAGGGATTTGCCAGAAGACCTTCCCAGGCTTGTCTGCCTGTGGAAAAATCTGATTACAGGAAAAGGGAAAAATTTCTCAGGGTGGGTCTATAGGCTCTGGAATACTTTGTGTTTGCTCATCAAGGCAGTAACTGCCAATTTATTCAAGGGCCTGACCCAGGAAAAGAGTTTGTGGCCAAGAGTTGTGAAATGGGACTGACTGTGGACTCCTTGTCCTAATGTGCAGCCTCTGCTGGCATCACCAGCAGCTACAGCATCACAGGTGGACTCTGACAGTGTTGGGAGAGGCTGAGAGCTGAGCTGGGGTAGCAAGGCACCCAGAAATATGTTTTTTTTAAAGCCACATTGCTTTCCTGCAAGTGTGATTCATTTTCTTACCTTACAGAATGAGAGAGGGCATGTTAGGTACTAAGGTCTGCTTTGTACTTCCCTTACACTCTTGAAAAGGGTATTTTAAAGCCAGAGCTTTGCAAATTATCTCTGGGTTTTTCCCCTCCTTTTAGTGGCATTACCTCTAAACATGTGTCTAGCCAGAGGGGTTCCTGCACTCTTCCTCTACCATGGGGAGCAGAAACACTTCAGTCTGCCTTTTGCAAATTGATGTTGTAGAAAAGGTTTCTTACTCAGTGTTTATACCATTCTCACTACTGCCTATGACCCCTGGTCCCCTCCCTTCTAAATAAAGATTTTATCTACAAGGTGTAGCTTGCACGATTATGTGTATGAATTGTTATACATGGTCCTGAACACTTTCATGCAGAACTTCAGGTCTGGCAAAAATAGACAGAGGAGTGTACTGAGTTTTGTTGCTGTAGGAGAATATTGACTGAATTATTAATGAACATGTAATATTTCTATAGGGAGGCAGAGTGGTGTAAATGGACACAAAGAAAACTAACATTATCTTAGTCTCTGAAGAAGCAGTATCGTAAGAGGAAATAATGGGGTAGTAAATTGAACTTAGTTGCAGGCAAGTTCCTAGAGATTTTGAGAGCTGAGATCACAAAGTATATGGGGAAGTGTGCTTTGATAAAAGTTACCAATGCAAGTAACTTGTGTGGCAAGGCTAGAAAAGTTATTTTGTGAAGCTTACTGAGAGGCAAAAAGTGTGAAGGAAAGGAAGAGAAAACAAATTTTGCATTAGGTCAAATAACAGTATCTAGAGTTGAGAAAAGAGACCCATTTCTGAAGGTACAAGATCCGTGTGATAACCACAGATAAGTAGTAGAATAAGAGTGAGTAAAGAAGTTATGAAAGAAAATAGAAGGATAATCATTAAAGAAGTAATTTTCTCTTTAGTGTGCTAAGGGTAGGTTCTAAAGTGCTTTGTGCTAGTTTGTCCTCTTCATACTGATGGCAAGTGGAAAGTCATTTTTGAAGGGAAAGCTGCCAGATCAACACTGAGCATCTTTGGAAATTCTGTTAGTCGTATCTGCATCCTGTGAACTGAAAACACACCTCATTTTGCCAGAAACATGATGGTAACCTAGGAAAATGACAAGTAAGGAGGATTTAGATTAGCCTACCTGTACAGGCATACTGAAAATGCAGCAGGGCAACTCTACCTTAAAAAAAAATTAATTGTCTTTCTTTCTCAAAAAAACCCTTCAAACCAACCAAAAAAACCCCTCAAACAGAAATGCAGGGCAAAGGGTAATGGGTAGGACAAAATGGAGGGAAGTTATAGAGTTATGAGACATTTATCAGATGTCTGCTGAAACAAATACAATACTTCTGTTTTCTGCTCAAAATTTACAAATAAATTATAAAAAGCATGGCTAGATAACATTATACTAAAGTATAATGTTATAATGTAATAAAAGACATCAAAGTCTTTTACCTGACATTAGAGTTGCCCTACACTAGAGCTGATCCATGGAAACCAACAGAACTTGCATAAATCCCCCTCCAAAATGTTGTGTCCTAGTACTAAATTAATCAGGTTGATTCCAATTATTGTGGTTTTCCAATTTTCCATACCAGAAACTGTTTAAAACCAGGGATATTACTACAGCCATGAATGTTCATAATTACAAGCTGAATCAAATTGCTGATGGACTTCAAATCTTATTCCTACCCATTTGATTTCTTTGTATCTCCATCCACAGATCATGTTCATAACAAAGACCTGTTAGAAAACATTGGAGAGGAAACTAGAAGGAGTCTGGACTGATCTGGAAATTAATTGCAGTTCTGGACCGTGCATGTTTAGAGGCAGACAGGTTAAATGTGTGTTGCCTGCAAACTGCCACTCTTCACATTCTCTTTCATACCAAGGCATTGCTGTGGAGAGGGAAACTTGCCACTCCACTGGTGGCCAGGACCTACCAATCCCTTCCTGGCTTCTTGAGGCTGTAGATACTTCATCTGGGGTCTGGCAGCATGATCAATGCAGGAGTGATGATAGGGAGACATGCATTCAAACCAAATCACCTGATTTACTACACTGAAATGGCTGTATACTGCACACACTCCCCGGAGCAATTATTCAGGATCCTCGTCATCTGCAGTGAGTATGTTAAGCCTTTCTGAGTTTTATTTGGGCCATGTTTTAGCAGGGGAAGCTATCCATCACTGCTTTGATTGTCCGTGCCTTACAGTGGCCATGAATTTGTGCGTCCATCATCTGTGCTCTCTGAAGCTGTGGTGGCATGCCTGGATTGAACTTTGCCTGAATCTGTGTGAACAAGAGACCTGTGGGAAGTATTTTGTGCCTTACCCAGTCACTAAAAAGAAGTAAGTACAGTCTCAGCCATAACATATAAAAGCTGACCAGAAAAAAGAGGATTAGTGGTGACATAGCAAGTATTCTAGCTCTGCAGCCAAATCAGTGGTGTAGGAGCACGTTTATGAATATGACTCCCTCTATTATGGTTCTGTGTCTCTTATCTGTGGAGCAACATCCATACAAGTATAGCTGAAACCCAGCAGAATATGATGCTTGGTAAAGCTACCTGCTGGGGAAAAGCAGTGAGTAATACAGACTCTGTAGTGGCATGAACACCACTGCCTCTCTTTCAAATTTGAACAATATTTTGACCTTCTCATCACAGAACTTTCATTGATTTCCTTTTTAGCTTTTTCTCCGATTTTTGTTACTTGAGTTACATCTGTGGCAAGAAGATCAGAGCAGAACTCATGATAATGATTTAAACTGGAAATTAAAATGTTTTGATGGATAAACATCTAAGCTGAATATGCAAATTGATTTTGCAAGCTGGGGCATTCATGTCCCTACTAATTCCTTAGACAATTAGAAAACTAGTGTAGTTCCATAGTTATATTTATGGCTATGTAATGGGTTATACACTTTTCCAATATGTCTAAAACATCATTAGGAAAGTCAACATTTCTGTAGAGTGGAGAAAGATGAATAAGAAAGGAAATGTGCGTGTAATTTAGCTTATGTGTTTATATTGGACTTGGTTTTTGGTAGTTGCTAAGAGCTCATGGAACTTTTTGAAGCCAATGGGAGATGAAAGTGCTCACCAGTGCCGAAGCTTCGTTTGAGTAACCTGTGAACCTTTCAGGCAGGAAATAAAAGAAACTTCTTGTTTTGTACAGCTCCTAATTGAATTGTGTTCTTATTTTTTTAACCTGACTAGAGAACAAGGCTTTAAATGGGCTCAAAAAAAGATTAGACACTCTTTTAGAGGGGTAGATCAGTTGCTGGTGGTCAAGCACAGTGAGATTAATGCCACTTCTTAACGCAGAAGTGCCTCATCACCCATCCCAGGAGCAGAGGTGCTGGTTGGGCACCCAGCAGCTGCCTCAACCCCATCAGATCCCTGCTGTCCTGAGGACCCACCCTGTCAGTGGTGCTCATGTCTGCCTGCACGCTTCCTCCTCTGCTCTGCCCCACAGGAAGGGCTCGGTCCCCATCAGTCACAGCAGAATTCACCATGGGAAGGGCAGAGCTCAGGCAAGAAGTGAAAGCAGGTAGCTTCAGATTGCTCATTTAAGCACTGTTGTAATAAATGCTGCAAACAGCTGTAAAGCTGGGCTCTACTGCTTGACTCAACATTACTGTTAACTCTGACAAAGAAAACAGTTGCTCAGTTCTCTTATACTTGGTAATTAGTTCATACAAGAGCTTTTCAAAAAAACCAACTTCATATTAAAATATTTCTGGATATATGTTAGAAATTTATCTCAAAAAAAAATTTTAGGGGGAAAAAAGGGAATGGTTAAATGTTAAGCAAAGATGTAGAGGATATCTGCATTGGCATAGGTACTCCAAGTACTAAAAAATTAAAGCTTGCCCCTTATCATTATCAGGGTTTTAAATTCTTTATGATGGCTTTACTGAAGGATATGGCTTTATAGACAAGGGATTGCCCCTCATATTTGGTCTACAACAAAGAAAAAAAACCTTTCTGTAAGTCACAATTTTTTATGTTGTTGCCATAAAATTCTATACAGCTGTCATACTTTAATTTTAATTGACTTTTGACTTGATGAGACATAAAACCTCAAAATGGAAGATACTTTCTGGAGCTTGGTGTCTGAGGTGAGTTTATTGTGTAAATTGCATGAGCATCTGCAGCAGCTGTGTTGAGCCAGAATACCTTTGATAGTATGTACATGCCCACAGTTTTCAAATAATTTTGAGTTGTCCGTCTGAGTGCTCACCGAGCCTACCAGGCACTTCCTCAGCACAGAAAGGTGGGATTGCAGTGTCATTGAGATGTTTTTTATGTCTGCTGGTTAGCTTACAGGGACACAGGATTGGAGTGACCGAGCCAGCTGTGTTTAAAGCCCGTGAAGCTGCAGCGCGGCGCTGGGGCAGCCCTGTGCCGAAGGAGCCAGGTTTGCTGTGGCACATTTGTGTCCCAGTCATTGCATGCTTGCACACAGCAGCCTGCTAGTGCACATCCCAGCCTCTGAGAGACACAGCCTGCTCATGTGTGGGCAGCTTCCACTGGGCAGTTAGCTCCAAGTTTCTGTCTCAAGTTTTATCTTTATGGGTCCATGGGCTTCAGAAACCAACTGGCCCTTCTCTTGTAGCAGCAAGCACTGCTCCCTCTCCTGGGAATGCTTTTGGCTGCAAACTCAACCAATTTGAGTCTGCCTTACAGCAGGGATGTTTTCTAACTCTATGGGGGCTTGTTTGTCTTTAGCTTTTTGCCTTCTACAGCATTCAGAAATAATTAACAAGTAATGAACAGAAAATAAAAGGTCCTTGAACAGCACAGCAGATGGGGTAGACTACAGCACTTCTTTTCCTGGTTCTTCCTTTATTTTATGATCATGGGGGAGCTGTGCTGTCTCTTTCCCTCCCAGTCTTTATCTGCCTTATTTGTTCAGACACTGAATATCCCATGTTAGGACCTGCCTCTAATGTATCAACACAGTGTCTAGATCAAATGAGCTCCAATTTGTAATAGAGTTTTCAGGCTCTGCTGATGAATGTACTGGATTCACAAGCTGCACCTGTGCTATCCTGATAGAGTGATCTTGATGGAAGATGATCTTGGCAGAGCTGGCCAAGCAGACAGACGTATTTCTAGCATGCTTGTTCATGCAGAGGAGACATCTGGCTTCCTGGCTTTCATAGTACCTGATCTATTAACCCCTACTCCACCTCTGAAATTAAATTGATAACGAGGAGCTGAACACCAGTGTCTTTTTATGGACCTTCTGTTTAGGGAGAGAGTAACTAATGTGGGATACTGTAAACGGTAGATAATCAACTGGTTGATGATTACATGGGTACATCTGTCTGCAAGCTGCTGATATTGCTGAGAACATTCTGAAAGGATGTTTCAAATATAGAAGTTTTACTATTATTGTAGCAGAATAAGGGTTGCTGAATTCCTGCTGAATGTCAGGATGGGCATTAGAACTGCAAGAGGTGAAGATGGCTTTAGTTACACTTAGCTTTAACTCATTTAACTCAGAGGGCAAACCAAAAGCAAATGTCTTAACTGTGTTTCTTTACACAAGGGGAAGCATCTGTGCATGCAAGTCACTCTGCTCCCCTCTGCTTGAATTCTCACCTTGAGGGCCTAATCCTACAACCCTTCATAACACAGATAACCTTTCTGTGTTGAGGTGTCATCACATACAGAGGATTTGCAGATGCACAGCCTTTGTTCACACTTAGAGCACTGCAAGGATTCCCTTCTTTTTGTACCACTGGTGACAAGAAGATTGCACTGATTCACCTGTCACCAGTTATGAGGTAAGCTGAAACACCTTGTCCCACAGGGCAGCACTTCCACAGCACACAGGCTTTCTCCTTACCATGTTCATTCTTCATTATATGGCTGCTGCACTCTTTTAGTATCCACTGGAAAGATTTCTTCTCCCTTGTGGTTTCTTGCTATCTACAGGACTTTCTCTTGAGCTGCATGCAGTTCATTTTTGATAAGGAGTAACATATACTCAAAGCACTTATAAATGTTCCAAGCCTGTGATTCTTAATTATGTTGTGTGTATTTTGTGAAATATTGCTATCCCTCACACCCTTTTTGCTTGCAGAGCTGTAGTGTATTATGTGGTAACAATAAATGTTAAATAGCCTGCCTGCCACCCAACTGCACTTCGTGGCACTCGTATAATTACAGAGGCTTTCAGAAATCACCTTGTAAGGCTCTGATTTGCTGGCAACATGTGAGCATTTCACTGTAAACACTCTTTCATTACACGAGATTTCATTACCAGAAGTTTCTGCTCTAATATCCTCTTTCCTTGGAGAATCAGGGCCAAGACTACAGTAACCACATTGTTAGCAAGAACAACGTGAGATTGAGACTGTGGACTCCATTGATCTGAGAGCTTCAGAGTAAGGGTGCTAAATATACTCTAATAAGTGGGAGCTCATGTTGGCTCTGTGCATAATGACTGCACAGAAGCATTTGAGTTATGTTGCCTCGAGCATAGTAAAAAAAAAAAAGCACATTGTAAGATTGATATCAGATTATCTGCCATTTATTTATCCCTGTTATATGTGGGTAAGCTACTAATCTCCTGGGGGTGTCTTCCCTGCAGAGGCTGTGTGTGCAGCTGCCACTCTGCCTGTGCAGGGGCTCCAACTGCCCAGCACCTTAGTGGGCTGAGTGTTAGACTTAGAGCCAGTGCTAAGGCTGAAAAACAAATGCATTTTATGGCTTGAAAGATGCAAATGTATATCAAACGCCAGGCATGCAACCACCTAGTGTGTGAAAAGCACAGAACCTCACAGCTCCCCGTGCACCTTGCAGGCAGCTTTACTAGGGAGGTGGGAGATGCAGACAGTGCTGAGTGCCAAAGTCAGGTTTGCATTGGCTTTAGTGAAATGCTGTTTGCACCAGCCCAGTGTTGGGTCCACTGGGTGCTTCCTCTTTTACAGAGCTACCAAAACCAGATCTCTCCTCTGCTAATAACACTCTATTAACATCCAACATGTGCACCTTTGTAATTAACAGCTCTCAGATGCCATATTTTTTTCATTGATGTTCCACTCCCTTGTATTTTTGCTTTGTTTCCTTTTGTGAGTTGGTGAGGCAGTGCTGAGCTTGGTACTCGCTTCCCTTGACAGTAAGCATTAAACTGTTGCAAATGTCTCCCTCAGACTGTTAATTATCTTGGAATAATTCATTAGTGAATGCACTTGCTTTATGCCACCTAAATTTCATTGGTGAAACCCAGTCTGAGCTGGTCTGCTCTGTTCAGCCTGCCTGCAGCAGCCCGTCCCATTTGGTGGCAGGAGCAGTGTTCCAGGGGCTGTGTCGGAGGCACCGCGGTGCGGAGCGGGCAGGGCGCTGCTGTCCCCGTGGGCTTTGGGGGCTGGCTGGGAGCGCTCCCTGCACTTCTCTGCGGCTGCCAGACCAGGCACGCTGGGCTGGCACCCACTGCTGCCATGGCTCAGCTTCTGCCCTTCAATTGCTCCAGTAAGTTTGTGTATTTGGCCTGACAATACTTAAAGCAACACAGATCTTTGAATAGGGTTGAGTGAAAGCAACTGCTAACTCTGGATCAACACAGGCAGGAGTGCAGATTCTCATGGGACCACATTCCTCTTTCAAGGTCTGAACTCTGGGCTTTCTGGATTTTGATCACAGCATCATCTGTAGCCTTCATACCCATTTAATGATTTTCTACTTTTTTTGTTTGCTTGGTTCCGCATCTCCAGAAGGTACTAAACTGACACTGCCTGGAGTTAATTTCAGATCTGTTGAATGGGAGTCACTTTGAGGACCTACTTGAGTCAGAGAAGGAAGAGCTGTGGCAGGTGGCCTGTGAGAAAGAGACTGGGACAAGAAGTTCTAGGAGGTTTGAGACTGTGACTCAGCCTCCACAGGTAGCCTTGCACAGAGCTTTGCAACCACCATCCCTTTGGAAACATATTTTGATTATGCAGGGCAGTGGGGTGCAGTCTTCCTGCATCTCTTTGACTTTCTCTTCCCCTTCTTTCTCTCTGTCCTCCCAGGACACTGCCAATGACTCAGCCTGGTTCCTGCAGCAGGACTGCTTTCCTGCAAGTCAGAGGTGGGCATGCAATCTGTTTCTCTAGATGCCATGCTGGCTTTTAAGGGAGCCTCTCTTTTCATCAAACTCCTCACAATCAGATGTGGTGGGTTCAAAAATTCTTTATGACACCTTGGAACCTCTCCCCTTCCTTCACCTCAGAGCCATCCAATCTTTCTGTAGCCTGCTATCAAACTGCAATGCTACAAAGAGAGGGAAAAGGGTGGGATGTGTTGTACATACGATTGCAGCTCAGCTTTTATCCTATATGTGTATACATTGTTTTCACGTCTGTGTGAATGAGGAAGTTCTAATGAAACCTAAAAATACAAGGAACATTGACCTTCAAGAGATGTTTCCTATTCCAGCCGTTCAGCTCAGTCTGTGGTTGCTGCTGCTTTTCCTGACTGCAGAGAGAGAGGCTGGAATGAGCAATCAGCTTGTTTATGGCAGCTTTTAGTGCTTCCCTGGTATAATAAAAGAGGCTTTCGCAGAAGGGATTTGGTTTTCGTGTACTTCAGTGTTTTCTGCTCCATTTTGCTCCATAAAAGCCAGGCTCTTGTTTACAAGAATTAGCAGCTTCCCGAGGTTTCTGCTGATTTTAAGGAATCAACCCCTTGCAGTTATGTGACACCAGCATGCAGCTCCCACTCCAGCCGGTGCTTGCAGAACGACTGTTCCCTACGTGCGCTTCAGCACTTGGATTAAACACCTGCACAAAACAATTGGCACAACCCAAAGGGCTGTTAGAGCTCTGTATCCTGTTTGGGAATCAGTTCAAGTGAAATTAATGATTCTTCTCTGTGTGCAAGCTTTTAAATAAGAAATCTGTTTTTATACGTGCAATTAATCCAAAGCGGTTGGTGTGCACTCTGTGCTGTTACACGTCAAGAAGACAGCAACTTTATGACTTTAATTCCATAAGATGTGTACTATTCAAGACAACTACATTTTAGAAAACAAAATCCTTGCACAGGTGGTAACAGTGACGTGTGCATATCCCCCTGACCATTTACCTTTTCTCCATTTTGGAATGAGAGGGAGAATGTCATTTAAAAGGCATTTATGCATGTGGTCCCCACATGACATAGATATTAGAGCTAAATTATTTTCATGGCAGAGATTCAAAAACTGAAAATTTCCAGTAGGCTTTGTGTGCTGATTCACAAAGTGCTGCCAGCACTTGTGATATTATCACGAGCCTTGTGATAGTTAATGTTCTGTCCTAAAGCTTCAGGTTTTCTCTACATGTGATTTTTTGAATCTTAAGTTTCTATCAAAAAAGAAAAGCTCATTTCTTTCCTAGCTGCAGAGAACATCTTGAAATACCATTTCCCCTCCCAAGAGCCAAAAAACATCAGGAGGAAGGTAAAGTTTTCCAAGGCTTTTTTTTTTTCTTCCCCAGTTTTTGGAGTTTTAGATCTTACTTTTTTTGATCTTTCTTGTGGATTTCAAGTGACTGCGTTTGGTGCCAGAAATGACCAATCTACATTGTGCTTGTGGTTTTATTCTTCAGATGAACACAGAAACACTTTCTTATGACAGATAAATTTTGCATGAAGAGATGCTATTTTATTACAAATAATTGCTGTCCTGTAGGTTTGCTTCATCACACCCCCCTTCCCATTGAACCAGTGCTTATGCCAGGATCTTATAAATGCATAGTAGAAATTAAGTTTCTTTTGTTCTGTCATGCAATTTAGCAAATAATAGTCTCCAGAAAGAGATGAGCCAGATGTCTTGTAGAGAGTTCTACCTGTGTCAAACAGCTAAGATCAGAATCATGGATCCTGGTGGATCAACTTTTCTTACTTATATGTGGTCCTACATGGACAGTAGTATTTTCATCCTATACTATAGCAGAAAAATATATATTGTTCCATTTTTAGCTGAAATCTGAGTTCTGCATTTTTACTTTTCTCTCTTGCAGTTCTGGTTCAACTGTTCTAAACAGAACTGTGTAACTAAAAGAAAATTTTAGTTGAATGTTTAAAGTAAGAATGAATTGATAGACCCTACATTGTCCTGTAGAGTCAAGCTATTGAAATCCAAGGCCACTCACTAATTGCTACTTCTTGTGAAGAAGCAAACCTGTCTGTCATCTGTTACCTACTTTTTTCTATTTTAGCCCAGTCTTTTAGCCCAGGCATTTTGCCCCATTTACACTAAGCTGGACTGTGCAGTCTGTCACTGCACTAGGCATGCTGCTGCAGCTGCAAAATATTTATACACATATAGTGAAACAACCTGTCTGAGGCAAGGTTTCCATCAGGAAAGGCCTGTAGATGGTGCTGTAATATAACTGAAAAAAAAAATAGATTTACTCTGCGGCTGGATGGAGTTGTCTTAGTCCTCAGAAGCTGAACTCAGATCTATTTTGCTTAATTTCATACCTGCAGGATTTTGAGTTCTAAGTAACCACAGCAAACTCAGTTCACTGGAGATGGAGTGGTACAGGAACCTGCAGATGGGCTCAGGCGCCCTGGCACACCACCTTCACCATCTTCCTCATGCTTTGTTCAGCCTGGGCTCCACCTCACCAGACTGGCACCATGGAGGTACTGCAGAAAATTGTGCCATTGTCTGATCTGCATACTTACATCTTGGAAAGGGCTGCATGTCCTAAAAATCCAGAGCTCTTGCATAGGGATAAACTTTTCCAGGAGAAGGAAATGGTCAAAAGAACAGAGATAAAATTATTTGGGTTACCCACCAGCCTCAATTTTTACCAACTTGGCCCTCCTAAGAAGCCTCCCAGCTCTAACCTACAGCTTACCTTGTGGTGGGTCAGCTGTGGATGTCCTGACTGCAGGAGCTGGGGAGTGCCAACTTCAGCAATTAAGCAGATTTTAGGAGAAATAATTTTGCTGAAGAGTTGACTCTGTGTAGTTATGAGCTTCCTTCAGTAACTGCAGGCTTGGTGTCTCCCTCCCCAACTGTGAGTTATTATTGGATTCTTTACTCTCTTTCATAAACTGCTGATTGGTGGCAGATTGTTTAGCAGCTGCCACCTGCTATAGTGCTTGTTGAATAAATTTCCCTTTTTAGTTCTAGAATAGCCTTGGTCTGCTAACAGCTCTGGAGGCATTTCAAGAAGAAAGGGACAGAGATAATTTTGGGGTTTTTTTTTTTGGCAGGGTTCAATGCTGGTCCAGTGCAATTCTTCTAGGAATCTTGAGCCCCAAAAAGTAAAGCATTTTTAAGTGTGAATAACCTCCTCTCTATCCAGGGGGGATTTAGACACGTACCTCAATTCTACAATTTTTTCCAGGGTGCAAGTGCTTTCCTGACCTGCAGTTTCTGATAATCTGGAGTCATGCTTGAGTGCCCCACTGAAACAGGTCTTTTGTGAATCCTAAATGGCCCTTAGAGGTTGTTCTGGGATTGAGATGATACTTGAATCCCAGAGGGACTACATAATGCCTTGTAATTTAAGGAGAAACTGTAGTGAGAAGACTTGTCTTTTGAGAATATTCATTTTGGGATAGTAAAGTTGTGGAATAGATTCTAGAGAGGATCGCTCTGCAGTCCCATCTTGGTACAGGGAGAATTCCTGTGAACTCTGGTCTTCATGATCACCAGTGGGAACAAAGCTAATTACTGTCTCTATCTGCCAAGCCCATTTATCAGGACAGATCCTGGTGACTTAGAGTGCAAAGAGAAATGGGGAGGATACAGCAGCAGGCGTGTTACAAATGCCATTTTTTTCTCCTGCATCTCTCAGTAAGTCTTGCCCAACAGGGTAATATCTTCCAGCAGATTCACCCCACTCAAAGCAGCTCTGGACCCCCATCTTCCAGGAGAAATTAAAGCAGTTTAAGTTCAAGTAAGAAATTTGAATTTTTCCTGCATAAAGTCCAAGAGGAAGGAGAATGTTAGCTTGCAACTCTCCGTGTGTAGGTGATTGGCCGGTTTCTTCCTCTTTGCTGATTGTCTGTGGTAGAAACTGAGGATGTTTAAATCAAGTACGTGGGTGGTGTGAGCAACTGATGGATTCCTCTCTTGTAACAGCTGTTGTCTCTTTTGTCAGGGAGCTTTTTTAAAAACAAGAATAGGAGGGGGTAGTGCCCATTTTTTCTGGCCAGAATCCAATTTGGATAATTGCATTCTGCCTACCTAAAATTCTAATGGCATGTTTATGCTTCCCATCTCCATAATGCCTGAGGAGCCTTTGCTTGAAACTTGTTGTTTAAATACAGAGTTATTAGTTCAGTCATCAACATTAATTTTATTCTGTATTTCAATCAACAAATAATGGTTCTTATTCAGGTAATACAGATCTTTCATAAAAATACTATTTTATTGGATCCACACTAATATTACATCCTAATATTTTTAATATTATTTCAAGGTGAATGTCTCTAATGGCTGGGTTTTCAAAGGAAACATAGGAACACCCACTGATGTAACTTGTAGTTATTACTGCGTGCCAATCTGGAAGTCAGGCCATTCATATGTAATAGCTCAAACTCACCATGAGCTGTCTTGGATTAGTGCTGTACAACTGTCCCACATTTTTAGTTAAGCTGTTTTTTAAACCACACATATTGCAATTTACTGAGGTAGTGCCTAAACAAATATCTAAATGGAATTTAATTAGTTACTCAATGTCTTGATCAAGATCACTGATTTTAAATCTCTCTGGACTTCCAGGAAGGTGCATGGAGCCATGCTCAGACTCACAGATTGGTTAGTTTATATATGAATTTAAACATAAATGAGGTTGCACTGAGCATATCTTCATTTTAATGTGGGTATATGGAAGGAAATGCAAATGCAGATTTAGAGTTTGCAGGCAGATTTGACACTGATTTAAAGCTTAGATACAGAGTAATATATGGATCTTAGTTTTAACAAGTCTCTGTAATCCTGTTGGGGCACCTGTTGGATGAACCATGCCTATACTTGTCCTCCAGGAGTAGATTCAATTTGCAAACCTCAATGAAACACTCTTCAGAACAGCTTCTGTAGAAGATCATTCTTACACCCACTGAAGTCTCCACCAATCTGAGCAGGAGATCTATCTCAAAGGGTCTGACAAGTTTTTTTGCTAGGTCCTGTCCATATCCTGCTCCTGCAGGTGAAGCTTTCTTGGTGTGTATCTTGCAATGTGGCTCCGGGCTGTCCCTCTTGGCACTTGGACAGACTGTCCTCTTGCATCTCTTGCCCTGTAGTGTCAGTGCTAGACACACATTCACATCCTTCTCCAACAGTGGGTGGATTGCAGAGCACAGAGTTGCTTTTCCCAATCCATTTCCAGACTTTCAGCCTCCTCATGCTGGCTGAGATTCAGGAAGTTGGAAAAGCAATCTGCATAAAAGAGCAAGGAAGCCTTTTTAAAGCTGTCATCCTCATTCATCGATCAAAGATTATGATCCTACTTTCTCATTGTTTTATGGAGAGCATTTGTTTGTTTACTACTTTGGCAGCCCTGGGTACATAAGCAATGCATATACTATAAATATCCCCATTATCCAAGGGCCAGCTCAGTGAGCACTGCCAGGCACTGCACTCACTGCCATCAAGTTGATAGAAGCACTCCAGACAATAAGCACTGAACTCGACAGAGTATTTATATTTCCATTTTTTTCAGCATGAAAGGCAAAAAAGATGAAATCTGTCCTACTCAGACACCTAAGAGAGAAGCCAGTCATCCACTGCTCAAACATGTTGGTGAGGGACATGTGGGAGGCAGTGCCAAGCAAGAGCATGGAGACCAGTGCACGTGGCACTGGCAGCACTGGTGGTGTAGGAAGAGAAGTCAGTACCATTGGAGAAGTCAGTACTCTGAGTCAGAGAAGAGGCTGTGAGGAGCATGAAAGAAGCTGAAACAAAGCTCAGAAAGGAGGCAAGGTAGAGGGGAAGGACATTGGCAAAGAGATGCCTGCAGAGTTGGGTGAGAAAGGCTGGCTGACAGTACAGAAGAGAATGGTGAGTGAGAGAGGAGGTGATGGGAGGAGGAAATGAGCATCCAGTGCTTTCTTCTTTGCAGGGCTGCACCCTGTCCTGGGGAGTGTGAAGTCCAGGGTCCTCGCTAAGCCGTAGGCACAGTGGTGATGCCCCTTTCATGGGGATGACCCATTCATGAGGCTGCCAAGGCCAGTGCTGGATTCTTTGAAACCATTCAAACTCAGAAAAGCTTAGTTCTTTTTCACACTTTGTATTCTTTGTCAAAGGGATTTTTCAGATGGATGTTTTGTTGTTGCGTGAAGGAATAAAACCCTGCATCGTGGCCACAAAGATTAGTAGTCAGACCTGTTTATGCACACAGCCATCCAACTGCTGTTATTTGCATCCATATAAACAGAAGCTATGCTAAATTCTGGCCAAAAATCAAACCCATTGTGAGCTGCCTAGAAGGCTTTAGCAGATGGGAACCATATAAATAAAATGTGATGTCGTTATTAACTGGCCCAGCAGTTCAGTGTATTTCTAACAATGATTATTTGGAATGGCATGAAGACTCTTCTATCTTGAAGGATGAGTTTATCTCATCTGCCAGACTGAGGCATTTAAAAACAAAATGTGCAGTCCTTCCCCTTCGGGGGCAATGGTGCTTTGAACCCCATTGCTTCCCACAGTGTATGAAAAAGGGAATTGCTGCACAGTTTGGATTAACTTCTGTGCCAGTTACACTAGAAAATTCATGTTACAATTCTGTATGGCTGCTTTAATTTACTTCTATCCTAGTTCAGCACCTACTCTCTCAGCCCTAGCCCCAGTAATGACAGACTGTTCTTTGCTCCTTTGAGATAGAGCTCATTTCAAATGAAGGGAACTTTAGTTGACAGTGATCTGCTTGACTCTTTACAGCAACACTATGTCCTATATCAGAACAAAATAGAGACATGTGAACCCAGTGAGCAGAAAGAAATAAATCCATTTCCTCAGTGTGATCCATATTTCCTGTCCAGTTCTAAAATCCCCAGTTAGGAAATACCTCACAGGCTCTTCCTGAAGTGTTGACCAGCCCTTTAAAGTGAGCTGAGATAATGACTGATACCTCCCAAACAGCTGTTTTCAGTTCTGTCACGTATCACAACTCCCTCTCCTTCAGTTCAGACCTTACATGTTTTCCCCAGGCTTTCTCTTTCTTATTCATGAGGTGGTTGTTGCTCTCCACATTGTTTTCTCCATCTCACTAGCAGGAAAGAGAGCAGTTTTCTAGGGTTTTAACCCATTTTATTGGCTGGACATTGTTATTCTTTGTGCTCCATTCCCATTTTTTACAAAAGGCAACGTTTCCTGGTGCTGATGAGATCCTGGTTGTGCCAGGTGGCTGCTGCACAATTCTACCATTTCAAGCAGCTGAATTGCCTTTCTGGAAGATTTCACAGTTCAGTTTTGTTGAGAGAATCATCTTGTCAAAATACAGATTGAGAAAGTCAATCAGGAATGGCAGGCTGTAGAGGGAAGCCAGTATAGGGGCTGAGTTACTCTTGCCGTGTTGCCACTGGTTCTCAGGGATTGTTGTTGTTGTGCCTGGAAGATCTGGCACTTCCAGATTTTAAAAAGCCATTTTGATGGCTAACATTAGACAACAACTGAGAAATACAGGTGTGCTCCCATGTGATGACTGTGAACTAAATGATAGCAATGTGTGAGCTCAGAAGAAAACACTGCTGGAGAGGGGTAAGGAAAGCACCACCTTGGGCTCTGCTGTTCTAATGTCTCTTTATAGAGTGAGTGTCCACTCATCAGAAGAACTCCTACTAGCTCTTGAAACAGTGCCTTATCAGTCCAGAAATGAATTTCATCCAGTTGTCTCGATATGCTCTCCATGTATTTACACATGCCTTTCTCATGCAGCTTAATGTATATAAAGGTCAAATACTGGGGGGTGGGTGTGTAGAGACAGCAGAGCAGGACCCAGACTTGGGAAAGATTGTATTGCATAAATTGCCATATCCTTTAGCCTGGGACTTGATTGGTTTTATTTTTTTTCCAAAAGTGCCTCAGAAATACAGCCACAAAGACCAGAGCTTCAGTGCTAATAAGAAAGCAGAGCTGACTCAGTACTACTAAAGGTGACTGATGTAGCTAGGGATCTGTTTATGGGTTACTTTCCCAGACACAGGGATATTAAAGCCCATCCTCACAGGCTGCCTGCTGTCTCCTCCAGGGCTGTGGAAGGCATCTTGGCACAGGGTCAGCACGACCACTGCCCCTGGTGCTGGGATAGCAGCCCAAGTGTGGGCACACACACACACACACACACACACACACACACACACACACACAGGGCTAGAAAGGTGAAGAATATTTTTAAGACATTATTTTTATGGTAATCTATTTCAATGGTTAATTTAGTTTAGGACAGTGATTTATAACAAGTTTATAGATCTTCTTTACTATTCTTTGTTGAATTATGGAGGTGGCATGTGTGAAATGGAAGTACTTGGCCTATTGTTCTGCTTCTCACGCAACCAGTATAGTTGAGACAATAAAAAGATCTATAAAATTAATATATACAGAGAGAAAGGGACAGAGACAGAGAGAATATGTAATGCTCTAGAGTCTGATATCACATTTATCTCTCCCAGAGAGGTTAAGACTCAGATTTACATGTAGAAATACCAGAAAGATCTTACCCTCTTATGTGGAGAGAAATGACTTCTAAGCATCCAGGCTATCATCTCCTTTATTTATAAAGCCAATTTTCATGGTGTAATTTTTGTGGGTTTTTTAGGCTAGAACCATATTGCTTTGCTTACAGCTTGGAGCTAGGCCATCTATTGCTGAGGGCTCCCTGACCTGGAGCTATTAGGCAGGCTTTTATGGAGACATAACTACACTAAGATTTCAATTCCCCATTTTCTTTATACCAGGACATTATATCATATTTAAATGTACCTGCATGTGAACACACGCACATCGTAATGGGCAAATATTTATACATCTCTCAACAAACCCTATATGCTCACACTTATTAAATGTGATAATAGCATTTTTATCTTACCTATGCTAAACTGTGTTCAGTGCGTACTGCTGACTACAGAGGCACTTGACTCCCTATTCTACCTCTTCTGAGGCTCTTTCTGCTATTTCAGGCCATTGAGAAGTTTAGGGAGAAGATTCATTTAAGGTCTGGTATCTCAGGTGTTTTAAGACTTATCTGGTTTTCCCTTCATATTTATAATAAAGTAGTGTTTCCTGGTATCCTTACTTTTGTGTATCATTGTATGACTAGAATATCAGGACATTTTTACCTACTTTTGCTTTAAAGTTTTCTTTAGTAATTATCTTGTATGAGAAAGTAAGGAGATGAAAGCAGGTATAAAATACACAAAATAGTACAAAGCACATGTTTGGTATCATTAACACAGTTCCTTTGAATGACTGATTGTTGGTTTGCTCTTGTAGCAGCAGCAATAGCAGTGCTCCTTTTTCTCCCTTGGTCAGAGGTATGCCAAGATAATTCTTAATCAAAGCTTTAACGTGACCTTGCAATGAAATATGACCAAGGCAATTAATCCATACTTAAATGGTGAATCCACTTCAGAGCCCTGGTATCATGTCCAGGATGTGCAAATCTCTCCAATGATGTATTTGCTAACTGCTGCTATTTTAAACTGTCCTCTTTCACCAATCTCTCCTCTTTGATTAGTTTTCAATATGTTAAATTGGGTAAACAAATAGGTAGTGGATTGATAGTTGTGAAACTGGTTGATGTCTTGTCCTTTATTTCATGTTCCTAAAGGACAGCAGTCTTTTTAATAAACCTATTAATGTACCATCATTCCTTCTAGAGAGTATAAATATATGGTAATATGAGGTCTGTTTTCTTGTCACCACACATCACCACTTCTATTTGAAGAAAACAGAATAAATGCACCAAATATAATATTACAGTCAAATGGAAAGAAAATTCCTGGTTTCTACTGTCAAAAAGAAAATGCAGAACAATAATTTGAATAGAATTGCAGTTTATCCTCTTTGGTGTTAAAGAATACCAATTTATTTTATAAAGTACAAATAATTTAAAGATTTCAACAGTTTTAATGAAGTTTAACAGTTCTAAGATGGATATTTTGTCTCCATTTGGTGTATCCTTCATCCTGTGCAATAGAAAGCAGTGCTGTCCACATAGTCTAGGTTGAAGGTTACCAACACTGACAAATTATCAAAGTGCTTCTGTTATTTTAATAAACAATTAAAACTATTTTAATAAACAATTAAAAAAATAAAAAACTCCTGGAGTTTTTTCTCTCCAGAAACATAAATAATAAACCTGCAAAAGCCTTATTTTCGGAAATACACCCTAGGAAAGAGAAAGGGGCTTATTTTCCTCACGAAGCCAAAAAGTTGGAGAGAAAGACCAAATAACAGAATCTGGCTTAGTGCCCAGCAAATTACTGGAGAAGACTATTTGGTAATAAAAAAGAAAATGCACTTGGGCTCTACATCGTTCACAGATACAGATTAGAACAGCCAAGAATGGCTCTTTTTTTTGGAGGAGGGGCTGTTCACTAACAGTTCTGTGAGGATATTTACTAGAGCAGAAAACTAGAGCTAATAGAAGTACAACAGAACTGCCTAATAATTTTTTAAGCCAAGTCCACTTATTATTTCCATCAGACATTGAATTTCAAATATTTGCAGTAGTAACATCACAGACTACAGGTGTAAGTAAGGCAATATTCAGGTAATGCAAAGTTTTATCTGAGGGTAAATACCTGCAGATAGTATCATATTGGTACAACACCCTTAGATTGTCTTTGCCTGGAATATTTAATTCTATTTGCAAACACCTGTCAACACAACAGTTGTGGCTTACTTTTTGAACATATTGTGTCCCACACATTCAAGAAAACATTTTATTTTCTTTTTGAGGCTGTTAGTTGTTGAATGCTAAAAAGAACAGCTGCACATCATGCACATCATATCAGGAAGGGTAGAGTTTCTCCTATATTCTGCATATATCAAATTATAACCTCTGGTAAGGCTTGTAATACCTGACAGGTGATGGTAGGAAGTTTAAGGATACAGAACCAATTAGTTAAATGCCCCACACAATGATTAGGTTTGTTGGCCTTGCATCATGGCAATATATTGGTGCAAATGGCTGGAAGCTGGGCAGAATCACTCAATTATCAGAAGGCTGGAGGCTCTCCCTGTTGCAGAGCCTGTGGTAAGTAAAATAAGGGCCTTCTGTTCAGAGAATGGACAGAGTCTGAGCCTTCTGCATCCAGGCTGAAGTGGAGGTGGGCTCCTACAATTTTGTGAAGTGTTTACACAAGCTCAACTTTCAAGAGTGCTCAAGCCTTCACAGGTGTGCCTCCAGTTGCTGTGAGGGTCTGCAGTCTGCAGGGGATGTGTACCTTGGCAGCTGAAGGTACACGTGTGTGTTTGTGTGTCTACTGAACCCACTCACCACAGGAATGGAACTTTAAACTGTGGCCTGAATCAGCTGTTGGAGGGAGCCCTCAAGGAAGATGAATAGGCTCACTGTCAGCTGAGATCTTTGCACTCAGATGTGTCTTTCAAAATGATATATACTTGTCTGTCCTCTCTTGCTTTTATACCCTTTTGCTTCTGAAAGTGTCAAAAACTATTATTTTATCCTCTGTTAAAATTTTTGCATGTGCAGTGCAAAGAGGATGGCAAAAACTAAATTGGTTTCACTCTGTCAAGGAAAATGGATTTAAAATATCTATTGGGATTGAAGAGCACTTATGTAAGCCTCTTCTTAAACGTTTCATTTTGTAAACAGCTTGATCCAGAAGGGCAACTGACAAGTCTTAATCAGCTCTCTTCTGCAAACCCTTTACAGAGGAGCATGCAAGAGTTACAGTCATTTTTGCTTTAGTTTTGGCATCTGTCCTAAGCTGCCTTTGGTGTGGTGTCCCAGGTAGCTGTCAATCCCTACCTAGCCATGAGAAGAGCTGCCAAAAAGTCTTCCCTCTGGCTAGGTCAGGAGCTTATTTCATTTAGAGTCTGTTATGCTAATTGTGTACTATGATAACAAACACTGTGAGCTAATCACTGCCCACTTAAGCAGAAAATCACGTATTCTTCATCCTATTTGAATGATACCAGAGCATTCCTTTCTTGCCTGCTGCAACTTTCCTCTGCAGTAACAGATACAAATGTCTTTCAGGTTGGATGAATGGTGCCCACAACATGTTTCTTTTGATAGACAGTCTTTGCAGCTGAAATTCGTGCCTATTGTTTCAAATTTCTCCACAGTCTTCTCTGTAGAATTCTTTGCAGAAGCCTTTAGACAAAAACTTTGGGCCTGCAAGGGGCAAATGACGTGAACCACGTTTCTAATGAGCAATAATTACAGGTTTAAATAGCTGGCACAATCAGTGTTCAGTGATTTCATTATTAGATGGCACCGTAATTTATGCTAATCCTGATAACGGTTCCGGATGAGAGAGGTCCAGACATAGGCGATTGCACTGCAATTATTTACACCCTGTATTTCTGAAACAATAGATATGGTAATTTGGAAATCAGATGACTATGATTTCATTTATTCTGGTAGGAAACACATGTAACAAGTTGTGTCAACAACCATAAAATTAAATAGGATTATTTGATTTCCAGTTCTAGGTTTATTCCTTGTTAGCTTTCACTGCCCTAGACAACACACGAATCAAAGGAAGTTTATTTGGGGGGACCTGGAATTTTAAAATTTTCTACCCTTTTGCAAGTCTTGCATTTGGATATATGTTCTCAGTGCAAGAGAAAGGGGTGCATTGAACTTCATGAGTCTGCTTTAATGTAGCTATCACCTTTGTAATTACTGCAAACAAAGCCAAACCTTTCAATCCTCTCCAGCCATTCCTAAGTGACTGGGGTACTCCACTGGGCTCTTGTGCAACTAAGCCATCTGAATTTCCAGATCAAATCATGCCAGTGTGGTGGGTTGGTGGCAGGACATCAGGGAGTATATCAGAGCTGTTTTAGAGGGGAAAAGAAATGGAGGCTGGAGTGATTTCAGTATGCAGAACACCAAGAAAGCCTTTAGCAGAAGAACCTGTGCTTCAGTCTCAGGTTCATTCCTCAGCACCTCGTTGTGCCAAACAAGTCAATTAGACTGTTCATGTGTTTAAAGCCCGTGCTACGTGCTTCATGTGACTGGAAGATCAGGTCTCTGGGGTAAATAAGTGAGGTAATAGTCTGTTGATTGTTGGAAGTTCCTGGAACAATCAGGACTCTGGTCTTTCTGCCAAAGTATTATTCACTGCAATTAGGACAATGAGCAGCACTAAAATTCTATTCAGTGCACCTCTCATCTGTTCCTCTGGTGAACTTGTGCAGTCTTTCTTAACATTTCAAATTTGAAAATTCCTGTTTGTATTGGTGAAATAGATGTGAGTGCTTTAGGAAGGAATTTTTTAATCCAAGATATGGTCCAGATACCAATGACCAGTGTGTATAGCTTGTATTTATTTTCTGTGATTGCTGGGATTTTGCTGCAGGAGGGGGTAAGAGAAGGCATGCAAATACTGTAGCTATGCATGGGAAAGAGACAATGAGTGCTGAGGAGCTCATCAGTTTGCAATATTTTTATCCTGGTGCATCTTGAATAGTCTCTACCATCATATCTTTTTTGTGATGTGATAGAAGGTCTGGGTTGGCCCTTGTCATACACAGGTGGTTGGCAGTGCCACAAGAATGGGGGGTGTTAGGGTAGCTTTGCCAGCAGCTCAGCAGTGTCTGGGCTAACAGCACTCCTGCATCTGTCTGTCTGTCTGTCTGCTCCCTAGTGCTCTTGCTGGCTTTCATTTGCTCACATACAGCCTCCTCATGCTGCCCTCCCCAACCTCCTTGGGCAAGTAGCAAGGTGAGGCTGGTCTGAGTGCCAGCCTCACTTAGGTGGCTTGGTGCTCCTGGGAATCTGAGGATTGCTTTTGTGAAAGCTCAATGTCCATGTAACTGTCAGCTCCCAGCAGAAAGGATGGAAAATGGCTGCTGAACCAGCTAGTCTAATCACATGTTTGAGAGTAGACAGTTAGAGAGGCTTGGAAAATCATATCCACAGGCTTTGGTAAACATTATCTGAACTGCTCAAGGTGTTTAAGCTGAGACATCTCACAAGAAAGGCTCTTGCTGTGGTTTTGACACTTGCTACTTTCAGCATAGCTTGGATTTCTGATAAAACATTCTTTGTGGTATGTAATTTTCTATTTCTGACCATAGCTTGCCCTGGAAGGACACAGGAACAGCAGCTGCAAAACAAACAGACAGGTGAAGCCATAAAATCCTCTTACCCTAGCTTTTCATTTCTGCTAGCTTTATTCTTTTAGTGTTTTGGACAGGTGAAGCTATAGCTTGATTCCCTCTTTATATGAAGAAATTTGCTT
Organism: Molothrus ater; assembly: GCF_012460135.2. NCBI lineage: Eukaryota > Metazoa > Chordata > Aves > Passeriformes > Icteridae > Molothrus > Molothrus ater. The sequence goes on along the minus strand of NC_050483.2, from coordinate 37,210,736 downwards.
ATGTGTTTAGTAGAATACAAATTGCTAGAGGGAGAAACCTGATGGCAGAATACAATGTTTCATCAGTGCCAGGATGGTAGCTGTCAAAAGCAGACTTCATTGTAATCAGCTTGTCTTAAGCTTTATATGCAACCTGTTAACTTTCCAGCTTTGACTGGTATGATACCAAACTATGCTTAGAAAAGGAACCATGCTTAGAAAAGGAACTTTCCTGATCTCTTTCAGGAAAGTTTCTTCATTTACAAGCTTAATTTATAAATAGAGGAGTTCCACAGAGCTGCATCTTCATTTTACAAGATAATATTCTGTGTTTATGTGCTGAAACCAGTGGATGTATACCACTTCATGTTGGAGACCTACAGCATGAAACCCAAAGTAAAAAGGTCTGCTTTTGTCATTGTTAAGATAAACAAAGACTTAACTGGAGGAAACATCTCCATTCTGGAGCTGTTTTATGTGGAAGTTACAAATCGCTTTCTTGCTGTGTAATACAAATGATTTTTCCAAATGCTAATGTTGTGCTATTGATATTTAAGATCACCTCATTAATCATCCTGGGGAGTAATAAAGTTATCTAAGTTCATGGACTCACTTCCTAAAGTGGATATTAATAAAGAGCAGAGAAGAAACAACATTTTAAAATATTAGTAAACCATTGGACAGGAGTAAAGATTAATTTGAAAGGACTAGGTACATAATAAAAATGTTTCCTAATGTTGTGGAAATGATTTGGTCAAGTGTGCCGTGTGGGGAACAGAAAAGAAACTGTATGGGTTGTAAGTGGTGGTGAGTGTCATGCAGAAGAATACACTAAAATGTCAGTAGATTATCTTAGTTGTGCTGCTTTTGGAGAACCAAGATGGAAAGCAGGATTAGGCTGGCCTCTTGAGCAGTGAGTAGAAAAATGTGAAAAGCAACAAATTTTCTTAAAAGGAAAGGTATAAATCTTACCCTTGCTGTATCTGCAATTTATGTAAACTCTGGCAGGAAAAAGTAAAAAAGAAAGGCAGCTCTAGGAGGTCTAAGCTTACTCAAGATGAAGGAGGCAAGGTGGTTGCCAGGGTTAGAAAGAGGAGCTGATCTCACTCACAGGGAAGCACAGGAGACAGTCAAGAGGCTGTGGAAGCACACAGAGGTGTGGTGGGGAGAAGCAGTAATTTTTCAGTGTTTGCCTTTGTCCCTCATGTCACATAATGATGCAAAAATAACATGTTTGCCATAGACAGTGGTCAGACTTCCCATGTGCATCAGCTTCACTTGGTGTAAGTGCAAACAGCTGGGATGGGAAACTGGGAGTATATGTAGATATTTAGGGATATTCAAGACCTTATGAGAAGTAGAAAGATAAAGTCTATATTAAGAATGGAATAAGTTGTTTGCTTTTCACCCTGAACACCTTTGCAATCTATGAAATTAGTAATATTGCATTATAATCTCATTTACAAGGTTTCCTCAAAGATAAAATAACAATGACTACCAAGAGTAGACCCTTCAGAAATGAATAGCAATCAGCTGAAACGAAAAGGCTTTTTTAAACCTCTGAAATTCTGAAACAGTGTCATGTGGTACATTTCTGGCTGTTTAAATGATGGAAAGGATTTCTTTTTGTTCTCACAGTATTTGGAAGTGAGTCAAGAAAATGCATAATGCATTTTATATTAACATTATATGAAAAAAAGTATAACATGAACTTTTAAATGAGCACTCAGGTGGAAGTCATCAAAAATGCATGTTTATATATTTTTGGGTTAATTTAATTAAAAAAAGACAACTTTGCTCAGCTGCCATCTGCAATGGATGAGGTAGAAGGAAAAAGTGAAAATAAATATTTTGTCTCTTTTTTGGATCATTTTATGAGAGAAGAGCTGCTATTTTTGAAAGGATATCTAAGTCTCCACATCTGAAATGCACCTCAGAACCCAAGCTACTTCTGCTGTGGGCAGCCTGGGGACTAGTTTGATCTAGTTCTGATGTTTCTTTAGGGCTCAGATGCTGGATTTGGCATTGGAAGACATTGGACAGGATTTGAGGAAGGTTTAGTAAAAAACCCTCATCAATACAGTACCTGGTCCTGCTTTTGGTACAGCTTATCCTGGCACTGCTTCAGTTTGCTTCCACTGACATCAGGTGCTGATTTTTCTCATGCACAGTGTATGCAAGAACAGATCTGAGCTTTGCATTCAAGTTGTTTTGTTACCCATATCTCTTGAAGGGGAAATTGGGCTATTGGGCGGGCAAAATCCACCACCCTGCTGCTTTGACCTTCCTGTGGACAGCATTTTCAGGACAAGAAATTGAAACAAAAGGATGCTAATAATTCAGAGCAGAACTCACTCATGCTCTTCTCTAGTGGACTTGAAAGATTGTACAAAGTGGCAGAAATTGTTGGAATTGACTTTTGCTCCATGACTTTTCCAACTCTTTGCAGTATTACATATTGTACTTCTCTCACCTCTTTGAATGAAGACAGCTCTGTTTTGGATTCTGACTTCCTTACATGCAACTCCTTCTCCCATCCACAGTCTTGCCTGGATTGTGGATATTTTGAGCAAGGAATATCTTTTCATCATGTGCCCTTAAGTGTCTGTCACAATAGGATGCTTCCACTTGACTCTGGTATCCAGAAGCTACAACAGTGCAAATAAGATGTAATAGCAGGAACTGCAATACTCAATTATCCACCACTGCTACCTGAAGGAACTCTGTAAGTAAGGCCAGGATGTACCAAATCCTAGCCTTGGGCAGCCCCAGGATACCATTGTTGATGCCAGAAGTGTTGCACAGTGCAAAGGAAAGCTTAATATATGAGGCATCTGTCAGAGAGGAAGAAAGGGAGAATGAGATGAAATGTTTATGATTGTTGTGTAAATAAAAAGAAAAAAAATGAAGGTGTGGTATAGGATTAGAATAAGTAAATACAATGCCATGTTTGTGAATAGTGTACAAACAAAAGTCAACAATTGATTCTATTTGGAGACTTTGACTTTTAAAAGACAGAACATTCATATATTTATGTTTTAATCACTGGTTTAGAGCAATTCAACAGGAAATCAAAAAATGCATTTTATATTATTTTTTTAAAGTTAAAATTTTATTTCTCCTGCATTTTTTTCTCCTGCCTGTCTTTAAGAACCCTGATAGAAGTTCAGAGCTCACAAGCAAGAGACCACTGCTGCTTTAACAGCAATTTAATTTTAATACAACTTATTTTTGATGCAAGATGCACTGAATGGCTCAGAGAATTAGTAAAAAAAATTCCTTTGAAGTCTTTAATTTCTTTATTTCAGCATCTAATAGGGCCCAGTTTTATAGAGATGGAGGTTTGTGTACTTCATTTAAAAAACCCCAAACCCTGTAATTAGCATTAATTATCCTTTCTGGAGAGGTCTTTGGAAGAAAGCCAAGGATTAACTGAAAAGAGGAGCTGACATGCCTTCTCCTCAGGGGTTGCCCGAGTTCAGCTTGGAGAGATTCTGCTGTGCAATGTTACACTGGGCACTCCCTGTAGGAGCTGGATCCTTCAGTAAAGCAGCTACATGTTAACATCTGGGCTTTTGTTTGTTGTTTTTTTTTTTCCTCCTTAACAATCAGCTGGACAGGAGGCTCTTCAGTGTGGAGAACAGGCCTTCCTAACTTCCTCCAGTAAGGTATTCCTCCTACTCCGTTGTGATGTCTGTCCGTAAAATTTCCTACATGGGCCTTACAGTATTTATTTAAAATTTTATTTCCTATGTATGACACACAGGAATATGTTCATATGTCAGAAGCTGTTCATACGACAGAAGTCATATGAATGTGATGTGATTTTAAGGAGATAATAATTTAGGATTGTCTGCTTGTGGGAAATGCATTTAACTAGATTCTTGCCCCTTGAAACACTCTTGCCCCTTCTGTTAACTTTTGAGAGTGTTAATTACACCTTCCGCTCTATTAAGTTGTATTATTAGTTGCTCTGTTGAGGTGTATTGTAAAAAAACAAAACTGTTCAGGATTGTGCAGAAGAGTGCCCAAAGCAGAGCTGTGGCAGAAGCACTGAAGCAATCTACTTAAGGCTTACTATGTGAAAAGTTATTTTGAATTATTTGTGGGATTCTTAAATTATGCTAGAGTGATTTGTATTGTATGAACTCTTCTTAATGAAGAAAAGATTCCCCTTTGCTCTGTAATAGTAGCTCTATTCTGGAAACCTGGCAATGTTTTCACTGCAGAGCACCTAGAAGTATTTTAAGGACTGAGAAATTAAACTTGTAAAAGGCTCTGTGTGTGTGTGTGTATCACCTGTGCTTGACTTGAAGTCTTGCACTTACTGTGTGTCTCAGCAAATAAATCACATTGAATGACAGCATAGATCAAAAGTAGTTGTTTTCAAGGCTTCTGCACCATATCTTCTCCAATCTCCATTCTCACTTGACAGAGGAGAGGGACTGCCCTAAGCTCTAATGCAGTCCATGGCTGAAAATTAATTCCCTTTACCACTTTTATTCACATCACTTCATCAACCTTTGTAGCGCAAATACTGGAGTGTAAACAATTCTCTAGATAATAAGTATTCCTTATGTTTTCCCTTCTCCCTGGAGGAATATTTTGCTTTTGTTATTTAGGCAACTAGAAAATCTCTATGTTGGCTTTTAAAGGGCAGAAACATTGAAACTGGGCTTCAAACACAGTTGTTCATGTAAAATGTTACGATAAGCCTACCCCTGCTGTCTGTGTTGCCTCAATGAAATGCCTCTAAAACAATGCTTTTGTGAGTGGGGAAAGCATTATCTGCAAATCCTCCTACAAGAGGACTCAGAGGTTTTAAGAGGAGCCTCTAGGAATGGTGTCCCCAAACAAATTATTCTCCTGAGCTGAGGATTGCATTTTACTACCTCTTAAACTGATTTTTTTACCTTTGATCACCTTCCTTAAGCATATGGAGTCCCTCTTTCCTTAACTGGTTCTTTGATTTTTGTCTTGAGTCCCTGCTGTGGAAAGCTCTAAAATGACAGCAGCTCCAAATGAGAAGGCATCTTTAAGACCAGTATTGACAGACTTTGCAGGACAAGGCTCCAGTGATATCACTCACCCAAATTTTTCATCTGGAGCTATTTGAGTGGTCATTTCCTTGTTGGTGGTTGTTCGTTGGTTGTTTTTGAGTTTTTTTAACTCTTCCTACCACCAGCACCTTTCTCCTGGCTCCTGTACATTTACTCTCATAAAATCCAGGAGCACCTCTATACCTATATGGCCATGCTATTTTTAAATTTTATGTTTGTTAAATGCTGTTTGATAAATATTATGAGAACAGCACTGTTTCTTTGCCTGATACAAATATCTGGATATCGATTTTGCCATCAGTAAGATTACCTTTGGGGGTGATTTCTCTTACCCACCTGCAGGACTTCTACACTACTGGAATGATTGTACTTGATGGTCTTAGAGGTCTTTTCCAACCTAGATGATTCCATAATTCTGTTCTATATTTACTGCTAAAAATAGGGGTTGCTGTTTACTGTGAAGTGACTCCTTGCCACTAGGTGAGTACCCTTTTCTTTGATACCTATGCTAAATTTATAAACTCTGTCTTAAAACACACTTCAGTTTGCCTGAGGCACTTCTGGAAGCTTTGCTAGAACTCAGTTTAGTTTGACCAACAGAAAGGCTAAAACTTACTTGGATTTCTATTTACATATATCTTAGTGTGTGCTGCTCTGTGGTTTCCTTCATCAAAGTACTGCATTTAAAAACTAGACTCCCATCCCGTGTTAGGTAGCTATGATCTCAGTAGGGAATTTGAGTTATTTTAATATCAAGCTATTCTTTTTCCAGAGTGGATTTCTAATTGTAGAATGGCTCATAAATTGTCTTGTCTTAAGTAATGTTTATTTAGCAGCAAAGAAAATGGAGTGAGAGTAATTGTTAAATGGTGACTGTCTGTGCCTGTGAGTTTGCCAAAAGGAGGGAGGCAGAAGAAGCATAGGGGTGTGAAAACTAGTACATGCCTTCAGGCAATTTTTTAGTCTAACTGTGTAGGTTTCAGATGGTCTTGGTTTTCATCTCACAGTTTTCAGTAATTCCAGTAGGCTAAAATTGTTCTAGCCCAGGTTGTTTTGCTCCTAGAAAAGTGAATGTACAAGTTGTGCTAGATATAATCAGCACAGGGAAGAGAAAAATATCTGGAAATAGGAAATATTCATGCTGGTAGTCCCATTTTTACTTGATTAAATGGGTTGTGAAACTGGCACAATGCAGCAAAGGATCCCGTGTGTTGTGGCAACAGAAGCTGGCAGGAGTGCTGCTCTGCTGTACTAAGGTTGCTTCTGAAGCTCCTCCTTGGCTCCTTGCAGGTGCCTCATTCTCATCATCTGAGCAGAGGATTTGTGGCAAAAGGGTGTGATCAAAGCCTTGAGCTAACAGGAAGCCAAACTCTGTCTGTGTACGTGGTCTTCTGGAACTCAGTGTCAGGTGAGGATGGATGCAGCTGCAGTGACAGACGTGAGGGCCAGCAGGATTCTGCTAAGAAGAACACAGGCTCTCTGTGTAGGATGCTAGCTGTTATATACTCTTCACCTCACTAAATCTGGATGTGGAACTCCTCCAGCTGAATGCCTGTAAGGGTCTCCTGAGCAGGTCTTTCATGCTAGTTCATGCTAGCAGATCTTTCATAACAGTTCCAGTGAGTCCTGACAGAGGCTCCTTTAATTCCTGCCTGCACTGAGTGCAAACCTTGTCTGCAGTAGTTTAATAAATAGATATTTACCTAAGGGTTACTGAAAAGTCTGCATATGACACTGCTGGGAACTGGTGCATTTTGTGTAGAGTACCAACAGTGTCAGTACCAACTTCCTTGCTTTCTCTTCAGGGATGCCCTTGTTTTAGAGGTCCTAGAACATTCAGGCCTCCAGATGGATCAGTCATCAGCCTGTTGAAGTTTCCATCGAGACACGGAGTTTGCTGACTGGTATTGTCACACCTGTGTCCTTTTGATGGCCTCTGTAACACCTTTGAGTGAGTGACTTGGGCCTGAATCATTTACTTTCCTTATTCTGCTTCACAGAAGTTTTCCTTCAAATAGGTGTTTATCTAACTCACATATAAGGATGAAGTTTCTTAAAGATTGGGTTTGTGTAGTGGCAAGGAATTCAAGTTTATAAATATTTCAACAGACACTTATCTCCTTTGATGCTGTGCTGGTGACTGTTGCAAAGGTGGCCTATGGCTGCTATGTGTGAAGCCTGAGGGAGGAAATCTTGTTTCCCAGGAAGGGTGAGAATGAAATTGGATGAGGTGTGACTTCAGGTAAATGGAATAGCTTTTGGTAAGGAGAACACTGGTATAAAATGTTCATATAGATTAAGTCAAGACATGTAGGAAAAGCAGTGACATTTTTAAGGTGGTTTATGTCAAACTTCTGTAAAAGCACACAGTGAACCCAGGTATGTATGGTATCCCCTTTGACTGTCAGTTGCTTGCTGTCTATCCTGGGCACAATTCATATGTATAAATACGCCAGAGTGCTATATCCTGTGGTAGCAAAAAACGATGGCATGGTTCAATGTTATATGCATTTCTGAAACACTCTGTAATAGCATTAAGTGACCTGAAAGCCAGTCTGTGATATCTGTCAGGATGCAGAATGTATTTTGGTAGCTTTCTCCCTCCAGTGTTGTGCCTGGAGGTTCTACCACTTAGTATTTTGTTGGTTCCATATGTAAATCAAAAGGCCAAAGAGTAAAATAGGAGGAGATATTTCCTGTCTCAAGGGGACAGAAAACCTTTCCACATTTGTCAAAATAACTGGATTGCAGACTATGCATCCTAGATAACTCTCTGGTTAAGTTGTGAAGTACTATTTTTCAAATACTGACTTCCACTTCTGTGACTTCTTTGGAGTATGAATTGTCGTGGTAAGTTTGAGGGGCCTTTTTTGCTCTGAAATGAAATACAGCCAATGTAATGAAGTAGTTATTTGTAGTGAATGCTATCTGCATGGCTGAAAGGCAGCAGATTAAGGCCTGAAGTTTCAGTTTACTTTTCTTTTTGAAGCTTGCTGGTTTGGTCTTTCTCATGTACTGTGCTATTTCAGCTCTCAGGATGCTTTCAGAATCCAAGAACTTGCCAGTATAGCAACTCTGCTTTCCTCCTTTGTGACATGACTTCAAAAATTTCAAATTTAGTTTCAATATTTGCATTTTGGCTTCTTCAGAAGGAATAAGCAGTGGTTCAGGTGTTCAATTGGTGAAATTAGTTCATTAATTTCCACCTAAAGATTAAATGGGAGTGAATGTCCATGTTTCCCAAGAGCATGAGATAATTTGGTCAATAGCCAGAGGGTTTGGCTAATAACTTGTGGTGAGCAGAAATAAACTGTGGCAAGATGCCTTAGAGCTATGGAAGCTATTAAGCCAAAATTACTGTTAGGTTTTCCTGCTGGATCATCAAATTCCCCTAACAAAAAACTGGTGCTCTTGAGACCCATCAGGAAAACTGTGAATTAAGGTCTGTATTTACTGCATGGCTCTGATGCAGGATTTTGGGAAATGGAAAGTATTAGCATTGTATTCGTTGCTACAGTAGGAAAACAATGAAAATATTCAGGAAAAGAATGAAAAAAATAGAAGAAACTTGGTTTCAGCCATGGGTTTTCAGAAGTTAGTCACAGATGATAAAAAAGTTCTTCAGCATATCAAACCGAATGCTTGGCAACTGTTGGTCTTGAGCAATTTTGAATTTTCAGACAGTGCTGAAGATGCATCTGAGACCAACGCTTCCTTTGAAGGGTCTCAACTTCCTTTGGCTGTTGGAGGGAACCAAATATTTGGTTTCAGTAGCTTTAGTGCTTGTTCTGTGTGGGCCAAGCAAAGTCCCAATTCCCTGAGCTGTACTTTGCTGGCAGCAACACTTTGATGTTCCCTCAGAAGAGGTAAGGAAAAGTCTGCCTAAAACTCACTTTTGTTCCTGGCAGACATCAATGCAAATATCTGAGTATTTTACTTTCTGTCAAAAAGTGTGGGCTGAATTGTCATCCCCCTAGAATAAATCAAGTCTATATGCTATCATAAAAAGAACTGCAGGAGTTTTTGGTTCTTGGCACAAAGCCATGCAAAAGGTGCCTTAATCTTTCTTTTACTTTAACAGCTCTCATTCCATACCACTGGTTCAAGATAAACTCCCCATTTTTTTGTTATTGGTTAAAAGTCTATAGTTTGGTTTTCAAATATATGATTTGTTGCCAAGCTCCTCTATTTCTCTTTCAGTTTTATTTTCTTCAGATATGCAGTAAACATTTCATTACAACTGTCACTGAAAGTTTTCTGCTTCACTTTAGTCTTGGGTATCCGTGTGGAAGAACCTATGAGAAATATTTTATGTAGTGTCTAATACCCAGTGCATTATTCTGCATTGTCATGTGCTGGGGTTTACTCGTTTCAAAAAGCCCACCTCTCCATTTGACTGCAATTCACATTTTCTAATATAGATTTTAATTTTGTCATAGAAGTCCTTCATTTCCCAGGTATGCAGTTTTCTTGGTTTCTCTCGACAGGTTTTTCTCTGTTCACCTCAATGTGAGGTGGAAAAGAGCAATAGCCTCAGAAGGTGGATGTGAGCTAGACTGTCTGTTTCTGTAGTTATAAAGATGGTTCTGATTTGCTTTTCTCTTTTAGCTTGTATCAGTATGGACTCCAAAACCACAACTGTAATGAAGTCCAAATCTAATGCACAATAGAAAATACTTTAATTGCCTTTATCTAAGCTTTCATCCTTCAGCTCCACAGTTATCTCCTGGGGTTTTGTGATAACTGGCTTCCTATTCTTCCCTCCCCTGCCTCTCACCTATCTTGATTTAGAGAGAAACACTTTTTACCCTTACGTGTTCTGTAAAATTTTTCCTATCTATTGTCTAAATACACTTCTGTTTTCTTTTTAAGATAATGACCTTAATACATAAACTACATTTTTATTTTTTTAAAATAATCTGATGTCTTGGAGTTTTATTCCTGCCACCATTGATTACATCAACTCCACCTTCACCTGTATATATGTGCATGTACTTGCATTTGTTCTCACCTGCACAAGATCAGATTCATGTTGTAAATCAGCAGACCTACATATCAGGTCTGGAGACAGGAGGGTTTAGAAGATTCAATTCTACAGCCTAAATGATGTAATGATTTCCATAAAGGTTTTGAAAATAATTATACAACTGTACTCTGATTTATTTTTCTTTCTCGAGCTAATGACCTTATTTTAAAATGACTGTTCTGATAAAAGATGTATTGTAAGTAATGCAGATAAATAAGCCATTTGATAGTGGGATGTGGGCTACTGCTCAGTTAACTTTTGAAGTTGTAATGTTTTGTTAACATTTGTTAGAATAACCTAGGATATAATATAATTTTCCTCTCAAAGTTTTGACATTATGGAGCTTTGGGGACACTCTGTGTGCTGTATATTTCTGTTAGGCACATAGCAGGAATATTTTCATGTCAGGGTCTCTTTATTTTTAGGAGATGAGTAGAAGTAGTAGTAATGTGTGGAAGAAGGCCAGGTGACAAGAATAAAAGCCAGGGTCATGACAGAGTGTACTAGTTTGAAGCAGGAGCTAAACATCATGTTTGGGACTAAACTACCCCTTTAACACTCCAGTAAGGAACTATGAACCCAATGAGAAAAGGACATATTTTCTGAACCCCTCACCCCCAGCTGGCTCTCAGCTGACTTACACAGATCATCAGTTTCAGAAAATGCTTTTTAACTTGAAGTTAGTGCCTGTTTTCCAGGTTCCAAGCCAAACCGGAGAAAGATGTGTGGGACCCCAAGGCTTTTTGCTTGTCTGGGAATTTCTGGTTATTTGAATTTGTCTGTTCTTTCTCCTTCCCCCTTAGAAAAAAGGCTCCTTCCTTTGGAAGGAAAACAATCCTGAGTGTAGGGGGATGAAGTGGTCAGACAGAAAAAACTGTTGTGCTTCTGCGTAGGTAATTCCAAAGGCTGTCTATGTTTCCAACTTAAAAAAATAAAATCATAAACTGGGCTCACTTTCAGACTTTCCTTAACCATAATTTAGTGCTGACATGATTTCTTCCTTATTTCCAGCCAGTAAAATGTCTCCTGTTGACTCTGTCCTCATCAATGATTTGTTTGGTGGCAGTTTGAAGGTACTGAATTGGTAATTTTTCTTATACGTGTATCCTTCCTTCTGAGCCTTTACATTTTCATTCATTCTTAAACATTTTCTGCCTAATTAAATCAGACCTATTCAAACTCTGACAGGGAAGAGCAAAGGTCAAAAAATGTCAGACACCCTTAACAACCTCTATTAAATCTTGCTAAACTGAAGGTGCTCTTACTTTCAGTCCGGAAATGGCATCTTAGATTGCAATAATTGATGTGACCTCCAAATACTTACATATTATCAAGAATTCCACTGAGCACAATAGGAAAGAATGGGATAAATGTGCTTAACAGAAACTGCTCCTTAGCCCAAGTCCCCATACAGCACTGGGAAGAGAAGTATTTTATCATGCTGTGCTGATTTGAATGTAAAGAGTTCTAGAAATTATGTTCACCAAATTTACCAAGTCTTCTCTGGGATTTATTTTTAAGCTAGAGAGAGAAAGAAGAAAGCACTTTTCTGCATCCAGTCAACATATCAAAATTGTTCTCTGTGTGTTTGGAAGGATTTGATGCTTTGTGAGGGGAGTCAAGCTGCTTGGACCTGAAATGCAACTAGAAGGAAGCTCCGAGCCTTTATTTAATTTTAATTGGCATAGGCTGTCCTGTGTGTTAAAAATAGCAAGTTAGGCACATTGAAGGCTCTTGCATCACCATTTGGTATGGCTACTTTCCTGGGAAGTCTGAGATTTGGGGTTCATGTTGCATACAATTTTGCATTTAGAGAGGGAAAGATTTTGCCCCTGGAAATGGTGTCCATGCCCATAAAGAACACAGAAGAAGGAATAGAGTCTTGTAGTGGCTGGAATTTGAGGACGTACTTCAGCCAGGAATGAAGTAGACAACCTGATTCTTTTTCTTTTACCCTCATTTTCCCAAGACCTAAGGTATTTAGTGAGTTGGACTAGAAGAGCATTTACACGTGCTGCTCTGCTTCACTGGCAGCTCCTATTGCTGGATGTCACTAGAAGCAGCAGAATTTGCAGCAGGGTCAAAATAAGCCTCTAAAACCAAGTGAGGTGATCACCATGGGTATGTGAGCAGATGCTCCAGGGCCCAGCCAGCTGAAGTGAGAGCCCAAGAACTCCTCCTTCTTTTGAGAGCACAAGAGCTCATTTCATTTCCAAAACACACCCATAAGAAACATTTTTTTCATTGTTTAAAATGTAAATGAATGTGACGAGAACTTGGAAATGACATGAGCAACACTGTGCTTGGTGAGCTCTAGTCTGCAGAAGAAGTAATGGTTTGAAGCTGATTAGAGGTTTAGAAGTGGAGACTTTTGTGACTTCTTTTTTTTCTCTTCTTTCTGAAAATCCAGAACTTAGATAATTTAGGCTTCAGAAAACAGCAGAACAAATCTTTCTGGAACATGGACTTGCTTTTCAGATCTTTGAAGGCATACCATGGCATTAAGGCAATACATTCTTTGTGATTCTCAAGACTGTCAGGAAGAGCTAGAACATCACTAGTGAATTCAGGAAGAGTGGTGATAAATTCAGGTCATCTGTGGTACTTTTATGAAGACCCTCCTTGGTGTTTCTGCTAGATGGCAATGATCTGCAGGAATCCCTGGGAATGGGTTAAATTACCCAGACACTGGAATCCTTTTCCACTTGAAGCAATGACAGCAGAGAAAGGAAAGGCTGAATACATCTAAAAAACTAGTTTTTAGCCCATGCAGTCAGTGATGTGTGAGAATGATTGGAGTAAAATAAAAATGTTTTCTGACAGGAAGGAATGGATTGGTTATGTGCAGAAGTAAATCAGCTGCATAGAAGTTGAGTATATGGTGAGAATCAGCTATGTGGAAAGCAACACTCCCTAAATGACCTTTAGAACCTCATAGCTAAAGGTTCATCAGTTTGAAATTACTGTCTTGGATGAAAATGGCAAACTTAGCATGAGCCTCTGAAAATATAAGAGTATTTAAAAGTAGCTTTCTGAGCACTTGGATAGAGGGCTGTTAGTAAAGAGAAAACCAGCTTGATAAAGGAGAAATAAAGCTGCCTCATCCAAGCATGTATAATAGCTATTGCTATTCAATACGGCTGAAAGGTTTTTCCTGCAGCTAATGGAAAATTCAGCTTCTAGGGTGTCACTAATTTTGATAGAGATTTCAGTGTCTTCAGTTGTCTCACGCTGAAATGGGATGTGCAAATATTCTTTCATGGTCTCTTGTTTTCCTGTGTGTTAAGTCCAAAATTGCTGACCCTTGGTGCTAGTACCATGTTGCTGATAGCTGCTTAAAAGGTTGCCTGTGGAAAACCTAATTTCTATCTCGACTTCAGAGTCCCATCATGTAATTTAATGTGTTGTCCTCCTATAGACATCCTTGGTAAAAGTAATCATTATGAGACTCTAGATTTTTTTGGTTAAAAACAAAAAAAGTCTAAACAAACCACACACAACTTATTGCCTTTTCTATTCTTATTGTCCTGCATTTCCTGTAGCATTTTTTAGATTCCATTTGATTATAAATGGAATTATAGGTGCCATGTAGTAGTAACTGGCTAAGGCTCATTGGCACATGTGATTTCCACCCTTGCGTATACTGGTCCACTGAAATAAATACAATTTCAGAAGCATTGAGAACTTAAATACTCTTAATCTGGACCTAAGTGTTCATCAGTTATGAAGGGCAATAAAGTTCAAATATTTATTATAAGGTGTCAAAACATGATTGTTGTGGGATGCTTAGAACCAGTGTAGTCTTTGAAGCCACTGGCATGATTCTACTTTCATGGCTTGTACCTGGTTTATTAGCCAATACTTGCAAAGAGAGGGCTATGACAATCAACTTCAGACCCCTTTTTAATACTTCTGTTTGAACTCTGCACTCTGGAGAAGCGTGGGGTCTATTTTAAATTTTTGACTCAATTATCTTTTATTTGTGCACTTCAGATACAGCATTAATATTAAATGCTTGCACTTCATGCATACTTAGCACACTCTTAAATTATTGCATGCATTGTAAAGTTCAGTGTTATTGAGAAGCTCTGCTCCACTTACTTTTTTACTTTATTCAAAAAGCAGAGCTATCTCAATCAAAAGCTGTTCCTTAAATTTGAAAAGGCTATGCACAAGATTCATCTTTGGAGCCTGGGCTGGGATTCCTGGAAGTGTGAGACCAGTTGTTTCTTAGTGACTTAAGAACAGAAGCTGTGGGCAGCAGCGTTCAGGTCTTGGCCTTTTCTATTCAGAAGTTTAATGCAAAGCCTCAGCTAAGGCCATGAGTGTGGAGAAGCAGCAGGGGTTTGATGTATTCTGGAGCACAATCACCAAAGCTTTAGTTGGACATGTAACTGCTAAGTTGGGAACAAGAGGACTTTCTTGCCTCCTGCTGAATAGAGGAACAGCTGAGGGGGAGCCAGAGAAGCTCAAAATAATCAGAAGTGTCCCATGAACATCTTACCATGACCCTTCTTGCACAGCAAATGCCATGTCTGTCCCTGCTGCAGGGTGCTATGAGAAGTGGCAGGGTGTGACTTAATTGCCCCACTTTTGTTGATATATTTATTACCTGCTTTTAAACAAGGCCTAATGGCTTTTCTGGATTTTCCACTACCTCTTTTTTCATTTGACTGCTTTTCTAGAGCTGGATGTAGATCAGTTGTCTGTTTTACATGCTGCAGGGAACAGTGCTGCCATTGCTGCTCATTGAAAAACATTTCTGTCCGTAATTCTCTTGACAACAGTTTTCTTTGTTAGGGGTCTGAATGAGGGGTAAGTGTATTATAGCAGGTGAATGTAAACTTACCTTGTGATGTAGGAAGAATCTGGTTGGTATCCCTGTCCGCTGCAAGGATTTTAAGGTCACCAAAAAGTGCTGTTTTCTTTGCTTCATCCTTCTGAAGTGCCAGGGACCTTGTGTTAGAGCAAAGTATGTTCTGCAGCTTGCATGAGTTGCATGCATTCACAAGTTTTTAAATGTGCACTTAATCTGCACATTAAATATTAAAGTTCCCCATAACTGAGTTACTGGGTTTTAAACTGCACATCTCAACATTGCAAACTGGTTCTTTAAATGACTGCACTTTTATTGTCTTGTTATGCAAAGAAAAAGATAGCAAGCTTTGTTAGAGCCCCTGACTGTCTAGGAAATCTGTGAGTTGATGGGTTTGATATCCCAGATTTTCTTCAGACAGTTCTCATGCAATTCAAATAATTACATTGCCCAATAAAACCAGAGAGAAAAACAATTTTCAGAAACAACAATCTGAGTTGGCCAGAGGGTAATTACTTTCATTACACACAGGGGAAACATGAAACCTGCTTGTATTCCAGGAAAAGAAAGGGATCAGAGTATTCTGTCATATACATGTAATACTGAGAAAACAAACTTGGCCGCTGTTAAGGCTCTGTTAAGTTTTCTTAGAGGTCAGCACAGGATTTTTTTTTCTCCATAAATGTAATGAATGGGGCTTTACATAATTACAAAAAAAAAAGATTTAGTATTTGTCAGTATATTCTAGAGGCAAAGAGGGAAAACCTCTTAGTATTGAGGATAGTAAGATATAGTTTCAGGATTAAACCTGTTCATCCTCTCTTCCACTGGGATGAATGCAATCTGGTTGACTGCAAGGGAATTTGAGAACTAGTGTTTCAGCTTTGGCAGTGGAATAAGACCTCAGTTTTCTACAGTCTAGAGCCAAAGTCACCTGGGTCTAGTTTGTTTGGAGGCTTAACCTGCTCTACTTGAAACAGGCCTCTCCAAAGTTTTGATTGTCATGGTGAGAGGCCTTTTCATGCAAAGTGACAGCTGAGAAAAATGCCAGACTTCTTTGGAGCAGATCTAATATTGGTGTACTCTTTGGTGGATTATTTGTGAATGGTAATGTTATGAAATCAGGAGGAATTATCCTTCACTGTCAGCATGATCATCATTGTGCCAGTGATTGCTCTTGGAAATACCCCACATGGCTTGATCCTGACAAGGGTACATAGGGTGGTGCAGTTCTTGCTTCAAGGACTTTGCATTTCTGTAATGACACTCTGCAGGTCTTGGGAGGTAAAAAGCTGTGTGGTTATGTGGCCATGTTTTCTTCTGTGGTAACTCCATGCATAAGGTAGCTTTCTATCTTCCTGAGTGCTCCGAGTAGGAATGACATGTTCACAACTGAAGATCATTAAGAATGAAAACCAGCAGAAGGACTTAGAGTAATAAGGCTGGGGATGACATAATTGATGCAATGACAAAAGGAAATTACTTTGGTAGCTGGTGTGTCCAGCAGCATTGACAAGTGAGTGTAAAGTTACAATCACAATGAAATTTTAATATCTTGACAACAGCTCCAGTAAGCTGGCCAAAAGAGGCATGCAGAAAGTGGAAAAGGGAAGCAAAACATGTTTGCAGTTTGACTGGAATGATTATTTCAGTTTCAGCTGACCCTGGAGGTAGAGTCAGAAAAGACAGACAGATTCATAGAACCACTGCCATTGGAAAAGACCTCCAAGATGACAGAGACCAGCCTTTGCTCAAGCACCACCACACCAACTAATCCATGGCACTAAATGCCACATCCAGTCATTTCTTGAACCCTTGCAGGGATGATGACTCCATTGCTTCCCTGGACAGCCCATTCCAATGCCTGTCCATCCCTTCAGTAAAGAAATTCTTCCTGATGTCCAGCCTGAACCACTCCTGTCACAGCAGGAGGCCATGTCCTCTTATTCTGTCACTTGTTGCCTGGGAGAAGAGCCCAAGGCCCAGCTGGCTACACCCTCCTTTCAGGTACTTGTGGAGAGGGAGAAGGTCACCCCTGAGCCTCCATTTCTCCAGGCTAAACAACCCCATATCCCTCTGCTCCTTATATGACTGCTCCTTATATGGCTATTTATCTCTCTCTGTATATTCCCATTTCTTGAAGAAATGGCACAAGGGCAGCAGAGGGACTTGGACAGCAGAGCAAAAGGGAGGTATTTTGGAGAGGGGAAAGAGGCTGGACCTTCATTCCATAAACAGGGGAGACAGTCTGGGCAACCGAGATTTGACTGATCAGAAGACAAAAAGAGCCAAACATTCCATGTTTGAAGTTCTGAACTCTCCTCTTCATTTATTAAAATGAAATTACAGGCATTGAACCTAGCAGCTGAAAAGCCTGCTGAATAAGTTTCTTTGTAGAGAGAAGGAAAAATTCTGATTAAAACAATTATATGTGACAGCTTTGACAGAAGGCTCATGAAATCCCAGGGAGCAAGGACAGAATGTAGCACTTGGGTTGTCCTGTCAGCCCACCTTCATTTTGTTACTACTAACTGCCTCACTCCTGGCCAGCCACTACACAGATCGCAAAAAACCCCAAAAACCCCAAACAAAAAACTCCCTATAAGCATTTTCTGCTAGGTGAACGTAGTATAGAAAAGTCTAGAAATATCACATTTGGTTACCAGAAGGTGCTTTTGCTGCCTGCAAGGAGAAAAGTGTGGAGGGAGCAATGTTGGGGCAGCGCTGTGCTGGCCTTGGCAGGACTTAGCAGTGTCCCTGGAGCTCTGGACTTTGTGGATTTCTGAACCCTAACCCTAGGCAGAGCAGCAAAATGTCATGGAGGTATGAGTGGCTGTCATCTTCTGGTGCACTATTTGAGGCAGGGTTAGATCTGCTGTAGATCAGCAGCCACCAGGCTGACAGTAGTTCCCCAGCATGTGGATGTTACAGGGGTGAGTAGCCATGTGCTTGACACTCCTGGGCAATGGAGTTGCCTGGAACAGAATCATCTTGTGGTTAGATCAGTTTCCTCAGAAGGAAACTAAACAGAGGATGAGAGTAACAGAAAACTGCCTGTGAAATAACCTCTGACAGTCTGCAGATTTCTGTGACATCCTTCTGTTCCCACTGCACAATAAAGGGTGTTTATAGCTGTTAATGTGGGCAGAACTATTGTTAAAGGCTTTAACTCTTGTTCTGTGATGCTGCAGGTTCTCAAGGTGAAGGTATCTGTGTATTGTTTGTTTCCACTTCTTTGGCATAAGGAAATGCTGCTGTCATGCTCCTGGGGAGAGCTGGGGCAAGGGATGTGAGAGGTGGAGGAGCAGGAAATCTCAAGTGTGACAGGAGCCCAGCTGCGGTCCCTGGCTGGAGAGGGTCCAGCACACATGGAAGGCACTGCTTCCCTGCTGTGTTTCTGGTCATCATACACTGAGCACTCTCTCCTGCACAATTTCTTCAAAATGTCTTAGGCAACAGAGGGGTCTACTTCTTGTTTCAGGCTCTTCTTGCAAGATGAGGGGATTAAAGAATAAGATGTCCAAGGTACTGCTATCCTTCCTTTAAATGTAAATCAAGGTGGTTAATATATTTGCATAAGAGATGTCATTTATCAAATCAGGCATCAAGGTGTTGATCAAGTGAAGCACTTTTTAGCAACTTGGCTTTGAGATGAAATAGATAATTATAGCTGACCTTCAAGCAGGGAAAAAAAGGCAATGCTTTCCAAATTAGTGCAAGTATTGGTTTCCTTTGAGGGATCAGGAAGCAGCCTCGAGTTACTACAAAGATGATGGACTGGACTGGAAAACAATTGTTCTGTGCATTCCTTCAGTTAGTCACCTGTAAGACTCTGTGAGGAAGCATTGACAGTTTTCTATTACTTGTACTTTGCATGATCTGATAGTAGCCAACCAGTTCTCCTTAGGCTCCTAATCAGTTGGAGTCATAATCTGTGTGCTCTTGGATACATAAATCATGATGCAGATACACCAAATCAGTTGTAATGACACTAACATCCAGTACTGATTTTTTTGTTTTCTGTTGATTCACACATGGACTTTTGCATCAGAAATTCCAGCAGAAGAAAGTCCTTGGTGCAAAAAGATGATTTGCACAGAGTAACTCTCAGGTTTTACTTGAATTTGAAAAGAGAACTCGGGAAACCCTGGTGCCAGCAACTGGCTGGAAATACATTGGTTGTGCTTTTCAGACAAGGGTGCCGTAGCTTTGAATCTTTGAATTAGGGACCACAGGTAAGTCAAAGGAGATACTGAAGGTTTCAAGTAGACTGGACTCAGTGTTCCCTTACCAGACTCCCTTAAGAAGAATATGCTATAAGCTATTGACCTGAGGGACCCTCTAGCATTTTAATAATAGTAACTGTAAGCAATATAAAAAAGCCTTGTTTAATATTTTTTAAATATTAGTCTCTCTTCTTGGACATATATCTGATGTTATCTAAAATATTTACTTAACTGAATAGCATGAATAATTTTGACTGGAAGGAAACTCCAGCACAGTAAATCCCTGTATGTGAAACTTTGTGGATGATCTGACAGAGGAGAAAACCCACTTGTTTTCACCTCTGCACTGGATGATTTTTCAAAAGTTCTGTACATTCAAGCCAGCCAAATTCAGGTGAATACCTCCGTCAAGACTTGGTCTTGGTCATCTTTATTCTTATTTCATTATTTCCTGGGCTGAAACCCCAACAGTGTTTAAAGTGAAAAGGGCAGTTATGAACAACAAAAGCATATTAGATGACCTGTCAAATGTAATACCTGGCTAATTCTTTTTTTTTTTTTTTCCAAGGCTAGCTGGGAGCTTAAATGTCTCTCTTACTTTGTAAGTCATCTGTTGAAAAGAAGCCTTTCCTCACCAGGATAGCAATAGTTGTACCTAATAGTCCAGATATAGCAAAAGTCCTTTCACCCCCTATGCCATTATGTGTAGGTGTGCTAAGAGGATGAATACACTATAAAAAGTCCACTTTTGTGGAACTCTGCATAATATTCTGCTTTAAGTCAAAATTCAGAGAAATGTGACAGGCTATAAAGTACAATTAAAACTGAGTACATCAGTAATAAGAAGCCACAAAGCATGCATAATCATGAGATAAATGACCTCAATGGACAGATGATGATGAGCCAAGGAGAAGCCAAGGTCAATTATCAGAACTTCTAATTTTAATGCTATAATTAATAATGAATATTTCAACAAAGAATGTTTAAAGAATAATTGTATTCTGGTATTAAAACCTGTTAAACATTAAACTTATGCAATTTATGCAAATGAATCTGATAAGAAGAGACAATTAAGGTTTATAATTAACAGATAAATACAAATGATCCAGTGATGAAGGTCTTGGTTTCTCCTCTGTCTTATGAGACAATGTAATTGATTTTTATAAATGCTAATTTATATGCACTGCTAACCATTAATACATTGAAGAGATCATTTATTAAATTAAAGATGAATAGTGGTGTATGCAAAGATAGTACCTGAGTTTTCAACATTCTAAAGATGAAAAGGAAGCAGAAAAAACCCCAAAGCCTTGAATGATTTTGCTTTGGGTTTTTTTTTTTTCTTCTAAACAACTTTTGACATGCCAAGTACAAGGTATAGGAAAAAAGTTTAATGGAGACAAACAGTCTTTGTTCAGTCAGTTTTTACGTGACAGTAAGAGGGATTTTTGGCACAATGCTTGCCTTTTAACATTTGTTCTCATGGACTAGAAGTAATGTGCATTCTTATTTTGCTTTGCTGTGCTCTTTCTTTGTGCTCTTGTATGAGAAGATGGCACGTTCACTCTGGAATGAAGCTGTTTTTAGCAGGGCAGGGGGAGTTTTTCAGGACAAGTGTGCTAACTTGGCATTCTCTCACAAACAGTCCCCTCCTTGTTTTCTGAGGTGTTACATTGACTCTGTGCTTTTTAAGAGTTTCTGACTTCTCCTCCTTTTAAAATGTATGATGGCATTTTGCCAGCCCCTGTACACATAATAAGTTTCTCTCCTTTCTTTCATTTAAATCTCAATATTAGCAGGAATTCTGAACCAGCCATAAAATGGATGCATCTTACATTATATTTTGTATCCACCCTCAGAACAGTAATGCAATTTAGCTTTGCAGGAGCAACTGCAAACAATAGCTACACTTAATTAAGTGTAGCTTTGTCTTTGACAGCTCTTCCCTTCTCTATTTTCCAAGGGCGAGGTTGTTGGCTGAATTGCAGCAGAGCAGGTGTTTGCAAGGCAGCTCCAGGAAAGTGGCTCCCAACAGCCCAAAGAAAGTCCTGAAGGGTCAAGGAAAGGGAAATGAAAAAAGCATGCTGTAGCAGATTTGATTACCTCTAAGATTAGATTTCAAACAAAAATATAAGAGATCTTTGCAATATCTAAACATAATGACCGTCCATTTTAAAGCATGCTCAGTGATTTCCCCCCTGTTTTTCTCCTTACTTCTGACTTCTGTCCTTGGCACTGTAGTCTGGGCTCAGGAGGTCAGCCCTACAGGAGCTTCAAAAAGTATGGACACTTGCAGGAATAGGCAAAATTTGCACCTACTGATGCAATCAGTGGAAAATCCATGGTCTTCCATTGGGGAGTGATGTGGTCTGCTGGGTTTAGCAGGGCTTCTTGATCTAAATCCACATAGAATTTGACTTAAAATGTGCATTCATTTTCTGCCCCCAGCAGCTATGGTACAGCCCAGGGTATTCCACTGAACACATTTCTGGCACCTGTCTCAGCCAAGCAAGGAAAAGCACACTTATCTTGTCTTCTCACATGGGTCATCTTCTAACACAGATTAGCTGGGGATATTCACCATAAATCAGAATTATGGCCCTCTGCTTCTAGATGTCAGTATGATGGGCTTCTCCCAGTTCTGATTTCTTTGAGCAAAAAGCACTGTTGACTGTGATAGCCCTACAGCGTCCAGCATGACATAGGCAGATAGAAGTGTGTCTAATGTCAGTGGTTCATTGAAGAAATATCTGTTCTCTGATTGTTGGACAACAAACCCAAGTGGTAAGGCAGAGTTTGTTTAGTCACTGCCAGTTTCCCTCCCCTGGGAGTTCCATATTTTAGTCATATTTTAGCCCCTTCTGTCAAGTGTGATGATTTCAAACAGTAGCCTCCCAAGCTCATCAAGTACATCAATACTTGGAATAACAGAATGGCAAGCTACTTTTAATACACTGTTTGCATTGCTTTTTAATCCTATGGAGCCAAATATGTGGACAGAAAGAATGATTAGGAGGAAGAGATGTCAGACTTGGACTCACTTGAAGCTTTCTGGGCTTCCTAAATCCCTGGTGTGGCCAGAGACAGCTGGAGCAAGTGTCCAGTGGGGGAGGGCAGTGTCCCTGTGCTGGGCACTGGAGCAGCCTGGCAGGTGGTGGGCTGCAGCCTTTTATGTTCATGCCAGGGTTTTTTATGCCAGGGTTTGGAATGGCTTTGTTGCTGCTGCAGTGATTCAGCACTTTGCACTGAAACCCCCTTTCACTGGGAAGCTGCAGATTGATTCTAGGAACAAGTGTCAGTAAAGTTCAAGAGAATAATTCTCTTGGGAATTTTGAGCGTAAAGCCTTTTTTTTTTTGTTTGTTTCCCAAGTCTTTAATGAGCCTTAATATAATTGATAGATTTGTAGTGAAAAAGCTTGTTGCTTTTGATTCTGGAGATGAAAGTCCAGATATTTCTGAAACATTTAATTATATAACAGATGTTTCCCTTGTATTAAGATTCAAGAATGTGGTTTTGATTTAAAAAAAAAAAGCAATTTCAGGACAGATTTTCTGAATGACCTGCTATGTTTTCTATGATTTCCTCCACTCCACACAAAAGGTACTGGTTTTATACCTACCAATATTTGACTGTGATCACTCTTACAAACAGCCTCTAGAGCTCACAGTCTCTTCTAGAGGCCAAGTACTCCCTGGAAACAATCAAGCAAAGACCAAGCTGAGGTTCCTACCCTTCCCTAATGATGCAGGTTGCAGCCACTGTGAGAATGTCTGCTCCATTTCTATTTTTATTGAAATCACATGATAAGGACTGGTTTTAAAATTTTTATTTCAGGAAGATAATGCTATAAGATCAAGGCCTTTTATTTATCTGAACTGCTCTAGAGCAATATATGATTATATGCCAATAGCCATAATGAAATCATTCTAATAATTTGAAAGACATTTCCTGAACTTGTTTAATTCTTACATGTATTTTGCACTTAACAGTCCTTTACATGTTTTGTCATAGTTTTTAGTTACTTGATGGGAATTAGAATTAGAGGTATTTAAATTTGGAAAACATTGGCATTTTGGAATTTGTCATGTTACATAAAAGCAATATTTCAGAAATTTCCTGGGAAGGTGGAAATTGATTTAAATATTTTTGGAAAAGCTTTGCTTGAAATTCTATGAGTGTACTGGCAATTATTCATGTAATTTCAGTTTTATAGTTTACATAATCCATTTGAAGAAAACATCTGCTTTCTTCATTTCAGCCACCAGGAGACACTTGCTGTACAGAAGCGATAAGGTATTTTAGTTAATATAAAGGAAAAGCTGACCAGAATCATTTGAGGAATAAAGTACAGCTGACAGCATTGAAATTGTTATAATGGGCTGTATTTTAGCCACCAAGTCAGCTGGAGGGAACCTGCAGAGGTCATTTAAGTCTGACACGCTGCTCAAAGCAAGGCTGACATCATGAGTAGCTCAGATTGCTCAGCCTGCACAGATCAAGCATGAACATCTATGCAGAGGGAGATCCCACAGCCTCTCCAGGCAGCCCTTTCCAATGTGTTACTGCTTCTATTGATGTTCTTTCCACCCTTATACCCCACTGGTATTTCTCTTGTTGCAGCTGGTGACCTTTGCCTCAAGTCTGTTGCTGTGCAGCTCTGCAGAGCAATTGCCTCTGTCTTCTTGAGCTGCTGTAGGTAATGGAAGCAGCTAGAGTGCTGCTTTAGCATGCCAGGAAGAAATGTCAGATGGTAGTCCTTGAGTGCAACCAACAGGAAGGCTTCCCTAGGGTAACATTTTGAATGGAAATTTCCATTTCCAAATCAATCTTTACTTTTAAATTCTATTTAAAAAAAATTATGAGATGGAGTCACAGCATTTCTGAATTTTCCCCTGAATGAAAAAAAAAAAACTTTTGACATTTTTGAAAACTACTCATTCCCGTGTCTGAAAATTCCCAGTAGTTTTCAGGTTAGGTACAGACCCTTTTCTGCTAAGGGTAGTAAATAAGTGTGGGGCAGCTCTTTTAATTCTTCATCTTCCTACCCAGGGTCTGCAGCCACAGTACAGAGCCAGCCCATCCCTGCTGGGACCAGAGGAGGATGGCTATGCCCTGACAGAGCAGTTCTTGGCCACACAACTCCTCTGTGAGGCCAGGCTGATGGCTGAGGAGCTGGATGCAGCCCCAGTTCATGCAGCTGTGATGTTTCTGCAGCTGGGCCAGTGTCTGTGTGTGGCAGTGTGCTTGAGCCTGCACGTGGCTCCCTTCCACAGGGAGCAGAGCTGTTTGTGAAATGGGGACACCTGAAACTCTGTCACAAGCTCTGTGTTCTGCACTGGGGATTCAGCTTTTGGGGGGAAGAGCCTGGGCCTTCAGGAGAGCACAGCAGGGCTGGAGGCAGCTGGCAGTGCTGCAGAATGGTGATTTCCCTCCCAGATTCCTGTCCCAGAGCCAGGATTTGCTTTTTCCTGCCCAGTTGGTGGCTGTGCTTTATTCTTTTACTAATTTCTCTACCAGCAATGGTCATGCTGCTGCTCTGCTCATGCTAGGGACATGTGTGAGGAAACACACCCAGGTGAAAGTGTTGGGCTGCCCCTCTTGCAGGGCACTGGGGCTGACTGTGAGGGACTGGCATTGAGGGGGGGTTGGGAGCTCCCAGCCTGGACCAGAAGCTGAAGGGGACAGTTAGAGAGGGAATAAAAAAATAAAGTGTTACCCAAGAGATGATTTTTTCTCAGACTTTGAAGCAAGTTTTGCTGGTGTTTTCTTCAGCTGGTCTTTGCTGGTTTTTCTTCAGTTCTTCTGGTGAACTTTCAAAAGGCCTTTTGCCTTCTGAATGACAGCCAGATGTTCATTGCAAGCTACCTATTTAAAAAGCAGTATTGAGAGATGGTCCCTGTGTGGCACAGAAAAGTGAAAATAATGCTACTTACAGGCAATAACACTTCCACAGTGAATCTTCACTTTGGCTGGGGGAGGATCTTCAAAGCATGTTTATATTTGTGTTTCTGCCTAAGCATTGTGGTTTTGCCTGCAAAGAGATTTTGTTCTCTTTTTGGCACGAATGCACCAGTTTATTCAGCTTCAAGCAATTTTGCTGAGCTGCAGCACAGGTTTGACTGACTCTGTCCTCCTACAGCACAGCTGTAAATCACTGTGAGATGCTACTGAAGGCACGTCAGCTGTGCAGAGGGCAAGTTCTGCATGGAGGGGGGAGAGGAGTTCTCTTTGATCAGTCTGCCTCCAAAACCTGAACATGGCTTCAGCTGGGAGGCCACAGCCGTGCGAAGGTGGAAGTTCAAATTCCTCCTTCCAGAGGATTGCTTTTGTAGCTGCTTCACAAATGTTCAATGTTCAGTTGTTAAAAATTTTACCTGCTGCAGCACTGCATAATTTGGGATTTCACTGGAGATCCTAAGAGTCCCGTTAATTTATGTACCAGCAAGCACAGTGCTGTTATGTTAAATTCAGAATGAAAACATGAATGGAAACAAGAACCCTTGAGATCAGCATGAATCAGATGGGCAATAAAAAGAGGATTTGATTTGTTCCAAGAGATTTTGTGAATTGGACTACATCTGGCACTGATGATATAATCCAATACCTTATTAGTTTTTTCAGTGAATTAAATAGCCAGTTTTAAAGAAATGAATGTCTAAAGAGGAAATATTGCTCTTAACAGAGACTGATACCTAAGTGAACTAATTAGTAACTTGGTGAAGATTTGACATGATATCTTTTTGTATTTAGCAGGGGAGGAGAAGTAAGGCCAAATTCTCATGTGATCTTCATCTCGGTTACAACACTTTGTCTCTAAAGATTGCAGCAGCTCTTGCATGGGCTGGTTGTTTACTGTTTGCTGTCAGCCAGTCAAAATGCAGGTGTATTTATTTATTTATTTATCATCTTTTAGCAGGAAAGAAACATCACAGGGAAGAGGCAGAACTTTTGACAAATACTTGAACCCAAGGCCTCCTAAATTTCAAAACATAACACATTGAAAAACCTGGTTTTCCTTTTCTCTCCTACAATTGGATGACCAGCAGAGATGCAGAAACATCCATCAGAAAGTTTGTAGCTCCTGTCATATGCCACTGTTATTCTCCACATTGTCTTTCAAACATTTGGCCTTGGCAATGGCCCAGGAAAAATGGTAAGGACAGAAGATGTGAAAGTGCAATTTTTTAGTTGTGTGAAGAAGCTAGAAAATGTCAAATAAAGCTGACATTCAAATACAGTTGTCTGTCAAACAAGTCAGACTTGTTTGTGTTTAGAGGCAGGTCCCTTCCCCTCTGTTCCTCTTCATGCTGTGATGTGCAGGTCTCCAAATCTTCAACACTGTGCCATGTTCTTATACAGGCGCTTTCTAAACCCTAGCACTTAATACCTTAAAATGATCGACCTCTGCACATTCTGTTCCCAGTTTCCACAGGATTTGCATTCCTTAGCGATGTGTTTGTTTGGTTTTTTTCCTTGGTGTACAACCTATTGACTTTTTTGCTGTTTGGTTTTAATTGGGTTGTTTGATAGCCAGGACTATTTAGCTTCAAGTACTTGAGCAGATGATTGGATTCTTTAAAGGTTAAAGAATCCCATTTGTTCCCTTCCACAATAGATTTAAATCTTTACTCTTCTTTATATAACCAAGAAATTGTTTTCTAAGAAGCAGTCTGTGGAAAACATTATTAATACTCACCAGGTGTGAAGCATGAGGTGACAGCTTTGTTCTTTTAGATATATGTAGATGCTTAAATGATTTCTATCACAAATGAAAGCACCAGTACTGGCCTTTAAGTTTTCAGCTTGTTATTTTAGAATGCCTAAGAGGAATAAAAACAAGACAAGGAAATCTTTTAGTGGGAAAAGTCAGAGACCTCTCTTGATTTTGGCTCAGCACATTTGAAAAGTTTTTTCCATCGAGGAATTAACTGCTTGCTTTAACATCCCCAATTCTTTTTGGTCTTTTCAGGAGGAGAAGATAGTATGCTTAAGGAGTGGTGTTAGGTCAGTGGCTTGATGCTGATATCTGTAGCAGTGTGTGTTTTGCATATTCTGCAGTCTTGAAAGTGTGCTGAGCTCCTGAAGGGATCCAACATACATATCCCTTGTGTGTGTCTTTCTGCAGGAGCTCAAGGCTAAAGCAGGCATTTAGGAGGAGCTAGAAGACAAGCATCTGAAGCTCATCAGACAACCAAGCTGAGATATTTTAATAGATTAGAAGAAAATTAAATTAAAGATTGGTGAAAAATATTTCCTTTTTAGCAAAGTATTCTGGTCCATTAGAGCAAAGGGAGTGGCTGTTTATTTTGCAGTTCTGCTTTTTTTCCTTAGAAGTACTTTGTGCACAGGGCTCTCACTTGAGGGTAATCTTTATCATAACTCATTAGCTCTTATCTAAAATCAAACTACTATACTTGGTTTTACATGTGTAATGCCCTGTTTTTAATATTGTAACATGGTTTCCTTGGCCTAAAGAGCTGGAGAGCAGGAAAGAGGAGATGGTGAGAACGGAGCTGTGTGAGTGCCTCCACACACATGGAGAGGGAGAAGCCAAGTCAAAACTGGGGTGTCTTTTTATTGCCTATGTGATGCAAGGATCAGTCCTGGAGCCTGCTATGATTATTTATTGACAAAGAAACACACTGGAAGACAGGACTGTAAATGGGCTGGAGCCATGCTTGGATGTGGAAGAAGTTTTGGAAGCCAAATCTGACTTGGCTATTAATTAATACAGAACTGAGCTTTGTTTGCTGACTCGTTTGCTTGAATGCTTGCAGGCATGGTTGTGTGTAGGTACAGGCTTCAGGTCTCTCTGTTCAGTCTCTGGGAACTGCCAGTTTTCTCAAGAATTTCCATAATGAAGGGTTTTTGCTGGAAAAGTGTGCAAAGTGCATGAAATTGCTGAGATGCCATTTTTCTCTGGTGCCAAACAGCACAATGACACATTTCATGTTTTGGAATATGGCTAAAAAGGTATGTCTCATTAATGATATTGTAATGGCAGTGTTTTTCTGGCTTAGGACAGAAAAATAATAAAAAAAATACGTGAGGATATAGTATTAAGAGTCAATATAAGGAATACCTTTTGAAAAAATGTCTGTTTAAAAGCTGCCATAGAATTCCAAATACTACCCACTATCTAATACGCTGTTTAACAAGAAGCAGAGTTCTAAAGTGTACTGACAAGCAGAAACACTTCTTTCCCTAAGCATTTGGTGCAACAGGTTTGAATTCTGGCTTGAGGAAAACCACCCCAAGTGGTCTGGAAAGCCAGAACTTTGGCCTGCATTGCAGCTGGGAGGCACATGAAGATGTGATAATATTTACACAGAATATTATTCAGTATCTAGTTATGTGAAATGTATTAAACAGTACTCAAATCCTTCTTACCTGTTTCTGGACTCACCTGAATGCCTCCATGGCTTATACTTTGCTGGACTGTTTGGCTCCATTCCTTGGCTCTAGATTTCTAGGTGTTTAGAAATGAGCCCCCTTTTGCTGGAATACTGATCATGAGGGAATCTGGGGAAGATTTCTAAAGTTTGCACTGTAAGTGCTGCTTCTAGATACAGCATATACTTGTAAGTGAAGACACCCCTGTGCTGTGGCAGTGCCTGCTGGAGTCCTGTGTGTGCCTGTGGAAGGACTGGGCTTTGCAGAATGGGAGCAGCACCCCAAGCAGGGAGTGGACACAGCTGCTTTTCTGTGATCCTGGAGGAAATATGTTTGAGGTGCTCAAGAAGAACCTAAGTTTAAAGCTGAGATCGGCAGGAGATGAGCAGCACCTGAGGTAGGAGTTAGGTGGTGAAAGTCCTGTTTTGGGTCTCAGACTGAAAGGTCATTTCCTGTGTTCTCTTTACAAAGCCTGGGAAGTGTTGTCTTCCATGAAGCATCAAATCTGCTGAGCTAACTGTTAGAAGGTGCATAGTGGATAAATCTTACATTATTTTTGTGTGTTCTCTAGGGGTGTTAGCACTGTTTGCCATGAGCTGTTCATCCAGGCAGTGCTGCTGTTTGATCTGTTTTCTTCTGCTGAGTTGCTGATAGAGGTTCAGAATAAATGGCTGTTGTGCAGGGAGCTACACAATGGATGGGGGAAACAAATCTGTTCAGCCACTCCTGTAAATGCTAATGAGTTCAGCTAGATAATACTCTTGGTTTTAATTCAGATGGACTGCTATATGCTGGTTCCCTGAGCACTACTTGTACAAATTTTATCTGTCTTGGTAATAAAACAGACAGTAAAATGGGTCTTCTACTTGTTGAATTGCTGCAACTGAAGGTGTAACAACTGAATTGCAGCAGGTACAAACAATGGTGTGTGCTGGCATGGCTACCCAAGCTTTAGAACTCTCCCAGACACAGAGGTGAAGTGCCAGAGAGCCAGTGGTTGCACCCACTTCTGCAGACTCTACGTAAAGTACCAGATACACTCTTGTTATCTAAAATAGAAGTACAACAATGTAGTTAAAAGGGTTATTGAAATTTGGCTCTGAAATAATCCAGCTTGGAAAACCTTGATTTATCCCTCCATATACATAATTTTAAATAGAATCTGCACAGTACCATGTTTCTCAGGGGAGGCTTGGAAGCAAAACCTCAACATTAGAAACAAATCATGGCAAGGCAAAGAAGACCAGGACACAATTCCTTAATCTGACCTAACACAGGCAAATTGTTTAAGTCAAGGTTCCTTGCTAGCTGTGAATATTTTGATGCTTAATTGTCCAGCCAGAGATGTCAAGAATCTTGCTAACAGCAGTTGGGTTGTAGAACAAGAAGCACTTTGATATTTTCTCTCTTTCCCATTCCGCAAAGAAAATATTGAAGTGACTTAAATTAGATTATTTATTTTTTGTGTATGTGAAAGTTTATTCTCTGAAACATAATGTCTTGGTCATTATAGATTGAGGATGGAATTTCCAAATTGTATTTTTTTTCAGCAACAAAAAGGAGGGGGGATATTGTGTAGTTGTTGGTTTATGGCTTGATACATAGCAGCTTCTCCCCACTGTCCCTCTTTCACACACTTACTTGATGAAATAACAAAGTAATTCTCTGTACATAAAAGCAAAGCAGCTCCAGCTTCTTGCTTTCAGCTGGAGTGCTCTACACCTCTGGAGTACTGAGTGCAGGAATTCCAGGCTGCAGTGGTTCTCCAATGCTTAGTGAATGCATCTCACTGTGAGCCTTCACAGCTCTTCCTCAGTTTCCCTACCCATAAAATGAAGATAAGGTATCATGAAGATGGAAGAGCATTTTTGACAGCTTTGAACAGAAAGCACTCATAACTGGCAGTGTTTCCTACCTTTATTTTTTTTCTACTGACTGAATCAGAGGGTCTTGTTTTTGAATCTGTTACCTAACTTTTTTTCAGGAATTTTTACTCTTCTCAGCCGTTTTCTCTTCCAGTCTGAGCATGGAAGAGACAGGTATAACAACCTGTCTAAAGTACTTTTATAACCATATGAGAAATAATGTTGAAAATTATTAAAATTAAGGACACGCATTGTATACCCAGCTGCCAGGTCAAGGCCAGAGCTACAGGAAACTTTAACATAAATATTAATATAGCAGGCACTTTAATTAGCTGTGCCCTTCAATCACTTGTTATTTGCCCCCTTGGTCTCCATCTTGAGCCTTCATAGAATAGGATGACCCCTACTTGTCAAGTCGGATTTCATTCAATTTATCTAATTACTTTTGGGACCCTTTTAATACATGCTCCACAGAGTGCTAAGATTGCCCAGCTCTGCCTCTATTCCTGGACTCAAATATATAATACAGGATGCAAAATGCACATCAGAACTCCTGCTTAACATATGCACAGCCTGCTTTAAACTGCACTTCTTATTAGCAATTCCTTGCTTCCAATCAACTGAAATAGCTGGGAGCAACTCTACTTCATTTTTCTCATGTTAACGCTTTGCCTTTTTCTATCTGTCTTTTTCCCTTCAAGGCTGTTTTTGCTCCAAAGTTAATGGAAGGAGAACTGAAAAAACTGTCTGAGAGCATAGCACAGAAGTGTAACCTTTAGGGAGGTGTTGGTACTGGTGTAAAACCACTCTTGTACATATTGCCACGTGGCAGTGGCTCCCCCATGATGAGCTGCAGCCAAAGTCACATTAGTGGTCGCTTCCAGCTTGTGGATACCTTGCTGGTCTCAAGCAGCAGTGCACATTTCAGCTTAAAAGAAAAATAATGTTTTTTTTTTCTTATCTGTTGCACAAATTCCTTAGGAATAATACAGAGACCTCAAGCTTTCTGCAAATTGTGTGCTGAATCTGATCTCCTATAAAATTAAGTATTAGGGCCTTATGTAACCTTCAGATTTAAAACACCATTTTCTGATTCAGTCCTGGATTAAAATTGATTGGAATCATATGCTGAGTTTTAACAAGTAGCATCCAAACACAGCTGACTTTAATATACAATTGACAGACCCACCATTGACTATTTTCTAATCTTCCTCCTTACAAGGCTAGAGCTGTTTCTAAGACAAGCCTAGTGTGAGGGAGAGGCAGGCATAGTGGCAAGAAGGTGAGTCAGATTTACCACAAGGATTAAAAAAAATAAACCTTGAAAGCAAGGGTAGTGTCTTGTGATATGCAACATTTATTTTTTTTTAAATCCAAAACCTCTTGTTTCTAAAAATAACAAGTATTGGAAAGAGAACAATCTGCTTGCTATGAGGGGAAATGGGCCAGCTGCTCAACAGGACACAGCAATTCTAAACAGTCCTAATCAGGAGGGGAAGCAGAATGTGCTACTCAGTTGAAGTTCAAGGGCAATTTATAGAGGCAGAAAATAGTATCTATTACTCCAGACAGAACATGACTAAATTAAAAGGGATTATATCTTGAGTGTGTGAAAAAAAACTCAATAGAATTACTGGCACCTGATAGTTACTGGCTGGAAACCTTTAGCTTTTGTTCTGGATCATTTTGCATTTATTATCTTAAATTGTAAATTGGGAGGGTTCAGCTGCATTGGGCAATATCCTTGCGACGCTGGGTTTGCTTGGGCCAATGGAACCTGGGGAGGTTTCTGCAACCCATTACTGGCCTATGCCATTAGTAAGGTTGGATGTCTTCTCCTCTCTGGGCATTTTGATTCCAGTCATAGTTTTTACTGTAATTAGGAGGAAACAGCAACATTTTAATACGTTTATGGGTCCCTTCTTCCAAAAATTTTGCTTTTTGGCTGCTTTCTCATTTTTCTCCCAATCCCCCACACACTCACACAGCATAACCCCAAATTTCAGCACTTATTTTCTTAGCAGCTTTGGGAAGTGGTTGAACATGCAGAAACTGAAATTCAAAGGATACAAATTCCTGCAAGTGAGGCACACTGCAATCTAAGAAATCTCTGGCAACAATTACATGCTCTCTCAAACATGGTAATAGTTAAAGTTTATTTTGATACTTTACATTACTTTACCACATTTTCTAATGCGTTAGTTGAATGGAAGAAACAGAGCAACATCTAGGAATAAACTGTCTTCAACAGTCTTTTCAGTTTCTATTTATGCATAATCTGTTTCTGCTGTGAAGATGCTGTGATATTTTTGTGATATGTAGGCCTGTTTCTTAAGTATGATTATTTTGCACAGAGCATATTTAATGTATGCATATTTATTGAGACATGTCAACATTTTATGAAGTAGTTTTGATATTACTTTCTGCATTCAGACAGTCCTGCCGGGCTTTCTAAGGGCAAAAAGAAGGGGTGGGAGGGGGTGGAGGCATTATTATTATGTGATCATTATAGAGAAATTATTGGATGGATGGATGGATGGATGAATGGTCTGCAGCTGAAATTTCTTGAGATATTTAAGAACTAAGTAAAGATGGTCAAATGTTCTTTTTAACAAAAGAATGGTTTCCCAAGGATTTGGTTAACCCCCCCACCCCATCCCGTTTTCTGTGGAGAAGTGTTGCCTTTTTTAGAATTCAATAGAGAGCTTCTTTCTCTCCAAAAAAACTAGAAATATTGCTATGTTGTCTTATGGTGTTTTCTGAGCTTCTGTTTTGTCCTCTGTAAGTCAGTGCCTCCTCTCCTGGCAGCAGCTCTTGCTTCACTGTGGTGTGAGTGTCTCCAAGTGGAAGGTGTTGTCAGCTCAGTTAACAGGGAAGATCACAGAATACAGACTTGTCATCTGAAAGATGAAGGGTACAAAGAAGTATCTGAACTGATCACTGGGGCAGTATTTCCATGCCACCTTTTTTTTATTTGCAAGTGTTAATTTTCAGCCTAAAACTGAAAATATTTTTGAGTGATGGAAACTGAATGTCCAAATGCCCAAAGGTAGACTCATTTATGCTCCTGCCAGAGCAGTGGTGAAACCTTTGGACCTTACTAAGAGGCAGGTTTGGTAGGGTCTGATTCAGTTTATTTTGGAGGAGCTGAGTCAGGCTCCTAATTAAAAGCATTGAGAGACTTTTTAGTGCTAAGGAGACTGGTTTCCTGCAAAGAGCTTGCAATTATACTCCAAATGTACCCTGCACAAAGGCGTGTTTTGCCTTTACTTCAACGCTGCAAGCCAAACCATCACGTTCCAGTCACAAACAGTTTCAAAATTATCCATCCTTCTCTGCCATTTTATGGAGTGCTGCTAATACGATGGAATGGGCACGAGAGGACTTCCCTGTGCCAATTTGAACAAAAAAGGTTTTGGCTGCCTTTCAGACTGAAAATAGTAGGTGCTTACATGTTTAATCACAGCATGAGCGAGAGCTCACGTACACACGCACACACACAGAGCGCGCTCGCTCTGATGTGCGGGTGCGGGTCTGGAGGCTTGCTGTTGACAGCAGGGTCACATTCAACAGTGGCTGTCTGATTAAACAAAAGTAGGCTACAGCATGGCAAACAAATTGTGCTCTGGGTTTCTGATCTATCAGCAGCCTTGCCAAAATGCCAGCTAGCTGAAAAGGAGATTGCATTGTTTCTAATGAAACATGCTGTGCTCACTTGTCTAGTGTGTGCTTTAGGAAGCAAATGCAACTGGTCCCCTTCCATTTGCACAGTTCCTCAGTTGCTGCTACCTCCTGTTCCTCACACATTAAACAACTGCATTAGGTCTTTCCCAGCAGATTTATGTAGAGTTTAATATTTACATGGGGGGAAATAACTTCTCTATCTTACAGATAAGATGTGCTGACTTCTGTGCAATTTGTGGTTACAGAAAAGCTACGCTTTTGGGAAGAGAGAAATCTAAAAAGAAGCATTGTGTCCTCCTACATAGTCTCATTATTATCTTAAAAACAATTCCTTGCACACACAGAAATAAATCTATGTGTACGGGCTTAATGTTGTAAGATTCTTGAGTAGTATAGGATGTGTACAGAAGGTTATTGTTGGAATTGTTTTTGTTGCTGCCTAATTGCAAATGAAATAGTGGCACTTCCTGCTACCATAATGTATAACTCCCTGCCAAGAGGCTTGTTGTAGACCAAAACTCTTATGCTTAGTACAGTAAATGAGGATCTCATTGTTTGAAATGATTCTTATTTAACTGTGGAGTATATCAGCTAATGTAAAGAAGGCATGATCAGATCTCCCAGTGGCCTCCAGGCTCAGCTGACTGAATTTTCAAACACTGAAAATTCTAGATGGGGAAGTAGATAAGGAGAAAGCATTCATGAACAGTAGATGATACCAAAAGATCTTGCAAGCAGGGTCTGTCCCTGTGTGTGCTGAACAAATGACACTTGTGGGGGATGGTCAACAATGACTGAGGAAGGACAGCAAGAGCTTTCAGAACTTTCAGGTTTAGTAACCCTGATTTATGTGGAGATCTTGGAAGAACTGAGTCTATCTAATCTTGAGTTACAGCCTTAAGGTAGATCCAACATGGTAGGAGTGCAGGGGGGAAGGACCTGCACATGTCCCTACCTGTTGCAGCAGTGTGGCTAAAACACAGCAAGGGGGTCTTATACACGATATTAAATATGTTTTTCAAGCTATGTATAGTCCAGTATTGGAATGGATTCTGTGCAGTCCCTGTCACTGGAGGTTTTACAATTTTAGAGTTCCTTAGAGAAATGGATTGATTATTCTGGAGGAGAGGAAAGTGTGCACTAAGAGTCCTCTTGAGAGGCTCCTGGTTGTGAGCAGGGGTGTGATTTATACCTGGCATTCGTGTGACTACCACAACTGTTGCTGCCACAGCAGAAGGATCAAAGTCAATTTGCTCTCCCAGTTGTACCATAGATGTGTTTCCAAGTCAAAGAGCATCTTTAACACTTTGCTTCAGAAGAATTACAAATACTGCTCAAAGTGACAGCCTGTAGCAGATGGTAGGTTTCTAGAGGTGACTGCAGCAGGATCAATTTCTGTCTTTGGTGGAGGGGCTTTAACAGTTACAAACAAATCAATTCCTAGTAAACATTAGTGATGTGGAAAATGTACATATTCAGGGGTCACCTTTCAGAATTGTTTTCCTCCAGCAGGTGGGCATCTTTTTAAGAAACCTTCTAGTGCCTAGCTAAATTCACAGTGACAGGAAAATACAACACTCTTCCAGCTATTTACTTTACTGATGGTGGCTTCAGCTGATGCTCTTGAAGAATCTTCCTGTGATTTGTTATAGGACCAGGTGGACCTTAGCAGGATACTTGCAAAGCAGTTATTTTGTTAAAATATAGTGCTATTTTGTTAAATGCAACATGTTCTTCAGGAGAGTATTTTAATAAGGCTGGAGAGATGAAAACTTTGACTTTTTCTAGTGCTCAAGTTATGAAGTCACTGGCCTGCCATGATACCATTTTTTGGGAATGAGCTGCTGAGACATGAAGTTGACTT
Organism: Molothrus ater; assembly: GCF_012460135.2. Classification (NCBI taxonomy): domain Eukaryota; kingdom Metazoa; phylum Chordata; class Aves; order Passeriformes; family Icteridae; genus Molothrus; species Molothrus ater. The sequence continues at coordinate 37,174,822 of NC_050483.2, read as the reverse complement.
GACAACTTTACAGGTCAGTCTCCTAAGTAAATATATTCCTCTGTGGTTTTATTCTTGGTGAAAAAGACATCAAAATATTTCATTTCTGCAAAAGGCTGTCAGCTGTGGTTTTTTTGTGGTTTTTTTTTTTTGTTTGTTTGTTTTTTGGTTTTTTGTTGTTTTTTTTTTTTTTTTCCCCATGGAAGTGGGGGGGGAAGAAAATACCTTGAAAGTTACTGCAAAAGAGAGGGAAATTTTTTATTTAGCAGCTTGTGAAGTACCTGAGGTGCTTGCTGCTTTCCCATGACACTATTGCACTGCTCTTTATGCTTTGTTACTGTGTTTCTTTGTCCTTTTACTTTACCCAGGTGTGAATAGAGATGGTGTTTTAACCTTCGGGTTGTGCAAGGCATATAAAGTTACTGTTGTGCTTTTCCTGGGTTGCAAGTCAGATAGTTTCTCCTGGCTGATAACTATATATAATGTAAATTAGCACTTTGCTGTAGGGAGAAGCTGACCATCCCTTTTATTTTTATTATACTATTACTCTAGTAATTTATATTAGGCTGTTGGCCCATCTTAAACCCAGATCCAGCTTTTCCTGGACTTTCCCATTTCTACCCTCTGATCCCTACTTTTCTATTACTGTTCTTGGATTATAAACAGTAATACAATAGAGTAAGAGTCCTCTATTTATTCAGTAGGTGTGAGGGCCCACTGATTTACAGCAAAGTTATATCAGCTTCCACATTGCAACTTGGCTGAAAGCACGTGGGGATGGGAATAGGACCATCACTGATGAGACTAGGATGGATCCCTGTCCATCCTCCTCTCCCATCCCACATGTGATTTATGCCGTGGGCTGTCAGAGTACCTGCTCCTAATGCTCCCATAGCTGGACTGAATTGTAGTCTGGACTACATACTCCACAACATATTTAATGTGTTATATTTAATAACACATCATAGATTCCTGTTTAATTAGGATAAATATTTTAATACAGTTTTTTTCTGTCTTTATCTGAGAGATAGTCAGTGGCTGTATGGTTGGGATGTACTTTGGCACCTGACACAGCTCAGCAGCATATCTGAAACTGGAGGTGAGAAGCAGCAGCAATCATGCCACTCTTTGGCATGACTTTCTAAACTCCCTCTTAAGCAAGGGTTTAGAGCACTACCTTTCTGCTGTGTCAGGCAGAAAACAATCTGCTTCTTACCTTTATTCCCTGCTGATCTTGTTTTTAAGCTGTGGCTTTATAGGAAAAGAGAACCTTCTTTACCAGACATTATATATTATACTCTGTGTGTGTGCATGCAAAACTATTCAACTGTGTTGTAACTTGGAATTCTGAATGGTATTCCTTCATTAATGTGTTTAGAGAGCTTATGTTTCACACTGTGCTGTAGTGTGCTGCCACAAGAAGGGTTTTATTATTTATTGAATTTCTTCCTAAATAAACATAAAAATCCAACAAAGGAAGTATTACTGTACAGATAGGCTAGTGATGTTATTAATAAATACACTGACTGCAGATCACCATTCAGGTCACTATTTTACTGTTATTTTTTTCCTGACTTCAGGAATAGAAGATTATTTCAAGAAGCTTTTAAAATCATTCTCTTTATTTCTTTCTCTTATCACATAGGGCTAGTCTACACACGAGTTGATACCAAGAGCCTTGAAAGTTTTTTGGTGTTAAGTCTGCTCATAGATTGGTCTTTCCACTTAGCTTTGAAGTCTTGCCTATCCAAAGAAAATCACTACTGGTGGCCTGTGAGCGATGTATGCAGTTGAGCTGGTAATGAACACAACTTCTCTGCAAGTGTCAACCAGGATAAACCATCTTTTGCTCCTTGCAGGAATTGTGGCTGAAATACAGTTAAATACAGAGATTTCTTAGTACAGACTTTACAAGCTTTGTTTTCTAACTGCAGACCTCTGAGGGTGCTCTGCTTTTCCCATGAGTGTTGCCTTCTGCTTCCTCTCGTGTTGTTTGAGAAGCAGGATGGTCTCCAAAGCCCTTGGGTCCTTCCAGGCTTACACCAGTGGCAGGCTGGGATGGGAGGTGATGCTCCTGGCTCAACAGGGGGACATCCCACAGCTGGTAAGAACCACGTTCCCTTGAGACTGTACATGCGTTGTTTGGGTGATCCATTTTCTAAGGTTGCTCTGGCAACCCAGGTATGCACGAACAAAAAATATGGTTATTTCTTGTTAGACATATTTGGTTGCCTTGGTAACAAGAGAATAATTCATCTGAAATGCAACTGGATAGGATAATTGATATATTTTGAGAAATGCCTACAGGCAATAATAAGGATTTGTCTGCCACCAACGGTTCCAGACTTCAGAAAAAATAAGGTTAGGCTCTCAAACAGGAACAAGTGTGTTTTCTATGAATCTGGATGTAAAGGTAATACTGTTCTTCCTCATGCTCCGGAGGGATCCTTGATGGACTTTTCTGCAACTTTAGTGCAGATCAAACTGCATCTATGATTTCTTTTGAATATTTATTTTACACAATCCAAAGAGTTTAGAAAACCTCTGAAGTAATGAGCTCCCACTATTGTTTTGTTTCTTTGTTCTATGAATGAAATGCCTTGCAGCAATCTTGGAGGCTCCTGTACAGGAAATTCATATTGACACTGATGACCCATTATTACAGATAATAATGACTGACTACCAGGCCTTAAAGGCATTAAAGCCCCTAGTTGCTAAGCTGGCTCACTGTACTCCAGTCTTCATGGAAAATTTATGAATCTTGTTCATCCAGTATTTGATGTTTACTTAAATGGCCTTAAGTTTTCAATACCTTGTTAAGTGTCTTCCAGTCCCTGTGCAGGACACAGTAGGACCTACTGCCCAGTGAATGAGAGGTTAAAATCTCATCCCTGTTCATCTCCTTCTGCACAAAGGCTGACAGGAAGGGGTGTAAGAATTGCATGGGGAAACAGATGGGAAGAGTGCCTGTGGGAAGACTGAACAGACGACCCTGAGGTCCTGAGACTTGCTGGGTACATGCTGGAGCACAGCTCTATCTGACTTCATAGCTGGTTGATTTTCTTCTTGTAACACTAACCTTTTCAGAGAGACGATTTTCCTGCTAAGCTGTTCTGCCCTAGGCTTTTTTCTCTCACTTGACTCAAGAGTCTGTCCTCCCATGACTGGTGTCTTGTCATCAACCAGTAACAACTTCTGCTCCCAAACAAGATATAAAGCTGGCAACTAACTTAAATGAGGAATGTTCAGCCTGGTTTTAAGGCTGCTTTTGTGAATTCATCAGAAGCTTGACAGTTTAATAGCATTTCTGGAATATAATCTCAATTTTCACTGACATTTTATTAATTTCACCTTTTTCATTTTGGATTTGGAATCTGATACCAAAAATCTCTCTATTTATTTAAAACTAGCTCTGAATCAGGTAGAGCTCAGAAAGATATCTGTTTTCCTGGAGAGGAAAACTATAACTTGAAGTTTCCCAGGAATATAAATTCCAGCAGTGACAGATCACAAGGTCAGTATGATTAGAAAAAGGAAGTATTTACTTTATTATAGCAAGGCACCAAATGGTGTATGCTTTCACCTTGAGGACCCTAGAAAGAAAATGTTTCCAGAAAAAGAAAGCTAGAGCCCTAATGAAAGTAGAAATACCTTTCATTCCCTCAAGACACTGTTTATTGTGTTAGTATACAATCCATCAATGCAGTAAATAGAGTCAATAAATAAGGTAGTTGTCTAACATACTTCAAGATTTTGTGCTAAGGGAAATATGATTCTCTTTCTAGCACAAGATCTTCCTTTAGCCAGAGACAAGGACAGCCTGAATGGATAATGTCTGTACTTGAATCCTTATAATGAAACTTGCAACTGGTCAGCCATTGAAAATCCTTCTAAATTTATCTGTGCTGTGCTGTAAACTACATGAGCCTGCAAACTTTTGACTTTTAGAATTCACACGTAATTGTCAAGCCATGCAAAATAGGTAATATTCATTCCTTTTTCAAAGAAAATGTTCAGTTCATTCTGGTTGAATAATTACAAGTATTAGCTCCATAAAGAAAAGGGATAAAAAGAAGTATCTCAGTTAAGGAATTCTAATACTAATGCAGAAGATGGTGTTATGTTAGCTCTTGTTCACCTCTCTATTATTGTATCTGATCTATTGCAATCTTTTTATCATGCAATAAATAAGCATCTTAGGCTTCAATTTTCCTGCAGAAAAAAAAATGCTTTTTTTTTTTAGTTGAGATAATCTCAGCCTAAAAATACTCAGGATTTTCCTTGTTTTATTTGGCCATGGGCAATCTCTATGGAAGTTTCCCTTGACTATTTGCTTGGGAATGAAAACTGGGGCATCTTATCATACAGAAAACATACCCTGAGAAATTACATCATGCTTGCCTAAAGCTGAAAAGTACTGTTCTTCCTCCCCCTTTGGCAATTTCAGAAGAGTTACTGACATCCAAACAGCTGTCCGGCTGCCACAGTATGCCACAGGACAGAATCATTTAAAGCTCATTAGCACTAGCCCAAGTTTCAGTTATATCTTAGAAAACATTTGACATACTGTGACAGGCTCCTTCACTATGTGTTTGGTAAATTGTAATTTGTAAATGGACAATTTTAACACTACTTTCAGTTTGTTCTTTCTCTAAAAGGGCATGTAATAGATAATGCTGGGGTGTGTGTGGTATGCTAACAACATACTTGTTATTTTGTGATTATCTTCCCCATCCAATATATTTGAGAACGATAACAAATTTCTGTAACAGCCTCTTACATAGTATGGGATTTCCTGGGAAGTTGGTAAGGCTGAAGCTTACAGAAACTTACAGCTTCTTCAAAGATGAATAGTAAAACAGTTATTTTGAAGTTTGGTTGTACTGTCTGCCTTTCTTATCTCTCACAGTGGAAAAAGCCCCTGACACTCTATGGGGATTCTCTTCAAAGAAAGTGGAACATGATCCACACATGAAATTGTAGCCTTCATTGAATTATTAAAAGTCTGCTGCTTTCTGGCAGCAGGGTCAGAAATCTTCAGTCCTACTCCATATTTTACCTTTCTAGGCTTTCTGTCTCTTACTATCTGCAGCTGACAAAATTCAGTACAGTCTCTGAAAGGATTCCTGAGCACTGTTATTGTTTTCTTTGTTAGCCTTGGAGATGTTGTAAAAGGAGAAAGAGGGACAAAATTTAAAAAATTACTAAAACAAAGTCAAAGGTGGCAATTTGAAATGAGAAACTCCTTGACTCTTTTCCAAACACCTTTCAGTGTTTCCATCTTCCCTCTATAGTTTCCCACTCTGCAGGAGCTGTACATTTCTTTAGGATCGAGAGAATGGTGTTTATTATTTAATGGGAACTGGTTTCTGTGCATTAGAGATAGAAGGAATTCCTTGCACTAGAAGGATCTTTTCTACAACACTGCAGAGCAAGAAGTGTAGAAAACATCCTGCCTGTAGTTTGCCTGCTTCTGGAAGGTCAGTTCTGTTTAAAAAGGATATACAGTGTGATGAAATGACAGCCATACTAACCTTATAATTAGGAATGTTGCTCTGGAGGGGAACTTCTGAATCACTGGAAATGCTATAGCCAGTCAACCAGGTCATGTAAACTCTTCCAACAGCTGGTTGAGTTCTGTTTGAATCTAGCTTTGTAGTTTTTTATTCCTGCTGAAAGGCTGTGCTGGGGCCTTCCTGCTTTCAAGGCTAGAGGGGTGATCCTCTATCACAGCTGACTTCTTATGTGTTGTTTTGAAATTTATTGCTAGTTGATTCAGCTTGGTTTTGTGATAATTTTTTTTCATGCCTTCTTTTTCTTTGTTTTTTCTCTTTTCCCCCTGCTGCCTAACTGTTTTATAGACAGTGTCCCTCTGTTATCAAAGTGTTGGGCAAAAAAAGTCATCTCTCAGGCAAAATGTGTGTTGCTCCATAGGGTATCTGCTGTGTATTTCTCTTCTCTGTTCAAGCTGGGGAACCAGTTGCAGGATGTCTTCCCTCTACCTCTCATCTGAGTTTCCTTCCCATGGAAACTGGGGCATAAGGGAGAAAGAGGGCAGCAAGGTCTAATGTGGCCTTGTCCTCATGTGGAACTGAGATATGAAGGGAAAGACCTTACAAGCTAAAGACATGAAGCATGCTTTGAGGTCCTGCAGTACAGCTGCAGCTTGATTTTCTTTGAACAGCTTGAATGATAAGGGGATGGTGAAACTAATATATAGCACTGGCTCTATCTGGAGTTCATGTTCTTCAGACAGAATGGATCAGCTAGATATCACTAGTGCTTTGTGATTTTAATAATTATTTGCATCTCTCAAAAATCTTGCCTAATAGAATCCTCATCTGCAATCTGACTCTTTCACATCTGAATTATATTGGTGATTCATCATTGTTCAAGAGCTTCCATCCATCTCAAGTTTTCTCCTTCTTTAGTTCTTAGCAATAGATATATTTATAGCAAGAACACTTGACCTACGTGCAGCCTTGTGCTTGGTACAAATGACATTTCCATGTGTCTCACTCCAGCTTTTAACATACTTCAACTTTTTTCACTGATCTTCCTCTGTATTGGAACCCTTATGTTCTGAGACAACAGCAAATTTTAATGCTGCAAACACATTTTTGCACCATATCCATTTAAAAAAATACAAATCAAACTTATTTTAAGAAAATGTAATGAGACATTACCTGTTAATTACCCTTCATCTCCAGGCTTCTAATTTTGCTGTAATCTCCCCTTTAGCCGTTATTCTCCTAATTTATAATCTAATATTATATTAATCTCTAGTTTCTGACTTAATGATTTTGCTCTGATGCCACATCATTAAGCACTCTTACCAAAGTCCATGTAGATTGAATCAGCTGCCTCTCCTTGGTCTTAATAATTATTTACTTTCATGTTTAGTCTTGCTTGTTCTACTTTTAATAAATGTGTGCAGCATTTCTTTCCACTTCCTTCCATGTCTTTAATTATTCTTTCTATCAAAATTTGCTCTAAAAAAATGTGTACAGCTGTGGTTGTACTAATGATCCTCCACTGTGTTTCTTCCTCTTTGCTGTCCTCTGGCTGTATGACCTCTTGGAAGATTTGGCAATAAATTCTGTGGAGCAGACCTGCAACTTCAGAAGCTATTTCTTTTTGAGGCTTGGAAGTATCCCAGGCTTTTGCAAGTTGGAACGTATGGAGGCCTTCAGCCTCTTTCTGCTCTAACATAGTACTTGTGGCTCCTATTTTTGTTCTCTTTAGCCATTCTTCCTGTGCATCCCCACTCAATATTCCCAATATACATGAGTTAACTGACATAAAAGCACTTGGGTTTGGTCTAAATGTAATTGTCTTTAATCTCTATCTTACTCCACCACAATTTCAGTTCCCATCTGTACTTTATTTTTATTTATATTATTGAGCTTTTCATTGCTACCTTTTGGAATGTCTCTGCATGGTCTAATTCTGTTTGACTGCCAATCAAATTGCTAGCAGAATTATTCCCATCAGGTTTTGACGTCAGTAATTTTCAGGTTTTACCTCTTAAAATGTCTGTCAAAAGAAAGAACATGGCATCAAAACAGCACTTGTTTATTTCTGGTCATAAAGATACCACATCAGATCACTGAGTTTTATCTTCTTGGATGTTGTGTTGGAAGTGTTTGTGTTGGTAGTGGTTTTGGTTTGCCAGTTTGAGATTTCCCAGCTAATGCACCAATTCAGTGCTGGCCAATCACCAGTGCACTCTCTAGAAAAAATTTTGGTTTTTACATGAGTGTTCACAGAGGTGTATTAGCTTTTTTTTTCCATTACTTTTGTGAGTGCCTCCATACAAAACTACTACAAAGTGGTAATATGTTGAGTGTTTCCCTTCCCATCCTTGAAGTTTTGGAGAATTCTTTGCATTAGCTCACAGGTTTTTTCAGAGTGTTCTCAAGCATTTTGTTGAGGGGATAGAGAGGAGGAAAATGTAATAAACAGGATTTTTTTTGGGGGGGTAGGTTGGTAAATGGGGGGGGTGTGTTCTTTGCCTGTTATCAATTGTGGCACAAATCACAAACCTATAAACAATTGAAAAAAAAAAGTTAGTCAACTTCCTTGGTAGATTTTTGCTATATATATTCTGGTTCACTATATATTCAAAATATTTTCAAGGTAACTGTATCCTGATTTTTAATGCAAAAGCCAACTAAGAAAAGGAAAAAAAAATAAGGGCATGATTTTTTCTTAAATCACAGCTAAAGCAAGCTTGACAGACTAGTCATTGTTTGAGGTGGAGGGAACAGGAGGAAGAAAGACATGACAGTCATAAGGCTACCTGATCAGTTTGGGAACAAAAGCTCTTACCTGGTCTCAATCCTTCATGCTCTAGTTTGGAACATTGAAGACTTTATGAAATGGCAAATTTTCCCAGGATCAGAAAATTTTCTGCTCAGTTCCAGTTATCTTGTTTGCACCTCTTTCCAAGCTTCATAATTAACACTGAGTTAATTTTGAGGCTATGGCTCTTTGTTTTACGTCTGTTACCTAAGAACAAATGCTGGTTTTGGTTGAGGTTGAGTTAATTTTCATCACAGTAGCCAGTGTGGGGCTGTGCTTTGGATTTGTTCTGGAACAGTGTTGGTAGTTCAGGGATGTTTTTGTTACAGCTGAACAGTGCTTACACAGAGTCAATGCCTTTTTTGCTTCTCACCCCATCCAGCAGTGAGAAGGGTGGGGATGCACAAAAGGTTGGAAGGGGATGCAGCTGGGACAGCTGACCCCAGGAATATTCCATGCCATGGGGCATCATGCTTGGCAATCGGGCTGTGGGGGGAAGGCTGTCTGGAGACCACTGCTCAGGGACTGGGTGCACACTGGTTGGTGATGAGCAGTTGTTTTCATTTGCATCACTTGTCTGCCTTGGGGTTTATTTCTTTATCTTTGTCATTTTCTTTTTTAATAATTTTTATAATTTTCTGTTTTGATCATAATCCATGAGTTTTTTCACTATAGCCTTCCAATTCCCCTCTCCCCATCCCACTGGGGGAGCAGCTGAATGGTGCTCAGCTGCCAGCTGAGGTTAGGACATGTCAGCCCTTGGCACAGTCCAGAGGGACCCATGAAGACACAAGAGGAAAAAGTTGCAATTCCTACCCAAAGACCTTAGGAATTGTTGAGGGAAGATTTCTTGAGTAATGTCTTTAAATGCAGTTTTCAGATAGATTAACATACACACACATATTGGTATGGTGCATAAATTATCACAAAGGCTTTATTTCTGCAAAAGGGCAGGTTTTAATTGACATCAATAACAGTCAAAAAACTCAGCCAAAAAGGAGCTGATGGGGGGTTCTGAGCCATGGCTGGGGTGTGAGGAGCCCCAGGAGCTGGGCAGGCTTGTTATGTCCTCAGGGTTGTGAGGGACATTGGGCCTGCTTGTGTCACCATCCTAGGCATGCTTATTTGGTTATAGCATTTGGACAGATACTGTATATTTGAAATAGAAAGTAAAATTGGGTCAATTCAGTCCTATAAATGTAATTTATGTAGTTTAGCCATCAGAATTTGATGTAGTTTCCTGACCTCAGAATGATATAGCACTAAGACTCATCTAGGTTCAGAAACTCCCATGCAAAGACTCTGATCTGTGGTAAAAGCTATTAACAGTTTAAATGAAATATAATCAGGATTTGGACAAAATGTCACGGAAGTATCAGTGAGACAGAAGCTCCAATTACAGAAGCCTGTATTTAATGTTGTAAGGGACTTAGAAATATGTTATTCTAAAACTGAACATAAGAGCCATATAGTTCAAACAAAATTATTTTTCTAGCTTATAAGGATCCCAAATTTCATGAAATTCAGACCTATCTTATTATAGTTTTTGATCTTTCAAGAAAAAAGTGAAGAGAATGAGAATTCTTTTGCTTCCTCTTCTTGATACGCTTTATCTTGCTTGGCTTTGAGTTAAAACTGTGACATTCAATTAGGTGCTGAAAATGTAGTCATTGATTTGACACAGAAAGAAAAAAATATGAATAATTTCCCATAGAAATACAATTTCTGCAGCATTTCCAGACCCCACTTAATACTATAAAGCAGTGTTTTTTCTTTTGTCCCTCTCCTGCAAAGATTTTGATGGGAAAATTCCAATATTAATACCTATAAATATAGGTATTAAACTGAGCCTCTAGAGGAGGGAGCCTCTAATTGTTCTATGAACACAATGAAAACCTGTTGAGAATAGCAGCAAAGTGAGAAACTTCAATTAAAGAAAAAAAGCAAGCAATCGGAGGCCTTTGTTGATTCCTATAGGTTTTAATGAAAAAGTCCTCCATCTAAGCACATTTATTGTAGCTATCCTTTCCAGTGACTCAGTGCCATGTCTTCCTGAAATCCAATCCATGAAATACTTGCAGCTGGTGCTGCAAATGCTGCCTATACTGCCAAAAAACTCTTCCTGTCTTCAGGCCCTGGCCTCCCTCCTTCCCCTGTCACAGCAGAGTAGTGCTGCTCCTTTTCAACTCAGGTTTGCCTTACTTCTCCTCTCCTTTTGTCTTCCTTTCTGCCCTTTTCCTTCTTCCAGTCCTGTCCTGATCACAGCTCCTCTTGCCTGCTTTACATGGCAGCAGGCTGGGGTGGGGAGCCTGGTGGTGGGTGCTGTTGAAGGGACAGCTGTGAGGGGGAGGCAGTGTTTTTATCAGCCCAGGTAAACAGGCATGGAAGCAATCCACAGCAGGATTGTGCTCGTGTGGCTCACTTCACTCTGCTTTGAAGAGTGCAGACACGGTGTACTCTTCACAGCCTGAAAATGATCTAATCTATAGCTGATGAGCAGTCACTGCAGCTGTTGATTCCTCTTTTGAGGCTTTACCAAGTCTCCCTATGTGCTGCTAAAACCAATTTTTGAGCAAAATGTTACTTAAAATTACAAACATTGGAGTAATTCAGAATGTGTGTATACTTCCTGCCTACTGTAGCATTCTGAATCTTCAAAGTGCTACACCTATACAACCCTACATCGTGTTTCTTCTTCAGCTCCTGAGTCTGGGTACACAAAACAATATAAAATACAAAAGTCAGAAATGTCTGAAATTATGTAGGTTTAAATTGTTATCTCTGCATACGGCTTGAAATTATGTAGGTTTGCCTGTAGGTTTGAAATTGTTATCTCTGCATATGGCTTGCAGTGGTTAAATGCTTAAAACCCCTCTGTTTCTTGTTCTGTTAAACAAACCACTCATAATTATCTGACCATATATAATCATGATTCATTGAGCAGCAAATGAACAGAAGCCTTCTACACACTGGCTGAAAGGACTCCTTCAGTCCTTCCTCACCACCACATGAATAACTTCCAGGAAGAATGAGCAATTACAGATTAAGCTAAAGGGTTAAAATACTTAGATTCAAAGCTGTAACAACTATTATTAAGGGACTGGCATTGAAGAGGGATTATAATCTTTACCAGTGAAGTCAGCTTTTTGCCTTCATTTTGCTCTACACTTCCCGCACTGATGAGTTGTTTTTGTTTTGATTCTTGATATTGTTGAATTTGTATTTGATTATTGCCTGTGGGTATGGTCAAAGCCTTAGCATGCAGTGAAAATTTTCTGCAAAGATTCCCTCCATCTGCTCCTGAACACTTTCCATTTTCTATTTGACAGGAAATATTTTCCAGAGTTTCTTCTTGCATGTGAGAGATATATGATAGAAAAAGCTGCTTCCAAAACTCCCAGAGGAAGTATTCATTTAACACTTCTTCATTTTGAGATTACAGGTGCCTGTTTAAGTTCCACCACATGTGGCTTTAGTTTCCTTTAGTTTCTTTGTTTTAAGAGGTACATCCAAGATGTAATGTTCAAATCCATATCTTGGATCTTTCCAGAAATTGCAGGTCAATATTTTGCTTTATTCCATTGCTGAAACAAAATATTTTCCTGAGTAACATGTGAACAAGAACCCTAAGGATAAGATATCAAATTGATAACTTCAAAAGTATGCAATACAACTAAGTGGTAATTTTACTTAATTTTAATTTTATATATAATTAGAATTTTATGTAACTATATTTTTTCCTTTATTTCATTTTTTAGCATTATATCTCAAAAAAGTCAGGTATGAGCTGGTTCTCAAATGCGAATCTCTTCTAGCTGCTGTAGATAATCAGGCTTGAGATAAAAATCATGGCACTTCTCATGTTTATCCTCTGAATCTGTCATCTGATCTTCATATGCTTAAAATTCAAAATTCAGCTCCTTCCAAAGGTCCAGTGAGATGTTCTCAGTTTGCTGCAAGTGTTACAAGCCTTTCACTGTAGGTTGATTATGATCATTTTGCTTAGCTGGTGGCAAATATCAATTAGTGCCTGCTTTTCCCTAGATGATATGGCTCTTGAATGTAAAAGTAAGGAAGGAAATAGGCATTAAAATTTCACCCTTTCCTCTTCTGAAAATACTGTCTGAACATGTTTGTGTCATACAGGCCTGAACTGCCACTGAGTTTCTCAAAACTCACTAGAATTATCTTAGCATGCTCTGCTGCAGACAAAGCTTTCCAGTGTTCAGTTCTCTCTAAAGTGTTTTCCTTCCTTGGCCCTCAGCCACAGATTAATAGTCTGTAAGCAAGCTTGCTCTCAAAAATGTCAAATTTAATTGAAAAAGGAAATCAGAAAATAAAAAGTTGTCAGGCCTGGCTCCTCTGGGCCCCACTCCTGACAACTTTTCAGGTTTCTCTGTTTCATTGACCAGCTCAGGGTTGGAGGGTGAGGTCCTTGCTGTCCCCACTGCATCTTCCACGTGGAGTCCATGGGGTGCATCCAGCCATGGCGACATCAGAGGGACACAGCTAGGCTCGCTTCTGGCTCGCAGCCTGCACAGAGCAATAACAGGCCTTTTGTCACCTCCTTCCCCTCCCTGCTTTGCTCATAAGCTGAAGAAAGCAATAGCATGAGCTGTCACATGGCTCAGGACAATGGGCTGCCATCTGCACCTTGTTATTTCTAGGCCCAGCAAGGTACATCCCAAGGGGGGCTGGAATGGAAGGTGCACAGCTCTGAAAGGGTAAGTGGGCCAAAAGTTTTCCTAATAAAGCATGAAGCATTTGGTTTAGAGCCTCTGGTTTTCAGTGCTTTGTGTGAACCAAAGGGAATTGTGAAAGAGTTGGATGTCTGTCATGGCATGCTAGGAATCTGAAAAAGTGATGACCCCAGCTCACCACATAACTCTGGAACTGAGAGCTGGGATGTGCCAGTCCCCCATGTCTACAGAACTGCCTGCCTGCTCAGTTTTACTGTGGGCCTCTGAAACTGGTAGGAATGTCTAAACCACAATCCTACTCTTGTGTGAATTTACTGAAAAGCAGAACACTGAGGTTTTGGCTCCATTTCCTGCTGAGAAAAAACTGTTGAAGCAAAGCATTCTGTCTAGGAAGCAGCTGTTTATAGCTGTTGTGGATGTGCACCACTCCCAAGTTCTGTATGATAGATAGCATATGCCCTCAGTTTTCAAAGCTTTCCAATGTTTTTCTTTGGTTTTGAATCCGCAGACTAAAGAAATTTTGTATCTTACAGGAAGAAAATTTGTGGTTATAGTAACTTGGTGTTATGGAAATAGTACCGGGACAGGAGAGTGCCACCATGCCCTGGGAGGGTCTCTTCAAGCGGGCATCCATCCTGCCACGCGCCAGATTCACCTCTTCAGGTGGGCATCCATCCTGCTGCTGTATTTAGATGCCACCAGAACCCAAGTGACCCCCATTTCTGGCCTACAGGTAGAACACTGTTCTCATGTAGAAAGCAGCATAGTGTTGATTATTATCCATTCAGAGGGAGGCATTTCAGTGTTGGGGTTTTGCCTGTGATATCTGAAAGAATTCTTACCATTTCTCTTTTGTGTTTTATCTTGGAGGGAGGTAAAATGTGGCAGGGAAACAGCTGCAGCCAAAAAACAGAGTGCTCAGTCCAGTGCAGGTGTGCAGTGAGTCCTCAGTATTCATGTGTCATAGATTTTCCTGCCTTCACACAATGCTACAAAATTGCAGAAGACAAATTTATAGCAGGAACCATTATTAGAACTTATTACTTGCCTGTTTACTGTTGAAGATGTTGTGCACTACAGATAAACTTCTAAAACACTAAGACTTGTGCATGTGGGGACTTTATTTAAAGAAAAGTGTCAATTTCCTTACAATAGATTTTTAAATATATTTATTTTGCAGCTCCATAATCTGATATTTGTTCTCCATAAAGAGATAAGAACACTTGACACGGATAAATGAGGTCACTCTTAAGCAATGCATTCAGAGATGTAGTTTCCATTTCCGTCATGATTTCCATGGTTTGGCTCTGCTCCCCAGGCAGGCCTGTGGGAGAGTGAAAGGCTGTATTTGTGCTGAGAACCAAAATTGGAGAGGTAGGGAGTCCTCAGCAAGTAGCCTTAGGACTTTCTCCAGTGCTGTCTATAGCAAGGAGACTTGCTTTGACAGGAAATGGGGGTTGTAGGATATTTTTGGTGGATGGAAGAGTGCCACAACAGAAATAAGGAGCTCACCCATGTTCTGTATTCTCCAGCTGTATGATGGAGGACTAGGCTGCTCCCCCCAAAATACCTTTTTCCATTGGGACTGAAGGCTGTGCTGATTAATGACTGGAATAAGAGTGGGGATAATGACGGTCTTTTCACAACTCTTGATTTACCTTGGGCTAATTACCTCACCTTCCTTATTCCTGAATTTCATAAGTTGAAAATTGTGAACAATCATACCTGTGACTTTACAAAGTTCTTTGACCAAATTAAGCAATAAAAACTGAGCAATGTCCAGAGGCTAGTCAAGGACTGCCATCCTGTAGATGTATAGTGTTTTCCTCAAGCATGCCAAACAGCTGCAGCCTGTAATGGATTGATTTTTTTTTTTTTGTTCATTTCCATGTCTAACATTTCTTGAAGAATAAGTAGGTTTGCAATATTCACTTTTGTTTAGCTCTGAATTTTATAGTCTCTGTAGGTGGTTATTTGGTCTTCTCTCTGACTCAAGGGTGGTACTGCTGAGTGTTGCTAGGAAAATCTGCTTCTGCTTTTTATTTTTGTCACAACAGTTTAAAGCAGTTGATCTCCAGGTTTCTTTTGTGAGAGCAAGAATCAGACTGCGCCAGCACCACTTTTTATACAACACATTTTCATAGCTGGAGAGAACCTGGTGCAGCCTCCTGAGAAATTCTGTGTTACCATCAAACAAAACAATTCAGCCAGCATTCAGCCTTGGTCTCCTCATACTGGGGGGCAGTTTGTGTTTACATTAACAAAATTAGGATCACTTTTCCAGAGGTTTGTTAGAAACTGCGGGAATACTATCTTCAGTAAAATAATTATCCATCTCAAAGTAGAACTAGATAGAAGTTGGAAAACAGCAAACAAATGCTACAAAAGACAAGTAAACTCAGGCTCCCGAAGAATACAATGTATTTTCAAAGTTACACTGAAGGGAATTTAGTGCCTACAGATAATTTGCAAATTGAATTATTTCATATAGGCCATGAGAACATTCTTCAGACATTTATAGAGAAAAATCAGTATGCAATCTCTTCACAGATTGGGGGAATAACTGAATAAAATTTATTTACATGACCTACCTCAAAAACTCTTTATAGATTAAGTACTCTAAAATTAATTTGCAGTCCAGCTCAATATTGTGTTGGTAAAAATCTGTGATTGATTCTAAATAGAGGAAGGTAGTTACCTGAAACTAGTAATTGTTTCCTAATGAATGAGGAATGCAGCTGACTGAGACAGTGGGGCATCTCCCTAGTGTTGACCAGGTGACAGCTGTGGAAACAGATGCAGTTTCAAGGTGTCATTTCAAGAGATGATATGGTTATGAGTTAAGGCAACATTTTGTGGTCAGCAAGTGCCCTGATACATCTGTATGTTTGGGACTGTGGGACAGTGTGAATTGACCTCTGAAGAAACAAGGCTGAGTCATTAGATGTTGCTGTGGGTATGAGTTGTAAGGAGTATTTTAGTTTGAGCCCTCTCAATTATCAAGCAAAAATCAATGTTTCCTTCAAGTTGCAATTAATATTGGTTTTTATCAGTGTGTTGGACACAGAATGATTTGAAATCTCTTTCAAAATTGCTGGTTACAGTAATAGCTACTTTACTAATTTTTTGAGAAATAACAAATTAACTTCTCCTGCAACTCTTTAATAAGGAAGTACAAGCTGTCTTTGAAGTACTAGCAGCCCTGCTGTTCCTGTGTTATTCTGGCACATGTAATTATCTCTCTCCAAGACTTTAAGCCATTATGTTTATCAAGCAAATCAGCAAGTAAGTCAAAGTACAACTCTAAAACTGAAGCAACCTTGTCTGCAATGCAGGAAATAGAATTCTACTGCTATTTTATGGCACATGGGGCTATCCCAAATCAGTCTTCTTCCAAATCAGATAACTTTTACCAATAGATCAACTAACAGAAATTATGGAGAAAGGTAAATGTACATGAAAGCAGAGGAAAGAAGTCCCAGATTTCAAATCTAACGTGCTTCTGCTATAACAGGTTCCAGTCTGAAAAAGAAGTTTGTTGAAAGAGCTGAGTGAAAACAAATCTACCATTGCTCTGTAACCCAAATGGACACAGTATATACAAATCTTCAGATATTCATAGGAGAGAAAGTGTTCTTCCTAGTAAAGTGGAACAATGAAAGTAAACAGGGATAAATGATGTTCTTCAAGAAAACTCTGAATTCTTGTCTACATGGAATGGTTTTGCCTCTTAAAAAAAGAAATTACATTTATCTAATTTTTTCCAGTGATGACATTAATAGATTTAAAGAGTCTGTCCAATTTGTTTGTATTAGGTTAGTTCCCAAAGAATAAGAGAGAGATCTGTAGAGTCCTAGGCTTTCTCAAAATACTCGTGTACCATTCTGGTTGCAACATCCATCCAATTTTGCATTCTGGGACATTTTGCATTCTTGGTTTTCTATTAGAGTCTGCTGTATTTATCAATCTCATGGTCAAATTAAAAGATTCTTTGATTCCCCTGATACCATCTCATTGTGCATGTGGTTTCAATGATTTCACCACCAATTTCATGTTGCTTGAAGGCACCACTGACCACTGTAAATCAGATAGCTGTTACTGCAAACGGGGTAAGCATGCATGCTCTTGTAGCGTGAGTGATACTTTCCAACAAAGTATCCTTTCCCAGCATTCTAAAAGGTTTTCATACTCATATATTCTTTCTTCTTCTGGTCAAATAATATAGATGATGATGAACACAGGGCACAGGACTGCCTGCAAAATGACCATAACCAGAAGAAGCTGTGGAACAGCTGGATCTGGAAGGGCCTTTGGCTGAGTGCAGGTAATCAGTGGGTGTCTGCAGCACAAGGCTAGTTCAGGTTCCCTTTAGGGAGAGGGGGTTGTCTGTCATCACCTAATTGTTGCTCCTGAGAACTGTTTGCTGGTTTCAGACCAGTTCAGTGATACTTTTTAAAGTGTGAGGGCTGTAGTCACTGGTGATAATGCTATTTAAAACAGTCCTCTGCCCTCATTTTTCTAACACTGAGTGCTACTAAGGAGACGAAATGACAGATTTGCAGGACTGTGATTCCAGTGAAACACAGAGGTCACTGACGGGACCTGGTTACAAACTCTCCAATGTATTTAAGTGCTCAAATCCCACTGAAGCTTTCTGCGTATTTGTTCTCATGAAATTCCAGAGCATAATCTAAAATTAAACTTCTGATTTTGTCTGTAGGGGAAGTTAATTAGCAAATCTCAACTTGCCCACCAATATCGCTTTCATTTGGCATTAAGAGCAAGTTTAGCACTCAAGTCTCTTGTTGTTTTTTCATAGCAAACAGTCTCTGCTTATTATCATATTAAAGGAATGCCACTGGTTAAATCAAGCAATGAATATAAATAGCTGTATTACTGCCATCAGGCATCAGTGTTTATTTAGTGGATGTGAATCATACGTGCCTCTTTGATCTGGCTTTGAGTAAGCCAGTGCTGTTTTCATACAAAAGAGGTTATTTGCAAACAATTCAAGAGTATGTATATATTAAACATGGAACTAATCAATATGGAAGGCTCTTTGCTACTTTGATAACCCTGTATGCTGCCACAGTGTCTTTAAGTGTTTTGAATTTCTCTGAGTACCTGGGTCCCTGAAGACACTTACAACTCTTTTCTTTGGACTAGAGAAGATCAAGATTGAAATCTGGGCCCCACTGAAATCAGTGGCTATATCACTCTCAGGTCCCTGTGAAGGGCACATATCTGGCAGCAGGGAAGACAAAAATAATCAAGGATAAGACTGATTTATTTGTGGACTGGTTTGATTACAATGCATGCAGGAGAGTATTTGAAAGAGAAATTTGTTTGTGCACAGTCAGATAAGCAGATAGACTCAGACCCACTTGTGCTCATTACTCTCACTGAACTTTTTATTACTTTTTGCTAAGGCAAAGATCCCGTGTTGAATTTTAAAGCTGAGCCCACATGCCTTCCCTTCAACAAACTATATGCAGACTACTGTGTGCATTGGAAAAGCAAATAATAACCCGTAGGTACTGCCAAAGTAATGTTATCACAGTCATCGTGATAAACAACTTAGAACGAGACTCATTCTGATGCCAAACATTAACCTGGGCAAAATAGATGACAGGAATAGTGTTTGTTCAATCATGGGTCATGACTGACCTCAAATGCTCTCCACTGAGGGAACTGGGCATGACAAATAAGTGGTAAAATTTTAAAAATACCCAAACCATTAGGTGATTTCTGAGTCCAAAATGAGCATCCATCCCTCCCTCACTTTGTTACTTCTACTATAATACAAGGTCATACCTAAGTTTTAGGACTAAAAGGAAAGCTGGACCCTCAAGGATTTGGGCAATTTGGTCTTCACTGTTAAATTTGTAGCAAAGTTGGATTAGTTTTGCATCATTTGAGATTTCTTTTTATGACTTGATGTAATTTTGAATGTTAATCTTCCCTATGTTTATAGGGTGTTTGTGTTATAGGTATTGCAGAAAAGGAGTTTTAAAACAATTTGGAATTATAACTGTACTGGGAAAGCATAGTGGACCAGTGAAATATACCTTTCAGTCTTGATATTTTGTAGTCAAGTGAATTACACTTTATCTAACCTAAAGGAAAGGGTGAGAATTTTAAAGATAAGATGGTGATCACTTTGAACAGTGTAAAAGGAGAGTTTTGGCGTGTTATTTTGTAAAGACCACATGCTCTTCATGGTAATGTTATGATGTTCTCTTGAATGACTGTGCATTATTACATCAGAAACGTCAAAAAAATCCAGCCAGAAAGGAACGGCCCCAGTGACACAGAGAAAAGTCCTGGAAGGAACAGCAGACATACAGTTATGGGAGAATACCTTCCATCTGGCCTCTTCAGACTGGACTGATTTATTCTTTGAGTGAGTTGTTGGGGTGAGTCTAGAGAAGGGCAACACAGCTGATGAAGGCTCTGGAGCATGTGTCCTATGAAGAGAGGCTTAGGAGCTGGGAGTGTTCAGCCTGGAGAAAAGGAGGCTCAGGGGAGACCATATCATTCTCTACAACCACCTGAAAGGAGGGTGTAACCAGGGGGAGGTTAGCCTCCTCCCAGGAAGTGACAGGACAAGAGGAAATGGCCTCAAGATGTGCCAGGGGAGGTTCAGGTTGGATAATAGGAAGAATTTCTTAACTGAAAGGGTGGTCAGACATTGGAATGGGCTGTCCAGGGAGGTGGTGGAGTTGCCATCCCTGGAGGTGTTGAAGAAACAGCTGGATGTGGCACTTAGTGCTATGGTTTAGCTGACAAAGTCAAAAGGCTGGACTTGGTCTTGGAGATTTTTTCCAGCCTAAATGATTCAGTGATTCCAATCCAGAAAGGAGAAATACCGAGGCTTGAGGCAAATACAGTGACCAGATCTCACTTATTTTAAGGGATATTCTTGATTTCATTGACTGTTACATGAGTAAATGGAAGGTGGATCAATCAACTTTTTGTTTTATTGACCCAATCAAAGCCATGTAAGTTGCACAGTTCAGCCTGAACAAATGCAATATTTTGACACAAACTTAGCCAAAGCTTTAAGGTATGCATGGAACTGCACGCCTTAAATGAAAATCATGGCTGTGACTTCATGGTGGGAATTTAGCCTGTTATTTATATATATATATATATATATATATAAACCTTACCTCAGACTTCTGCTTCTTGCACCTTTACCTAGCACCTTTACCAGGCATGCATGGAAGAACATTTCTAAAAAAAAGGATGAATTAATAGATATATATTTTGATATTTTGCTATCTGTGTTAGTGAACTGTTTCACTGACTGTAGACATTACAGTATCCCAAACTGTGTAAATACCTCCTCACTCTGAAAAGTAGTCTACTGCTGTGCCTTGCAACTGAGTGTGCAGGCAGACTTTCCTGTACCATATTTGAGGAGGAGGTTATTCAAAATCAATCTATTTCTCAGGAATTTTTGACATCAATATATAGATCTACAGTTTGTTCACCTAATCAAAAGCTTTTTCAGATGAAGAAAAAAACATCAGTTTTGAGTATTTGTTTCAATCCTTATTATGGTGGATTCCTTCCAGAGCTTCCCACCATGGTACCGAATTTCAGATTACTGTCTTAATGGTCACTTTAACAAGTGAAGCTGTTACAAAAGGCACCTGAAGTCATACCCTTTTTCCTACATTGGTCTCAATGAACAAACTGGTGATATTGTGAAAGAAACCTTCAACCTTTGCCACCAGCCCTGCTGACAGCCCTCCCATGTACTTTGGCAGCAGCTTCAGCAGGATCTCAGCTCAGAGGAACTGTGGGGTATGTGATGCAATGAGAGCACATTTGTACGTGGGCAATGAGCCTGCTCACCTTGCCCCAGTTCAGGTGCAGAGCCAAGTATTCTATAACATCATTAAACAAACAGCAGAAACTGTTGGACACACAGAGAAATATTTGCTAAATTACAGAATCTTATCAGAGGGAATGTGTTCTTGCTGTTTGTTGGTGGGACTTTCCAGGAACTGGAGATACATAGGGTCAGAAATTCCTGGCAGCTTCAGTGCAGCTGAGTGCACCCTCAGTGTCTATTTGAAACCACAGATCACATGCTCTCTTGCTCTCTCTCTCCATTCTGTTTAATTTCTCTATCAACTCTAAGCTGTGGAAAAGATACATACATTTCATTTTGATCCATGCCTAATGTTTTTTGGCAATGCTTTTTAAAAAAGGTATGTAATGCCTTGTCTCATGATGGCCAGTAGAAGTCATCCTGATCCTGTTGCAAATTAGATCCTCTTTACAAAACTTTTCCAATCCTCTCAAGAGGACCTGATTATTTAGGTGAGAATATAGATAATATGGATTACCAGGGCCCCAGCTCTACAACATTCCATGTGTAAGGAAATAGTAAAGAAATCTCTAATAGTGTCTTGGAATCTACAGACAGAAATTCCTTCAGGAATTAACAGCTTAGTTTGACCATTTTTTTAGTAGAATTAGCCTAGATTTCTAACATGAGAATACTCAGTAGATTTTGAACTGGCTAGCCACTTTGAATGGAGAAGTGTAGGGCTTTAAAGATTATTAAAGTCCAAGTGAGTCTTATTGATAACCCTTCAGGAGAAAATATTGCAATATGAGTCTAACAGTATTCTACACCAAAGAATCTATCTGTATGGAGGATTTGATGAGTACCCAGGGCAAACTCTGCAGGCAAAGATTAGACACAATAAACTCCAGTCAGGAGCATCTGCACCATAGGAAGCCAAACTCAACCTTTTTTGCTGCTTGTAGAGCTCCATGTCATTACACACATAACATGTAAATATGATAGGAAGTTTGTGTGTCACTTATGCATTATGTCCCATCATTACCAGAGCATTTCATTTCCTGGTAAGTGAACTGCTTGGTTAAAGAAGAGTTTAAAAAACTGTATTTCAAGCTGAGCACACACAACAATCATTAAATTGGCACTCAGGTCCCATCCCATAAAACATTTCTGAGTCTGGGCCTCTACACACATGCATAACTATGCCTTGCCATTTTTTATTGAAGGATTACAATCTAACCAGGTAACCAGGCCTTGCCTAAGGAGTCTATTGAGCCAGTGTAATTTTCAGATAACATAATAATGTCATATTTTATTTGGATAGCTGAATATGGAACCAATCAGTGTTGTGCAGTGTAGTTCTGTAATAAGGGCTTCTATCACTAAAATATTTGGTTCTGTTATTGCATTAATTCTCCCTAATAACCAGTGTTTTTATTATTTATTTCTGAGTGCTTTAGATACAGTTCTCAAGAAAGAATTTAATGAAAATGTCATGTTGTATGTAGGTATTTAATTAAAAAAAAAAACCCAAACCAGAAAGGTTTCTCATTTAATTGTTTTTAAAAGGAGTATCTTTCCTCTTTTAGTTTGGTCTTGCAAGTTAAGATTTTTGTGCTTTCAGCATAAATGTGAATGTCTCTTAAATGTTTAGCATGTGTTTGCTCATGGCTTCTTGATCATCTGATTTCCTTGTGTCAGCCACTACTCTCTGCTGTGGCTTGGGTCTTGTGCCAGACTGAGGAACATTCAGAAATCTCATAATGCCTGACACTAATAGTAAATCTCCTGTGATGGATATGGTTCTGTGATTGTTCCTATCTGGTTTCTGCTCCAGTGAAGACAGAGCAGTCTTTATTTCACAAAATGATTCACATGGGAAGTAGCCTCAGTCTGCAGTTATTCAAACTTTCCTCGAGTGGTTTGCTAATATTTTATGGAAGAAAGTGCTGGGATGCTGCTGGCTGTAAGCAGTCTTGCTGGTACAGATTTTTGCACAATATTCTGAAAAAAAATTAGCCCTTTTACCTTAATTAGACCTGAGCACTGCTCAAAATGCATATCTTGTTATTAAGGGATGTTCTCGCTACAGCTAAGCACAGACATCCCCAAAGCCTGGTCTGCTTCTGCAGGAAGAAAGCAGGGAGAGGCTCTGTCTTTGTGAGGCTGCTACTGCCTGCCTGCCTGCCAGGGTCTTCCACTGACCTGGAGCTTCCCATGCCCTCCCCCACAAGTACAGTCTCTAACCTGAAGAAAGCAACAATTTTCAGAGTTCTGAAGGCATGGTTATTTGCCTCAGCACGATTTAGATGTTTAATCTTGCAGCTGGTTCTCATGGTCATGAGCTTGAGGTCCTGAAGCCCAACTCTTTGGCTGTTACATCTGGGTATTTAGCAGCTGTTGGGTATGTTATATAGATGCATCTGGGGTTTTTTTAACATAGGTGTGAAAATATGGGTGCTGATGAGAGTGATGAGAATTGTTCTGTCACGAGGTGTGAGGAGGAGAGAGATGCAGATAGAGTTGTCTGTTACCTACAGCTGCTTGCTGGTTTTGTCACACATTGCAAGTGTCTCCTGATGTTGCAATGAGTAAAAAGGAAAAAAAAAAACCCCAAGCCCACCTGATATTCAGTTCTGCAGAATCATTATGGAAAATCTACAGGAAATTCTGTGAATGAATGAATGAATGAATGAATGAATGAATGAATGAATGAATGAATGAATGAATGAATGAATGAATTTGTTTGCTGTCTTTATTGTTGTGAGGAATTGAGCTGTATTTTGCAGCTTGAGATGCCTACAGGTGTAAATCTACCTAGACCAGAGTCTGCATGGTGAATACTTAGTGGAAATGAAGGGTGACTCATGGAATGGAGGTTGGAGTTTAAGGGTAAAATGTGGGTTATGTACACATCACTCTTTCTATTTTAAATAGCTGTTTTTCTTGGGAAATAAAATTCGATTTATTTCACTATGAGATATTCTGGGAGACAAACAAGACCAAAAGAAAAAAGTAATGGGTAAAATATTTTATGTACTTCTCATTCCTTTTTTCTTACTAATGTTTATTGTCTTTTGCTCAGTTTTTTTCCCCTTGCCCTTCTTTTTCTTGTCAGGCCAGGTTCGTTAATTTCCATTAACATTTCCTTCAACTGATTTCCCCCCTTTTTTTAACTGAAGATACACCACAGTTTTCTCACATGACTATTTCCTTTTCCAGGCTCTGGGCTCCCTTTCTTCCGTACTGAAAGTCTATTTTGTTCTCCTCTTTCTCTCTCTCTCTCTTCCCCTTGCTCTCTCATTTACTACTTTTTCATCTTTTGATTAACATTCTAGCACTTACCTTTCATGACCTTGCTCTAACCTCCCTCCAGTGCTCTTCTCCCTGATTCCTCCATTCTTTCTTTCATCTCTGTTTTCTTCAGAGCAGCATGTTCTTTTTCTCTTACCTTTGCATCTAGGAAAAAAATGTTACAGGCAGATGCCAATTGGCTTAGTGGCTACTCACTCTTTCCCACTTGCCTTAAGGTTCCACACCATGACAGACACAGGGAGCTGGGCACTCTACCAGGAGAATCAGAGATGGGAGTAGCTCATCCCATGTGGGGATCTCCTAGTTAAACAGCAAAGAAATTTTACCCTTGCTTCAATACATTGTTTTGGTCAAGAACTTAGCTTTTCATAAACTATTTACTGTGAAGTAAACTGAATTCTGTGTCCAGCATTACTCAGCCAGAACGGGAATGCAGAATCTTGTAATAAACTTCCTTCCTCAGAAACTGCCTCAAAAGGGCTTTTAGTAAGAGCAGTATGGTAAATTTTGGAAGTTTAGTTCTAAGTGAATGAACTTGTTCCTGAGAGACAGGGAGAGGAGGAAAATACTTATTTTCTCACGTCTCATGAAGGCACTGAAGGGAGGTAAATATCTCATGATAACCACACCCCTTGTCATACTCTATTAGTCACATCACACGCTTCCTGAGCACAACACTTCTCTATATTGCCCTGACATTTAGCACGTCTCACCAGCACAGTGACTCGTTGTCATCCTCGGGGCGAGCACCCGTTAAATGCAGTTCAGGGAGCCTTTACAGGAGTCTCTCATTGCCTACAATGTACTCTATGCTAGGCTTCATAGAGGCTGTATTTGCTCCTGCCAGAGAGAAAGTGCAGTTGGATGTGATTAGTATGTTTTGATCTTAAAGTTGTGCTATATGAGTAAAAAAGGAGCTGGAAACCTTTCTGCCTTTTACTACAAACCTTGAGGATTGCATGCTGTGGTTCTGCCAGGTGGCACTTGGAGCGAGTCTGCAGGGTAGCATGAAGGTGGCCTTGTCCTAACTGCTGCTCCTCACGTGCTGTGGGCCCATAGGACAGTGGTCCTGCCAGACTGCAGGAAAAGAACTTCCCAAGCTGTGCATTTGGGGATTCTAGGGCAATAGGGTTGCTGTTGGCTGGAGGATAATTCCAGTTATGGGCATCCTTGTCTGCAAAAGATGATGGCAGCCTATACAACTTTGCAGTAACTTTGTTAACCAGGAGCTACTTCAGCTCATTCACCCTGTCTCTTCTCCTTCAAAGCCGTTGTAGGTAGGGGAAGCAAAGAGAATTAGACACTGAAATCCCTTTGGTTTGTTCTGTGAGTTAGCGGGATTCAGTAACCACGATGCCCAGCTGCTTCTTTGTCCTTGAGATTTGTATGTCTGGTATGACAGCACTATATCGTGATCTTGTTGCATCAGGATAAAAAAAAATATGACAGAAAGTAGTTTCAGTATGAGAGCCTGGCCTGGAACATCAAATAAGCGAGTTTTTGTTAATTTTTATGTAATGCCATGTTATGGATGAAGATGCACAGAGAAACTGGGCTAGGTTAGGTGCTCAGGGCACTATGACTTTAGTCCTTCCTTCATATAAATGTGGCTAAAGTACTGAAATCTTCCTCAAAAATTTCTCTTACTCTTTGATGGGCTTGAGTTAAAAATAGTAAGTTAGAAAGGGCAATTGCTGCCTATGAGAAACACAACCAAATGCAGTTATGGTTCAAGACCTGAACAAAAACATTATGTCCATGCATAAGCCAAATACCTTTTCCTGCAATATAGGATGCTTCCTTTTGTGTGTCAGGCTCTGACCACTGAGTCACTTCCTGTGGGTTTGCATTGTGCAGATTAGCAGGTGCAATCCTAAGCACGTATAGAAACTTCCTTTCTTACTCTCTCTCAAGGGTTGTCCTTGGCTTCCTCTGAAGTTCAAACTTCTCTATTTCCTTACCCACACTACATTTCTCTTCACCTCTGTCTCTGCCCTGCCTGTCCTTGCTATCTGCCCAGGCTTTCTTCCTGGCAGCTTTCTTCCATTTCTTTCTTTGGCCAGTAGTCATAGAGAAAATAGCCAAGCTAGTCTGTGGACTAGTAAAGCTAACTCTTCACAAGGAAGTGTTTATTCTGTGTTTTTAGAAATACAATCTGCCTGCAAAATCTGGAATTCCTCTGGAACTGCATTTGGTGCATAGGTATTTGCAAAGGAAAGAATATGAGTGGGAGAATTTTTCTTGAAGATGATACAGTCACTGAACTAGAATGGTTCAGGATTCCTACTTTTCCCAAATCTTGTGCTACAGCTATGGACTTCATGTCTTTGTACCAGAGTAACTATTTCAGCTGAAACATGGAGGTTTTAATCAAAACAACTATGCAAGTAAAAGTGGCTGTGATTTTACATGTCTTGCCCCACTTTTGTTTTGTTCTGCTGCCTGCATGGGAGTAGCTATGTTGGGGTGTTGTTTTGACTATACTAGAATCGGTTTTTAATTTAACATTTGTGTGTACATGACCTCTCTGTCTCATGTCTACTTACCTTATGAATCAGTAAGGATGTCCCTTGTGAGGACACATGTTATTTTAAGGGCTGAATGTCTAATAATCTGCCAGAAAACTATGAGAACATGGTGATGCATTTGTTGAATGAGAGCATGACAAATAGAAGGCAGGAACCTATTTTGAAGAATGATGCTGGGATTTTACTAATATTCTAGAACTACGGTGTTTAAAAGTACAATAGCAGAACAAATGGTCTTGGACTTTGCCAATATAATGAGCATAGGGTAGAAGCTGAAAACAGTTGTGCCTGTGTTCTTCACATTTTCTAGAGCTTGCCTCTGGCTAGGGTTGGGTGAGGGATGAGAAAGAAGGAAGGACCTAGACTCAGAAGTGTGCCGAATGTTTGTTTGTTTTTTTCAGAGGAAAAGGAGAAGTGATTGAGATGATGGTGCTTCACACCCCAGAGGGAGTTTCGCTTCACAGATAAGCACCCTGAGTCATGAGCTGAATACGTGCCAGAAGGTTTCAATGGTAGAAGTAAATCCTATCAAAGTTTGCTGTTGTGGTTGGACTGCTGACTCAAAGCACTCACTACGTGAGCTACCCGGGAGAGATGGGGCTGGCACTAAGTCACGCAGTGGCTCACGTGGAAATTGGGAGGCAGAAATTGTTCTGCACATGAACGAGAAACAATCTGGGTATGTGAAAATGTAAGCTGTTTGTTTCAATGAAGAAGGTGGGTTTGGCTTTACTCCATGTAGTTATTTGAAGGCTATTGAGAAATGCAAATCATGATTTATTTTTACTGTGCTATGTGATGAGACTCATACTTCAGAGGCAGAGAGACAAGTTTCTGGAATCTGTCCAGAAATTAGCCAAAACGATAAAATAAAAGAATCACACAACTTATTCACTTTGTTTAATATGATTATGAAAACTTGGGGAAAAAAAACAAAAGGTAATCGTGATTCACAAAGGGCAAAAGAAGGTAATTGTCCCAGGGGCTTGCTGCAGAAGGGACCAATTTTGGTCTAGTGGCCTAAGAACATTGGCTATCTGGGGGCTCTAGCCTTTTTCATTAATTCAATTTGTCTCTTTAGGGGTTTTCTGTTTCTCCTGCTTTGTGTTAACTTATTTAGGTAAAACATGCTCAATGTACATATGTTTTACTCTTAGCTGCCAGACACCTCACATAGTCTTTTGTATTCTGTCTGTGAAAAGGGTTGGCACAATTTTTGAGAGACAGCATGGAAGGATTTTACAGATTACTTTAAGCTATATCCTGGTCCTGGAAATGCTTTTAAATTATCCTAAACCATTTATTCTTATGAATAAGAGTTGTTACAAAGAGTTATACTTAGCTAATAAGTTAAAATATTTCCTTACTTAGTAGAAGATGCTGACAATCCTATTTATAGGATCATTCTGCTGTTTAATTATATTTTTCTTCCTTTTTACTCCACAGAACCTGAACAGTTGAGAATAAACTTGAGACAAACTGGTTTGAAGACAGAATTTATAAAATCTCACAAAATCTGTGTCTGTTGTATGATCTATTCTACTCATTAAAGTGGGTCAGCTTTAAATAGAAATATTTTAACCTTACTGCTCTCTCACAATGCCTTCCATATTGACACACCTGCCTTTTTGCAATTTCAAAGACTTTAAGCACTAATGCTAATGACACTCCTTCTTGGAATGTGTTAGACAGAAATATTCTTGACTGAGTGTGGCAGGAAATTGAAATGGTGTGATGCCAGAAACTGAAGAAGACTCGTGTTTGAACAGCACTGGGAAATGGAGGGACTTTGCTTGCAAAAGTTCCCTTTGGGATTTTCTCTCCTACTTTCTCTCAGCAAGGGCAGATGCAGGTCTAAGTTTCAGCCCAACACTGACTGTGAGAACAAATCACTTTTTTCAGAGTACAAACACAACAGGAGCTATCAGACCACCCCTGAACCGGTCTAGGATCCTTCACAGCACAGGTACAAGGTTGGCTGCCTCTGGGACCTTGCCATTACTTGCTTATCTGTGGATATGCCCATGTTTTCCAAGAAGAATAAAGAAATATTCCATACTTAATATTGGCATCAAACAGCTGGTAAAAGTCTGTAGGTGTGCCAAAAATAAGCACTGCAGCTTTATATGAAGCTGCACTTGTGATCCTGTTTTCCTAAAGTCTTTTCTAGAAAAAACTTCCCTAGTGGAGGAGTGGAGTGGCAAAAGAGAGCTTGAAGAAGTTGCCCATGCAAGAATTATGATCAGTATTGCTGGCCTTCTTCCAAAACTGTGAGTTCTTAATGTGAATTCGAAAGTGCCACTAATAATCAAGTCAAGGGAGAGAAGGTGGAGGCTCAAACAGCTTATTGGTATGTGACCCTTAATCATGTCCTGGGCACCTAGATTCTCATTAGGGCTGAGCTAGGAATGCTTAATAGCAAGATCATTTACTCTTGACTATTCCCCACGACCTCCTTTATTCTCTGAGAAAGGCAGTAATGAGCAGCTCAGACGCTGTGTGGGGCAGCAGGACCACTCAGTCCAGGCTGTAGGTACATTCAGTTCACCAGTGAGCTGGCAGCTGGCTGGCACACCCCCCCAAATATGCTGGATTTCTTTATCAAATCAGCAATAAGTGTTCGTGTTTGTTCTGGTCTGTGTGCAGGAGCTCACGTATGCCTGCATACCTCATAACTGCCTGAGCAATTACATCCCGTACTTCCCTTTTCTGTGTTGCTCTATTAAGAGTTACAACATTACATAGCTATACAGAGATTAAGCCTATCAAAATACATACCAATATACTGCATTTCCTTTCCCACTTATGCTGGATTGCCAAAGCAATAATTTCTTCCCTATTCTTTTTTCTTTGCTCTTCTTCTTTTTTATTCAACTTTATAGCATCTTCGTCTATGCCTTTTCCCTGCCTGCTTGCGTTCTGGCACTTGACTTTGAACTCTTCTCTGTCTTATTGTAGTTAATGGTGGAGAGTTAAAAAGTCTTTTAATAAAACAGAAACAGAAGAAAGGGGTGGACAGAGGTAAGAGTAAGTACTACCTGATAAGCCTCATAGGTGTGTTGGGGTTAATACTGAAATGGCCAAAAGTCAGTCCTCATGGTTACTGTCATGGGGCCTTAGCAAACTAGGCTAGAAATATTGCTTTTACTGGTTCTAATGACATCCTGTTTTTAAACACAGGCTAGAATTTGTTTAGCTCTATCTCATCCTTGCATTACTGCTGCATGTTTATTGTGCTCCTCTTAAAATCAGTTGACTTCTCATTTCTGTTCTTGTCCACCTTTGTTCTTGCACCAAAAGAGGTCTTCTTTCAGTAGTTTTCCTTGTTAACCATATGACTTCTCAAATTTACTCTGTGGGAATTTTCTGTAACCCTATAATTATCTCTATTTATGTAATGGAAGTTTTTTGCATGTCCTATTTAGCTTTTGCTAACTGCTCTTTGTGCTTGCCTCTCCCTGCTAACAATGGACTTTGGATTTATTTTTTTTTTCTGTATGATTAGAACGTTTTTAACTCTTGCATAGTTGGACTGAACTAGTTAACAAGTACTGAATGTGGTATTTTAAACAACAATTCTTTGCAAGGCGCCTCTACAAGAGTACAATTTGAGAGCATTAGCTAAGACTGACCTTGAAATTATAGGCAAGACTGAAATCTCAGGCTAATTTTAAATGATGTGAAATGATACTGTGCAAAACTTTTTTTCTCCTTTATATCCATGCCAAGTGGAGAATTTGTTGAATCTTTGCCCAAATCATACCAAACTTATTTGCAATAAAAGCAGCTGTTGTTACTGCAGCACTGGGTGCAGCTTCAGTATTTCTGAGATGACTGTACAGTGGTGCATATTTTACCCTACCAACTGATCTGAGGTGTTTTCAACACCAAACAGGTGAGCTGGGAGGGGGAAGATTAAAAGGGGTGTTATATTCTTGCTGAAGTGCAGTGCTGGAGTGTGTAGAAACCAAAGAGGTGAAATACTCTAGAAAGATGAGCATTTAGGCAGGGTCATAATAATAAAAGTAATCAGATCTACATGGCCCTAAACATGATTAAATATGCTGCGTAACATGTTCTGGGTTATTGTGATTAATTAACATTCAAAGGATCTGACAGAAATACAGCTGATGTGAACAAGCAGGCAGTTGACATGGGGGACACTCAGTGTGGTATTTTCTCCTTTCAGATTTGACCACTAAGAATAATTAATCTAGGTGTGAAAAACCCAGATTGTGCATTCATACCTAGCTCCAGCCAACAGGGAACTTCCAGCGTGGGAACTGAATTTAGGGATTTAGGCTGTACTAGTCACCAGGAGATGTGGCCACACTAGCTCTTATTGCTTTCTCTTTTGGACTGTCTGCCCTGTCTACCCTACCCTAAAGATTTCTGTTACCTTGAGGGAGAGTTTTCACTTTGGATAGCCAGGTCTTGGGGAGATTTCACAGGTAGGAACGGCAGGGATAGGACTCAGCGTAGTGCTCTGTCAGTGACACTCAAAAACACATTAAATCAGTGCAGTTGACTGGAGCAAGTCTTATCAAAGGAGTGTTTAATGAGCACAGTATTTTATCAACATGTTAGGAGGAATGTTTGTAAAAAAGATATATTTCTCTAAAGTATAGAAAGTTTTCGAAGCTCATTCTGAAGCTGCATGGAAAACATTTTGGAAGGTTTTCTGCATTCTTGAGCCACTTTCAGTACCTTTTTGAGAAAACATATTTTCAAACTCAGTTCTACTGCTTTCTGTAGACCAGACTACAAATTGAACATGCTTGTTTTTAAGATCTTCAAATTAGAATGGTGCATGAAAACCAGTCACAGGCAGTGAACATTCCTCCTCCAAGTTGAGTGTTTCTAATCAAAATGAAATGACACCAGCAAAGAGAAGAAATTAATCGAGCTCTCTTTTCATACAGATTGGGATTCTTCCTCTTGTATTTTTATTATATTTTTTTTCCCTTACAAGTACCTGATAGGTACAAGAGGAAGTTAACTTTTTTCCCCCTGCACAACTATGATAGAAGACACTTTAAAGTTGGTTTTGTTTGTAATGACGACAAATATTTTTCCTACATTAAAAAGGCAATCCATGCTGATTCTGAAATATAAGTCATCTTCTACTTCCAGTGAAGCATTAGGTAATTCAAATATGTGTAGAGGTATTGGGTTAGCTGAAAAAATAGGTTTCCTATGGCAACCTGCTGAATAGTTCTTAATTATATCAATAGTCAAAGATTCCTTAAAAAATCCCCAAAAACCCAAAAAGAAACAACCCAAAACTTTAACATTTGCAAATGAATGATCAGAGTTCTGAAGTTTGATTAAGATTGAATTGCCTTGAGTTGCAGCAGAACATTAGAGAATATGCTGTGTATTATATTTTAAAAAATGCATTCATGATTTTCCTGCTATGTTGCTTTCATTTGAAATAAGAGCATAATCCTGTGTCCCTACTTCTCATTTGGGCTAACATCCTTCTTTTTGCTTGCAAATAGAAAGCCTTCAGATATATTCTGTTGAATACAATGCTGTGAGACTGCAAATGTGATTAGGTTCAGTAATGGTATTGCTGCTACTTATTACTGTGACAACAGAGCTACAGTGCTCTCTGAATGGTAGTAAATATCCTTATTTTGAGTTTTTAGAATCTTAACACCCTTGGGCTCTTTACTATATCAGTATAGAGTATCAGGAGTCCAAGTGAATGCTTTTTCTATCTGAATCTTTTCCCAGTTGTGTGTCATGGTAATAAGATGTCATTGTGCAATGATATGGAGCCTTTCATCCCAGTAAGTTGTGAACAAAATCTTCAAGGTATAAAGTCTGCCACTGAGGTTCAGTGTGTGTGGACAGGAAGGTTCAGGAGCCTCCCTAACTCTAGAGCTAAACAGTACCATGGTCACTTACTCAGACTCTGTTTCAGGATGGAAGGAGCTGCTCATGCTGCTTCTTGAAAAAGACAATTATCAGTGACTAATGATCCTCCTTTTGATTTATGAAACATGTAAGATCTAAAGATTGACCTTCATATACATGGAAGTCACTAAGAAAGGGCAAAATCTTATACTCTTAGCTTTTTTTTATGGTATGCATATAGTTCAACATCTCTCTGGCACAAGGTGGAGTTTTAAAATTTAGTAGCATATCTTACTGAGAAGATGTGAATTTCTTAAGTTTTTCCTACCTTTATGTGCTATTGCAGTCACATCTTTTGAGTATGGAAATAATTTACCTCAAAATAGGGAACAGGTTACTCCTGACTGTCTCTGGTGTCTGCTCACTAATGCAACAGCACTCTACTAATGCAACAAGCTTCATTTACAGACAAGAAACCATATATTTGATTTTTGAAACCGGAGAAAATACTTTTAGTTCAACTGGTGAGCCCATTTATGCCAAAGTATTGGTTAACCTCAGTGAACAGTATTTAATCCAGGGGTGTATTTTTTTTTTGTGTTAAGCCATTAAGACTTATTTCTGTTTCTTATCATACTGCTTCTCTTGTTTTAACATGGAGGGTACCAATTTACTTTTTCTAAGTATGAAATGTAAGACAATATTACACCTGAGATCTTTAAAAAGAAGAGCACTTCACCGTCTTCTGTTCAGCCAAAGCAGGATCCAACAACAAACCAGTTCAGCCAAACCAGTCCAACAACACTGGTACATTGCTGTAGTTTTGTTTGGAATTCAAAGTAAACAGAAACACCTCACATCAATTTCATAAAGCCACGGGCAGTCTTTTTACATTAAAGTCTTTTTGCATTAAAGACTCCAAAGTTTAGCATTTGTAAACTTGATAACAAACATGGCAAAATTAACTACACGTAATGTAAAATGTTCTCTAAACCCACATTCCTCTCTATTTAACTGTATACGGTGGCAAATAAAGACATATGAAGACTCCTGAATTCAGAGATGTTTTACCAAAATGCTGGTTAGTACAGTGTCCCTCCAGATGTGAAGTGCATTAAGAGGAGCAGATTACAGAAGGACAGGTGTTAAATGCAAATTTTCACCTGCTTGATGTGGTTTCCCACTGCTCCACTTACAGCATTCTAGAATATAAAATGTTTGATCAAGGCCTTGCTCAAATGTGATTTCCGCTGAAGTCAGGATTTTTTGCTTGAACAAGGACTACAGGATTTAGTACACAGGATTTTATAGAAATTATTTATTTTAGTGGGAAGTTTAGTAGTAAGTGCAATAGGAGAAAAAGGGGAAATAACTTGGGATAAGGGATTTGTAAGAAAGTTCCTGTGTTTGCATAAAAAATCTCATGCTTTTTAATGTTTTGGGTTGTTCTTTTTTTTTTTTTTCTCTGTTGTAACACCTGTGTTGTAAAAATCAAAAACAATGTTGCATTTTAAAGCTAGCTCCTTTAAATTTTTTCTTCTTCCTCTATTACTCGCATTTCTTTTCCGGTTTTTATTATCTTGCCCCAGTGGGGATATTCTTTTAACTTTGTTATATTATAATAGGTAGTGTGTGTACATGAAAAACCCACTGACCTTTTTCTGACTTGTGAGTCACAGGATTAATAGCTGTGCATATGACCTTTTGAAAATAGGAAAAAAATTCCCTTAACCTGGTTTGCAGGTGAACAAAAGGTAAAATTCCTATTCTGTATTTTCTCCACATTTATTGCAATAGATTGCTTCTTTTTTATAACTGTCTCAGATTTTCAAGTTGTATATTTTGATTACTAATCTATAGAGTTATCCAGATAATAATATAGGTAACACTATAGTTATATATTCTGTGTTTGTTTTAAAAAGCAGATATTTTGTGCATTTTCCAGTATGTAGTTTCCATAATTGAAAATATTTTGAATTAGTTGGTTAAGGTCAGTCTCTAAGCTCATTGTTATCTTCACTAATATGAATAGTTTCAGAGAAATACCATAGGAAATCCAGAGCCAGTCATTCCAGTGGTCATGCTGCTGGAAGCATAACAGCATGAGGGAGAGAATCTTGCAATTATGGAGGAACAAGCTGGTTATGGCTTTCCTCTGTAATTCACCCAGCAAATGCTAAGAGCAGCATTAGGGCTTGGGATTTGCCTCATGCAGTGACCTTTAGGGTAAAGAAGATTAGTGAAAATTTTCAGAAATCCCAGTTTTAGAGGTTACGATTACCAGTGGCTTTCTCTGAACTTCATGGGAACCAAAAACTTCATCCTAAAGAAGTCACCAGTTCAGATACCCCAAATGGAGACATCCAAAAGTGGAAGTCACTTGGGTAAGTTCTGGCCTTAACCTTTGTGTCTCTAAAACCATTCCATGTAACAAGTAGAGGTTCTGAGAAGTGAGAGGGACAGGGAGATATCATGGGAGAAAGATATCTGGCAGTGGCATTTGCTGCAGAGAAAAAAAGGGACACAAATAGCAAGGAGCAGTTTGGGCTCAATAGAAGGGGAGCAGAGCAGTAAAAACATCACTTTGAAATGGAGCAAAGTCCAGTCTGTCTCAACATAAATTTTCCAGGTGCATTATGCAGCCTACAGAGAGCACTCTGATGGTAAAGCACCCTATGCACTGTCTGGAGTGTAAAGTAATATTTGATTTGCACGTTATTTTATTTTACTTCATTTTTGACCCTCCTTACATAGTTTTCATTAGTGTAGGGCTTTCATTATTTACTTAAAACCAGACTTCTTGTGAGTCAGACTTGCTGAGAGCATGGGAGTATGTATACTGAGGAAGTGTATCCCTTAGCAACAGAATGCAAGTTAGGGTTCCTCAAAACTTCTCTATTCATGTTTCTCTCATTGTTAATAGGTCTTTTACAGAGAAATTGGCTCACTCTTCATTTGGAGTGCTTTAGACCCAAAGGTTAGTCAGTTTAATGAGACAATTTTGGGAGTTTCATTTGCTGCCAGAAAGTGAAAAACGTGTACAGGGTTGCATCAATTGTTCCAGAGGTATAGACCTCCTCAGGAAAAAGGTAAGGGGAGAGAATTATGTCACTGTTTTTGTAGGTATGAGCTAATCTACTTAACAAACATCTAAACTGGAGACATGGTACATTTTAACTTAGTTTGTCTTCATGTTGTTTGCCTTAGTCAGGATTTAGGTGTTAAGGAGCAGGTTGCCCTATCAGATGTATCAGTTAACTGATTTTACCCAGAAAAGATTTTAACCCTACAGGAGTTGCACTTACAGGAGCTGCATTTACTATCTGTTCCAGTGCCTGTTTTACTTCCAGCACACAGTGAGACACAGGTGGCAGTGAGAAGCAGGCATGCCATGGGCTCTCAGCTCTGACATCCTGACATCCCGTGTGCCTCTCCTTGGGTGACCCATTGCACCTGGCTCTCTGTGGTTGTCACTGCCACCATTCCACCCTTCCTGAAGCTGATGGATCCTGGCAGCAGAGAACAAGAGACTGAGTTTCCACTGGTGCCCATCTCCCAGAAGGTGGCCCAAGGCAAGTCAGAGCATTCCCACACAAGGCAGCAGTTGTTAGCTCCCAGAACACACACCTCAAGCTGCCTGGCCTTTCATGTTGTGTATTTCTATACTGCTGATGGCTGATGAACCCCAGACCACTGCCCCCTATCTGTATTTACTGCATCTATAACCCAGACTCTTAGGGACATGTTAAAGAAAAATCCCCAGGCAACTAGAAGGTAAGGGTTGACTTCATTGTCCTCTGTGTATAACAAATCATGTAGCAAAATCACTAAAGGCTAAACTGGCCAAGTAATACCGATAAGAATGAGAAAATTTGGAGAGGAAAATATTTCTCATAAATTGAAATAAATATTTTGTGTGCCTTTTATGTTGGTGGCATAGTTCACTATTTAATTATTTTTGTTCTAAATAAACCCATTAAATTTGAAATTATAAAAAGCAATCCTAGTAAGCTAAAGAAAAACTAGACTTTAGCTAAGTATATTGCTTAGTTAAATGAAGTGTGTTGCATATTCTGACTTCAGATCTTTCTTTAAGTGTTTTTTCTGTGTTATTGACTCAGTGAATACTTCATTTGTTTTCTGGCAGTTTTCCTGAAAGGAAAGCCAAGGAACATCATCTGAATAAATAATTGTAGTTTATTTTGGCAACGTATTGTAGCACCTCAAGTGGTCGGGTATTTTATTTTTTAACTGAAGCACCCTATCATCTTGGAGCCTCACTAGGAGCTTTCTGCCACTTTACTATTTACTTGTTTCACTCTGTTACCTGATCATTTTTTGTAAATAATACAGAGGACTTTTAGCTAAATATTGCTGTTTCTAGTTTCAGCTATCTGTCTTAAAAGCCAGAAACATAGCACCAGAATCACAGAATGGTTTGGCTTGGAAGGGGCCTCGGAGATCATCTGGTCCCAACACCCTGGATTAGGAATACTAATGTCTTTGTGGTACCCCAAGGAATGTGGCTAAAATACTTACAGGCATTCTCTTTCTGGCAAAACCATAAGTAATTTCTTTGAAAGAAAAACTTTAAAAAATAATAGGAAAAGGAATGAACCTATAATCCTGTGTATTCAGGTAGTTTTCTATAAAAGAATCCTCCAAAAAATATCAGATTTGAATAAGTCTTGAGCCAAAATACTGATTTGTAAACTTATTTCACCTAAACTTGGGAAAAAATATTTCCAGCAAAAATGAAGAATCTTTTCTCAAAAAAATAAAAAAGAAAAAACAAAAAGAAAAAACACATTTCCATTGCAATTTTTTTTTTAACTGAGAAGTTTTCATTTTAAAAAGTAAGTATACTTTTTGGCTTATACTTGTGTCACTGTCATAATTACCTTTACAAATAGGTAAAGGTAATTATGATGGACAATGAAATAAGCAAGCAATTGCATCTGAACAAACAAATGTAGGCTGAAAATCTGCTGTGCTGCTGCTTAATGAAGATACTCTTGAAGATGGTTGATCTCAGTTTCAGTTCTGGCTTCTGACATCTGTGGATTTTACTGTGACTATTGCTATGTGGAATGCATCAGCCATCTCTGGGATTGTGTACATGCAGAGGGAATAGGTCACACAGCGTCTCTTGGCACCACCAGGCCCAAGAATGGGATCCCTGAAGGAGTGCCCTGTATTCTTCCTGTAATCTTGATACAATCTTGCTATAAATTGAGAATTGTGTTAAGGCTTCTAGTAAAATCAGTTTTTTAAAGGGAGAGTCTGCCAAAGCACCACTTTACTGTAAATGCCCTTCCTTTGCTTCTGTTTCTGTGGATAGCCTTGGCAGAAAACTCACAGTATAAAAGAATTTGAGGATACCTTGGGCCATATTTATTTTCCCTTTCCCATATCCATTTTTTTTTCTTTTCAAACATGAAACTGAAACCAAATACTTTCAGAGATTCATTAAGGAAATCAAACTATAATTACTGGTGAGTTCCACCCTGATGTAGCATGAGATGTGGCTGCCCACTTAAAGCAATACAAATCTGTTTGGTTTTGCCAAGCAGAGAGTTCCTAGTTAATAAACCAGCCATCTTCTGAAACAAGAGGACTAAAATTATCTGTAATGATCTATGCTGAGCTCAGTGGATGGGAAGACCATGCCTCATCTTGGCAGACAAAGGAGTTGACCTCCAGGTCTTTGGCCCTTTGCAGGCTGTTTTGCTTAGGTATGCCTGTGCTGACCATGCTCCTGCAGATGATTAATTTGGTTTGTGTTTACTTCATCCTTACTTAAGTGGAAGTGATGAGAGGCAGCTCTTCTGAGTTGATGTAATGCTATTCAGAGATTTAGGAGGTGATATTTCACTGCTGAGGATGCTTGAACCTCCAGTCCCCACCTCTGCCAAGACATGGCTGCAAATTGGATGCAGATACCTGCAGGCAAGATTTGGGTCGGGAAGCACTGGGTAGGTTGGTCTGACCTAGCTGATGTGAGTCTATAAGTTCTGGTTCCAGATCAAGTAGAAATCTCCTGTTTTGCACAGCCAAAACCCTAAGGCTTTGCATCTGAAGTATATGTCACAGTCCTTGCTGGGTTTGTTGCTGGTAGTGGGTGAGGTTGATTCTGGTTTTGGTATTTTATTTAATTTGGTTTTGCTTTTAAGAAAAGCCTAGGGTGTACCTGGATGTACAGGACTCTGTGAGAATTAAGGATATTTATTTTGGAGGCTGGGCTTGTGTTGCATTTTTGATTTTTTTCTAATCCCTGAGTTGGGAAACTGAATCTTATTTTTCCTGGAATACAGGGGGAGGGTGGCAACAAGAATCAATGTGTTAAGCCATTAGCCACCAACTGCTAGAGTACAAATATTGACAAGTGCAAAGGTTTGGTGGTCTTGCTTTTCTGCATGAATATCAGCAATCTGTCACACAAAGCCTGCCTGTACTTCCAGGAGGCCTGTGCCTGCGTAACACGATTACTGCAGCGTAATAGGGAGGGAAATGTTGGACGGGGGCAGTGCAGCTTCCACTGAACCTTCGTTACCCAACACCTGCTTAGACAGAGGTTTGCCTTGCAACACAAATATCATACATAAACTTTGCTGTTCTAAAACCAGCAATTGCTTTCCTGAATCATACTTCCTCATAAAGACAATCTTGTAAGCTCATATCTGATAATTTGATTATGGATCTCTGGTGTCTCCTTTAAAAGATCACATGCTCTGAGGGATGTCCCCCAGGAAGAATGCTGTAACTGTGTTGTTCACATGCTAGGAATAGAGTAACTGTGGGAACTGAGCAACTTTCAAAACTGAAGCACCTTGCAGTGAGATCTGTGAAATGGATGGTCAGTGGGCTCTGAGCAGGGATCTGTGAGCAGAGAAGTAGATGGTAGACTTTAAAATCTTGTCTGAGAAAAGAAAAAAAAAATGAAAACTTTCCACTGTTGTTCAGTCTGGCTGAGCTCCATGAGCTTGCAACACTGAGTCATTATAGAAGTTGAGTCACTGGATGCCACAGGCAGTTTCAAAGCTAGAAGCCCCTGGTGTTGGAGATGTCTGCAATCTGTGAGACAGGTACAGCCAAGGAAAGAAGTGTAATCTTGGTCCATCATACTGCAGATCCTCAGCCAAATTGCATACCCATAGTCCCTGGTGCTGTCATTCCAAAGCTGAGCATCCTCTGCAGATATTGTGCTGTCACCTCTTCCCTCTGAAATTCATAAATCACTTTCTGTATAAATCTAACTTTCTACCAGACTCTGTAACATTAGGAACCATTGCTATAGTCCCCCTTCCAAGGAACAGTACTGCTGAGCCTGGCATATATCTGTCTGCAAGTAAATAACTGCAGAACAAGAAAGAACAACATTATTAAGTCTTCCACTTGCAGCAGTTAAAAGCACAGTTCTTTTCCATATTTCCATGCAAGTTCCATTCCCTTTTCATTTTCACATGACTATCATCCAAAATTATGATTCTTAGAAATAATCTGGATAAGGTTAATTACTCTGCCCTGATTAATGAAGAATTTCATTTGTTCTTGTGCATTTTATATGTTATATTCTTGTTAGCAGAAGAATTCAATAAGGAAAGCATCTATTCTTCAGTAGACCTCCTGTGCTTTGCTGGCTTTTGATCTGTAAACTTGATTCACAACATTTAATTTCTTTTTCCCAAAAATGTCTTCTTCAATCAGCTGTGGAATGTCATGTGTTACCTGTCAGCTCTCAAAATGACACTTGTGTCTGAGTAGTTTGCAAATGAAAGAAAGCAGGAAACTGAGTCTCACTCATTTTGCTTACCTGTTGCATCATTGTCAGTTTTGCCCTTTTTTCCTTCATTTTCTGCTGGGCAGTTGGTTTCTTGGGAAATTTTGTGGCTTTTAAAAGACATGATATCATGTCTTGCTATTTATAACTGCTTAGGCTTGTGTAAGCAGAGGACTTATGTGAGGACATGGAGAGTGATGAAACTATTTGTAGATCATGGGTGGTTATAGGGACAGTGGAAATGCCCTTCTCTCCACTGCGATGAGTAGATTTCCAGACCTGCAGAGGACATGGAGCACTGTGAAAGGAGACTGTAAGAGCAAGGAGTGAAAAGAGCTGTATATGCAATGCACAGTATGGATCACATCATCTATTCAGATTAAAGCAGCTACCAACAGATCAGATCCTGAAGCTGAGGTAAACAGCCACCAGCAGCTACTGAGTGGACATGGGTCAGACAGTAACCGCTAGGGAGAGCTCAGGTCTCTTTAGCTGAGGTTTAGCTCTTTGGCTCTGCCCTGCAGCACGGAGAGGCAATGGGTGACCTCCTGAGGTCCTTCCCTGCCCTTGTTTCTGTGATTCCAAAGGTTAAGTGTAAATAGTTCATGCTGAACTCAAAAAGCCATCAGGAGAAAGATAATGCCTGTGACAAGACCATTCATAGCTCACATACTTGTTTTTGTTATCATAACTGCAGCGAAGACAAAATAGAGTCAATGATGCAGAGCTTTGTGTGAAAGTTTCACAATTATTTCCTGTATTAGTGAGATGATGGAATAAACACAGAAATGGATGCACTTACATGAAAGAGATGAAATAGAAAGATACTCAAGTGAAAAACTGCCCTCTTATTAGTTTAGCTACTTTCCATACCGATATCAAAATGACCTGTAAAAGCAGCACTACTAATCCCTTCACTGCTTGGGCTCTGAAGTTCCACAGAGGAAGTTTGTCATGGGGCGGTTATTGCCTGTTTTATTGCATCATTGTGGAAAACAGCCCTCACACTGGACTAAAATGTGAGCAGAAGTGCTGCTTGCTGTGATGCCCATTCAAGTAATGGTGTGTGACAGAACAAGCAATTCTTGTCATTTGCTGACCTTTATGAGTCACTTAATAAATGTTAAGACAACTGGCACCCAGTGCTATGCCCCATAGCATATCTTCCCAAAAGTGGACCACACAGAACATATATCTGCAAAATAAGGTGTCTTATGAATATAAGACACACCTCTAATGCTGAACAGGGCTTGACTGGACTGGTACCTGCATGGAAAATCCATTAAAACCTCTGTATATAGGAATATTTGTCTGCTCTGAACGAGACTCCAAGGTGTAGTGGTTGAACAGTATCTATCCTAGTGCATGAATACTCTTTACTCAAAATGAAAGCAAGTTGATACAATTTCTTCTCTCAGGGCCAGATTCGAGCAGGGATTTAGGGGTGGCCTGAATTATCCCAAGGTCTGTGTGTGAAGTGTAAGGAGCTTTACTTGCTAGGCAGAGACATCTTTCATCTTACATGTAGGACCAAAAAGGTTTGGACTCTTGTAATCTTAGCCTTTTGTTTTACAAGTAGTTGCCCTGGCTAAATTCCAATTAGCAGTAAAGGTGGACTTAACGAAGAGGGAAAGGGGACTTGGAAGACATGAAGGATATCCTGTTCTGAAGACTGTAGATGTCTTGAATTTAATTGTCAGCTTAGCATAGCTGCCCTTTGTCACCTTGGCATGTCAGAGTTTCTGTTTTCTTTCCCTGGATTTTAAAGAAAAGAGAAGGATTGGTGACTGTGGGTGAGGAATAAGTTTAGTTTTCACAGAGCAATCCTCTAAAGGCATCTTCAAGATTGCCAGCTTTTCAGAGGGTCTGTTGTGTGAAAGATGCTAGTGCAGAGATGATAGTGGAAGTGGAAAGAAAACAAATGACTAATGACTAACAAATGCCTTGTCTAGCCACAGCGTGGTGAGACAAATATATGGACTGTAGTAAGGATAGAGAGAAAAAGTCTGCAGGGGAGAGACTATAGAAGTTGACAGGTGACTACGTGAGGTCCTAAATGATAGTCAAGTTCATATCATGAGTTCAGTGAGCATGCTGGATCTGTCTCTTCCTCTGCCTTTCATAGCTCTGGAACTAATTTTACATATTAAATGAAGTACTTTGTCGACCCAGTGTGTCTGGCACTGAATTTGTAAATCCATGCTTTCCATTTCAGTCAGGCGTGACTGGGTGAACAACCTCTATAACTAAAAGAAATGACATGAATAATTCTTCCTTGAAATAAGGTCAATGTTATCCTCATGTGACTTGAGCTGCATGGAAGGAACAAAGACCTACATCAACCGGGTGCTATTAGCAGCTCTGGGTGCAGATGTATTTTGTCATAAGTCTCAGCTAATAATTAAAGAGTCATTATGATTATCTAATTTTTTTCAAGAAAACAATATTCTTCATAGAAATGTCTTCCAGCATCAATTTCACCTTGGGGTGAGAGAAATTTTGTCATTACAAAGCAACTTTCATGTTATGCCCTAGTGCACATTTACTAAAAAGTTGCTAGTATTCATATTCTGCTTGGTCTTTGTCATCATAAGCCTAATCTTTTATTGTCAGATTAAAATGCAGTTTATGTTTTTTTTTGTTGGTTTCTGTTTCTTTCTGTAATTCTGACTTACTATTTCAGTATATAACATAACTGATTTACTATTGTCAGCTACCTTTTCTATACATACAATAT
The DNA here is from genome assembly GCF_012460135.2 of Molothrus ater. Classification (NCBI taxonomy): domain Eukaryota; kingdom Metazoa; phylum Chordata; class Aves; order Passeriformes; family Icteridae; genus Molothrus; species Molothrus ater. The sequence goes on along the minus strand of NC_050483.2, from coordinate 37,131,795 downwards.
TTTCAATGTAAAAAAAAGTGGTAATAGTGAATGCAGCCTGCTGCTGTTTTCAGATAGCATCAGAAGGGAATGTTTTGGGTTTTTTAAATATACAATCTCAATCTAGTTTAATTTACGTGGAAAGCTTATTTTGTCGTCACCACAAAAAGAAATGAACGATTCTGTAGATGATTTTTTCTACAGAACGATGAAAGAGCACTGGTGGCCATAAAATAGTAAAATGCAGTACATCTTGCTAGTAGAAAATTACAGTATCTTTAACAAAATGAACCTGCAAAGATCTTTCCTTGATTGTTGAAAGTATCCTGCCTTAAACAGTAGGCAATCTCTTTGGAAATGCTTAAGTTACCAGTTTCACTGCCATTTTATACTTCTGCTTACTGTCAATAGGAGTTCACAGTCTGCACTATGTCTACCTAAATCTGCTTAGAGAAAGGAATGGTAAGTCAGGTGTATGACATTGGAAAACCTACATTATTTTCTTCTGCTTTTCCTTTCTTACCTCTAAATGTCTCAGCACAAATTAAATAGCATAGATAGGAAAACTTGTCTTTCTCATATACACTAATTTATCAGTTCTATGTATAATATTAAATCCATGCTACACAATTTTATAAACATGCCACCAGCTTCATAAACACAGGGCTTTGAAAATTGCTTGTGGAAAACTTAGGATCTACTACTGAATCACATTCAAAAGTTATTATAGGTAAATATAAGGCATCATGAGGTCTTGCATGAAAGATCAGAAAAGAGCATTCTATATTATTGGTTTGTGAACCTTCTCAGGTTACCCAAGAGAAGCTATCTAAAACAGCAGCTGGTCTGGAAAAGGTGTAGAGTAGCTGGTACTGCTGTGTTATGGGAACCACTTTCTACAACTCCCAGATTATCTTCACATCATCGTATTTGAGATTACAGAGAATGGGTAAAAGAAAGCAGATGGAGATGTGGGTTTATATCTTTTGCTCATGTCACAATGTTTGTTGTTAAACTGTTCTCATTATTGGAATCTGGCACAGGTCATAGAAGAATGTATTTGGGTAATCTTTTTAAAATTTATTATTGATTTACCTGTCTTTTGCCCTGGTTATGTAATTAAAGATAAAAACAATTATTTTTTAATTCTGTTTCCCGGCGGTGGGCTGCTATTTCTAGTGACAGTAATAAATTTATTTTTATTTTAAGTCTAGCAGATTGCACAACTCTGGTTTTACTTCACAGTCTTTATAGATATAGCTACAGCCATTAACCGCAGATTTCTGCCCTTGTATTCTAAAGGCACAGATTCCTGGCCAAACTCAGCAGTCATAGAACCAAAGAATCATACAATTAGTTTGGTTAGAAGAGACCTTTAAGATCACTTCAGTAGTGTTAGAATATGACTAAAAGTCAATTCCTTATCCTTTGAAAATAGGTCAGGAGATAAAAAGGGTAGAACAAGCGACACATTAACATGGGTTGAAAAGAAAACTCTAGATATAAAAATTTATAAAATTGAAGTGGGATACATTTGATTTTCAGGAACTACAGTGAACCAGATCCTTTGAACATTTTAATTTATATAAGACAGTTTCTATAAGCTGACTCCTTTGAAGATGTTGGAATTAAATTCATATATCAGCTCTGATTTTCTGAAGAATTCAGTCAATGTATTTTCTTTAAAGCCAGTGATTTTTTTACCCCTTCTCATTCTGGTGACAGAGGATATTTTAATGACTGGAGAATTAGAAATAAAAAACTGACTGTATTTTTCTTTCCTAACGAAACTTCTGATCTCCTAAATAAACTGTTCTGCATTTTCCAGGGTCCTCCCTCCACAGTCCAATGCCAGGCAGTAAAAATGGAACTTGCATACCCTAAGTCTATTTAGACTGGTTTTCCAGAAAAGCAACTTAGTCTGATCTCTGAATTTAACCTCACATCTAAACAATGCAGCATACTGTAACTATTGGCTCTTTAGCCCTAAACTTAATGAGCAGAAATTTCCTAGATTATTTTTGCATTCCAGGACTGCTATCACACAAGATTCATGGGGACATGAGGAAGATTCAAGATGCTAAAAAACTATATATATATATATGTAGGTAAAAATTATATTATTCCTCAAACTATCTGGTGAGCTAGCATTTTCTTCTAACATCACTAATTAGGTCTTGAAAAAATTCTGTGGTGTCACAGATGTTATTGCAGAGGAAACCACGCTGGCAAGCAAGAAGGAAATAATAACAGTGCTTTTGTTAATTTTACAGAATAGAAGGCTTAACCCTTTTAGTGTTAGAACAGGGCAGGATATGGTGTTTTATATTAAATATTTTCATTCATTTGAAGATGTTAGTGCTTTTACCCTGGAAAGAGTTTTGGTACAGACTAACTGGACAATTCACATAGGCTTCCTTTGATTATGTTCCCAGGTATAAATGGCACCATATAAAAAGATGAATTTTTGATTAGCAGGAGGACAACATGTCAGAGGTTCATTGGACTAATCTGGCTTCAGTCTTGTTGAAGATTGCAATGCAAGTTGTTTTCCATTACCATCTGTATGGCAGATTACCTTTGTCAAGTGGGCAGTTTGCCTATCTCTCTCTTTGAGTGACCACATTCTCACCTCCCTCAGGAGGGGACATTGCTGATAACAGCTATTGAATGTCACTGCATGACTGATAAGAACTATAACATCCCATTGTGAGATGCTCTGCCCAGAGGGAGGAGCCAAGCATTGCTACCCAGATATAATCCAGAAGATTTTGAGACACTGTCTCGGCTTTCTCCATAGGATTCCCCAGAGAAACAGCAGCTGTCTCTTCTTCCACGGGATCTTCAGAGGAAGAACACATCCTTCTCTACAGATCCCCCTCGCTCCAGCAGAACCACACCTGGCTACTTCAGGAGGACTGCAGCCCCATTTCCAATTGGACTGCTACCAACACCCTGACCCACAGGGTGTCAGGTTGGGTTCTGACTCTGTCAGTGTTGTTCTGGTGTACTGCATTGTTTATTTTATTCTTTTTTTTTCTTTTCCCTATTAAAGAACTGTTATTTCCTGCTCCCATATTTTTGCCTGAGAGCCCCTTAATTTAAAATTTATAGCAATTCGGAGGGATGGGGAGGGTTTACATTCTCCATTTCAGGGAAGGCTCCTGCCTTCCTTAGCAGACTCCTGTCTTTCCAAACCAAGACAAGTCTCTACTGATAAAACTCAGAGGAAAGTCTAGCTCCAAAGACCACAGAGAAAAAAACACATTTGATACAAGTGAAAAATGGTAATAGAATGTCATTTTCAAAAAATATATGCAAGCAGTTCTGGTGGCTGCCCAGTCAGTCTTGCCTGGGCTCCCCACCCACAGCCACAAAGGGACCCTGCACCCTGCAGCCAGTCCTCTGGGAGCAGGGTTGGGCTTGAGGCCCTGTCAGTGCACCAGCTCTCCTCATAATAGTGGGAGCTGAGGTTCCAACACTGACTTTTGCTTTGTTTAGCCTCTTAATTTATGTGACTGTCTCATTCCTGAGCACATCATGACCTGCATGGACGAGGACTGAATAGTTAAGTACTTTCCTATTGTAAGGTCAGCATATAGGCTGCTGTGATGGGAAGGACTCCAGGGGTGTTTATGCCCAAGGGTGGAGAACATGAGAGCCTGAGAGGAATAAAGCATAGCTGCTTGTGAGTGCTGTTTTCAAGGCAGATGAACAATTTGGTGAATCTGGTTATTATATTGGCCAGCAATGAAACAAAAAACCCTGGGCACATCATGTCCTTCAAGCTGAGGATTTTCAGCAAGAAAATGTACAGGGAGACTAGAGTTCCCACAAGCACTTATTCTAAGTTCCTAATTGGTTGTGGGTGCTATTTTTAGACATCCTCACCCACCTGCCAGGGAGATAACCAGGAGCTAGTTACCCCCATGTTAGCAGGTTACTGGGAGTGCCTCAGTACCCTCAGCCTGGGGTGGAGAAGAGCATTTTGCAATTCAGGAAGCATTTGGCAAAGCTATTTGTAAGGACTTCTCCCTCGCTAATCACCCAGTTGATATTTATGATACTAATCAAGATAATAGCTGTCCCTGCTTGTCTCTTCTTTTCCAGTCTGATGAAATGCTGTGCTCTCTTCCTGCTAAAGAAGACAAGTGGCAGGTGATCACAGAGGGTGTGGAGCTGTTCTGCAAGAAGTCAACAGGCAAATGGATATGGCTTAAGTTCAACCAGAAAATACACAAGACTCCCCTGTTGAGTTTTTGGTACATAAAATTTGTGAAGTTCACCTTTAGCATGTGGGTGGACTGCCATTTTGGGTGATGATGGGGAATGTAGCACTAATTTGAGAGTAGGTGATCATGATATAAAAGTGATTGTAAGGCTGCACCCTGGTGCTTATCTCTACTCTCTCTATTGTTCATTTCCTATCTATTGTTATGGTTATCACTTACAATAAAAGGGCATTGATTTACAAAACACTTGAACTTTATTAACAAGGCATTGTTGTAAGATGATGAAGTCAATTGAGAGTTGCACAGCAGAAAGAGGAGGTGGCTTGATGTAGTGTGATGTCTGCATTTGCTGGTTGCAATGATTTGCAAGTCCGGCTCTTAAAGGTCTGGGCTTACATTTCCTGCCATTGCCAGCATACTCCTTACTGTAGTTTGCAGTAGTTCTGTCTTGTGTTTCCTTGTCCAGATTGCATCCAGCTGCATGTCTTTTTGGAATTTTTTTGCCATTCCAGCTGGGTGGCCATACTAGATTGGAGAAGAAATCCAGTTACATATGACTCCTTGTGAAGCTCTAGATAGCATAGGATTTACAATTTCTGTTGGTGTTTTGTTGGCCTCTGGACATAAGATTACAAAATATATGCTCGCCACTTTTTTTTTTTCCCCTTTTTTATAGTTCCAACCTTGACCAGAAATTTTTCAGAGGGGTAATAAGAGATTGCAGAAATTTGCTTCTTGAGGTTATGGGTTAACAGGAAAAACAAAGAACAGATAATTGTTCCTGGTTATTTTCCCACTTAAAAACATATATTTAAACCTTTATTAGAGCCTTGAAGCAAATACTCCATTTAAGGTCTTAGGTTTGAGGTTTTTTCCTTTACTGTGCAAGATCAGCATATTGTAAAACTCCCGGGAATACAGATCTAAAGGGACAGGGAAGGGTAAGCAGAAGAAGTATTTAGTGATGGATATTAAACTATTCCAGATGGAATCCTTGAGGGAATATCTTTCAATAGAAATCCCGAAGTGGCAAGACACAAGCTGGGAAAATATTACACCAATATATTTTACAGCCTTCTGAAGAGCTGTTGGAATAATACGAGGAATGTTTTCCTTTCTTGCCACATTCAGTTTCCTCCTGTGTGCTGGCAAAACGTTAAGCATCTTGTGAAATACTGCCTTAAAATACATGAGTGCTAACAGGTTTCCATAGTTATAAACTGCAGGACCGAGTGTGGCTGCCTCCAGTGAGCTGTTAGAGGCTTCTGTAGCTCCCTCCCCTCTCCCTCTTCAGTAGTGGTTCATCACCCTGCATCTGCCTGGGGGATCAGAGCAGACCCCCAGTGGCTGAGAAGCTCCTTAGAGCACTGTGACATTATCCTGTAGATGATGCCACTACTTCCCACGCCATGAATAAAGACTATCTTTGCAGTACTTCTATCATCTGTTAAGACAGACAGAGCATGGCCTGAAACACGCATGGTACAATCCACTACTCAAGTTTGTGAACAAAAAAGAGAGTAGGTTATGCACACACAAGACAAATTTACTTTCCTGTGACCGAGTTTGTAGCAGAAAACATTCTTGTTCTACTTAAAAACCATGTATGTTGTCTTGGAAATAATGTAATTGAATTTCTATAGGCAATCTTAGATGTCTTCTCCCTTATTTGCTTATATGTGTCCATCACATTTCACACCACATGTAACATAATCAATAAGTGTGGTTTGCATGCATCTATCATATAATTTATTCCTCTAATTTTCTATATTATGGCATTATAGAAAATTAGTTTTGTCATAAAAATACTATATAATACACTTCATAGGATTTAAATATTTTTCATTATTGGATTGAATCACATGCTTTAAAAAGATCAACAAATTACTGTTTGCTATATCACTGAGTTGAAAATGCTGCCTCCCCAAGCACTGCCTTTTGCTCTTGCATGCAGCTTTTGGCAATAATTAGCTGCCTTTGGGTGTTATGTGAGGTAGAGACCACTCATTGGAAATTACCAAACTGTTATAAATGAGGATTTTAGTGAATTTAAGGAAACTTATGATCTATTTTCAGGAAAATCTTTGGGGTTTTGGAGGTTTTGTTTGTTTGTTTGTTTTGGATAGTGGACAATCAGAAAAAAAAATCTTGCCAGAGAGGAAATGGAAGATAATTTGAAAGCATGTGAATGAGCTGGAAGAAAGAGGATACCCACATTTTCACTCATACATGTTTTCATCAGCTAGGAAGGTAGGGTCAGAGAGGCTTACTGAAAATTTTCTGTGCAGTAAATATTACTTTGAATTCAAGGTTATTTGTCAGGAATTTGACAGAGAGCACGAGTACCAAATATTTAGCTGAGTTTGTTTCTTGTGGAGTAATATAAGTTCAGGCATGAGAGTGAGATTCTGGGCTCTGTCTCTGTGTTAGGGTTGGACATGGACCAATGCTGGGCTTTCAATTTATTGTACTTTGCCTTTCTGTCCAAGACAATCCATGACTTCCTCTCTGCACCTTATTGACCATGTAGTTCATGTTCACTGACAGGGAATAGAAGTGGAAATGTAGCATCTCATAACACAAAAAAAATCTTTTAATATCACTTTGTCTTTGAATTATGGATATCAGCACTGAGAACATTTACCAGACACTTGACTGTGGGATGTGACCTGCCCCAAGATGACTTCATCAGTGTAAGTCACCATTTCCACTGCTCTGATGTGACCCACTGGGAGGGGTTTGCACTAGAAAAGAGTGTGCCAAAGTGTCAGCAGGATGTGCCAGCACCAGATAGATATGGATGGGATGCACATACATTTCTATTAGAGGAAAGCAAATTCTCATGGCATAATTTCCATGCTCAGATGAACAATTCTGTTGTGATTGCATTACTTTCTCAGCCATGACCCTCCAAAACAAACTTATTTTCCCTGACCTTTAAGGCCTTTTGAAAATCACTGTGGTGCCCAGAGCATAAAATAGTATACAGTTTAGCTATTATACATCTAAATATACATGCATGCTGAGACCCAGATCTTATCTATGTTCTTTACTTCTTAGTGCATAGTTCATTTGCACTAAAATGTGTTGCTGATACTAGACAGGCTAACAGGATGATCCAGTTTTCTCTATAAAATCAACCTATCCTTATCATTGATGCTGTATCTACTCCTGGTCACATATTTAATAATGCACATACACTCAGAAAGCTTGTTGATGAAACAGCAGCTTACTTTAAAGACTACCTTTAAAATGTTGATTTATCTTTTCTGTATTTCATGGGAAAGACAGAAGTTTATAACAAAAATGTCAAGAAAAGAGATGAACATGAATCAATCTACTCTAGGATCAATACACTACAGCCTATTGATCTGGCCTCTATAAAAGCAATAAATCTGCTACAAGAAATCTCTTTTTGCCCCCAAGACTTGACTGAGGTCACATGCAAGATTTTAGTGGACTTTTCATCAGGCAGTTTTCTCTTACTTATAAATGCAGAGTAGCTTCTGGGATATAACATGACCTTAAGAATCCTCTCCTGGGACTGCAGGATAGACTCATGCCTAGATCAAGCCTAAGCAAGGAGTGTAATCAACCTCTAGAATCACAATGCAGTGTGGCACAGATCTCTTCAGGTGACTCCTCACCCCAAGCCAGAGGGCATCATCAGTAATTCCTAGTTAAGTAAGGGTGCAGTCATGTGCCAAAAACCTTTCTTTTCAAAACATAAACATCTCTTTCTTCCTAGAGAAGGGAGAAAAAGACCAATTTTAAAGATGGGATTTTTTTTTTTTTCGGATCACACTATCTGATCATTCAGAGCACAGCAGTGCAAAGAAGAGCCCAGATGAATTTTCCATTCACAACCACACAATGAGAAGAAAAGTTTAGTCATGGGTAGTCTCTATTTATATTTCTCCCATACATCCAGAAAAAATGGATATTTTCCTCAGAAAATTGCAGAAGAATGAATTAGGTAGAGGCTCATTTAGCACAGACATAAAGTTTTGAAGATGTGCCTGGCTGCTGCAGTCGCTGGATAAGGCAGCTACCTGTATCTGCTCAAATTATCTTAATGTAAATCTCCACTGAAGATACTAGCTGCTCCTCTCTGGTTTGAGCACCCACATTCCCAAAGGTGGTGTTGCTCTGTGATGTCCAGGCTTGATGTCCTTGAAGCTGCTTTTGAACCCCCAGCAGATTTTTGGCAGTAAATAGCTACTTACCCTCTGACGTGGAAATCCCCAGAAAGGCAATGAAGGAACTGCAAAGTGAGATTGAGCTGTTTATTAAGTAAGAATGACATTTTGTACTGAGTCTAATTACTGCAGTGTCTGTTCAGAAAAGGCAGCTCCAAAGATCCCTCATGAAAAAAAATGTTGGTGACAAAAATGTTCCTCTTCAAAAGAGAGATTATAGTTGCAATATCCAGGGGTTCTATTTGAACATACTAGCATCCTGACATGCTAACATTTCACAGTCAAACAGACAGTGAAAAAAATATTAACATCAACTTCTTCTCTGTGGAAGAATTATGAAAAGCATGAATTAAAGTCAATCAATCCATTCTGGCATTAAAATAGGAGTAACTGGATCCTTGCTTTGAGTTGTAGGAACATTGGCTTGTCTACAAAATCAATGCTTTAAATATATATAAATTAAATAATTGGTCAACTCTTTTGGTTATGGTATTTTTCACTCCTTTTGCTTTAAATAGGCAAGAAAGTCATTACACAAGGCCTTTCTCCATTAAATCCCCTGATCTATCACTTAAGTCACCATCTTGTGCCTGTAACACAAATTCTATTTAAGTTTTCCCATAGGACAGAAAAATAATTTCAACACCTATGAAAAGAGATATGGACAGTATTTTTCCACAATACTTGTAATTCCTTTAAGAGTCTTCTTTTTTTAATGCACTACATGAAGGCCTAAATTTTCTTTTCTGCATTGCCTTTAGAAAGTTTTGCTGGGGAAAGACATTACTAGCTAGTAACAGCAAAGTATGTTTGAAAAGGCAGGTTTTAATTACAAGTATTGTTCTTTTTTGCTGAGTTGCAAGTAATTTGTGAAAAGTGATGTTATTTGGCCAGCAAAGAGACCTCGTGTCAGAGATGGAAAAGCCTTGTGCACACTGCTCTAAACACCAGGACAAGGACTTTCAGGTGTAAGAGGACTAGCACAGCATTTGGCTGACATGAGCTGAAAGCTGTGCAAGTGGGATCGATAACTACTGGGACTTCTGCCTTTACCTCTTGATTTATGAAAATCACCCGATAGCATTGATTTCTGTGGCTATTATGTGGCTGGGTAGCTTGCTATCAGTGCTTGCTATCAGAAAGAAATTGCAATAAGAAAAAAAATTGTTTATCAGAGAACCAAATGTGTGAACAAGCAGGAGCCAGCCACATGATCCTCAGAAATCCACGACTGTCCAGATTTTGGTTAAATTTTATTTACAAAAAAAGAAAGTGATATTTTAAATAGATCAAACCCTATGCCCTGCCATGAGGGTGTTTAGAACTGGGTAAAGGACAAACTAAATGCACTTTTGTTATAAGGCTGGCACTACAACTATTTATATGTATAAATTATCAATTTTAAAACTTTACATGAACATGTATTTTACATTTTATGCAGCCAGAGTAAAACCTAGGCACTACTGTTCAGAATAACATCTGGCAAATGTCCTACAAAATAGATGAGTTTTATTAGAAAAATTAATTTAAGAGAGGAAAACAAATCTTTTGTGTAAGTTTTATTAGCAAGCTATTCAGAAGAGAATTTAGGGAACTGTATTTTCATGGTTCTGCATTAGGAGGAAAAATTGCTTTAATTAGGTATGGTAAGTGATCAATTTTGCAACCTATGAATAGGAGGACAGTTCTAGTAATTACATATAGGTTAAGATGTCCAAGTGCTTAAACATCTGTTCCTAATTATTAAACTTACAATATAGACAAAACTTACATCTGTATTAATTTTGTATAACAGAAACACAAATCAAGAATATTTTATTGTGATCTTTATATAAAAATGCAAATTCTATTTTTAATGAAATGATTATGCCTTGTATTTTATGGGATTTATTATCTTCCTGATGCAAAAAAGTCTATATTTTAGTATAAAGGCCCTATACTTGTAGGATAGGAATAAAAGGCAGAAACACATTGCTTTAATTATCTTAAGTAGTCTAGAAACATTTTAACTTCTCACTCAGGAACTTTAAAAAGAAATCTTGGTTTCTGTTTATTTGTTTAACTTATATCATATCTTAATCTAAAGCCAAAATGGAGGACCATAATTCTTGACAGCTAAGGCATGAGATTTAAAATGTATGCTCACTAAGTTGCTTAAAAATTTTCTACTCATAGGTAAGTGGAAAATAAATAAAAAGTCAAGGAGATGAAATAAGATAAAGCAAAATCACACTCCCCCATGTTGAAGACTATTTTTGTATTCATATGGATCTGAAACAGGTGAGAAAAACCAGAATTCTGATTTTATTCCCTTTATAAGGATTTTTGTTGTCTCTGATTCAGCAACTTAAAAAAATAAAATAAAAACCCAAACCACACACACACATGCACACAAAACACATCCAAAGAGAAAAGTCAACAACAACCCAACCCAGACAGCTCTACTATCTCACTGGCATTTCAGTAACTGCTGTAAGTCAACTGTAATTTTTCTTGCCAGCTAGGGTTTTCTCAGAAATTAAATTTGCCTGTACTACAATTGCACAGCGGCGACTTTAATTATAAAACCCAGGTAATAAATGACTGCTCATTCATTAACTAATAGAACAGGAAAAGTGGCAAGTCTGATCCCTAACAATGTCTATCTTCAAATATACTCTTGTTCTGATTTTTGTTTACATCACATACTTATTCCTTGTTTTCCTTGGAAGCTATGGGAAAACTAGAAATGTGAAAACTCAACAACTGCAAAGCAGCAGGGAAGACACTTTAAACACTTTATTTCTGACATTCTTCTTCATCTATATTAATAATCAGTTAATGTCTTTGAGAAAGAAAAGACATAGAAAAGATTTTGAGATCTGGTTTTATCAGTAGAAGTCTCTTTAATATTGAGAACTTTGATATCTTGTCTGTCAAAATTTATGTTTCTGGCTGTTACAGTTCTCTGGCTTGAAATCCCTGGCAATGCAGTTAACATGTCTATGGCTCCAGTCTTCTGATCAGAGGATTGTGGATTACTGTTTTCCTGGACATATCCTCTATTTTATTACAATGCACTATTTGGGGCAGACTTATTTCTCTGTCATCAGGATTTACTGTTTAATTCCAGAAACACTGAGATACACTTGGGAGAACACTTGGGAGAAAGGTATGTGGTTTATGGGGAGGAATATCTACTTAAAAAGAAAGTAACTTTTAAATTAATCATAATGCTATCTATGGTAATTTTCTATTTAAATTCAAACCTAAATACTTGCATTGGATACAGCTCTTAACTGATCAATCCACATCAAAAAGGGAAAACAAACCTCTCTAAAACACAAAAATATACATATGGATATCTGCACTCAGATTCCTATAAAAATGTTAGCAATTTCAAATTCATTGAAATGTTGTTTTACAAAAATATTATACTCTCAAAATTTACTGTTTTCCCTTCTTTGTGCTATTTATTTACCAAATTGAACTTCTGTTTACATAAATGAAAATCTCAATAGTTGCCTCTTTTACCCTCATAGCCATACTTAATTCCAAGTTCTTGATGGTATGATACTTGATAGCCATAAAATTAACTGCCTAGTGCAATATTGTCAGACTGTGCATGAAGTGCATTTACCAAACAACTTTGTTCTCCTTGCACTCTGCTCACTTGCTAACGCCCTGCAGGACAGTTTGGAACACCCCAGAGCTCCTCAAGCAGCTGACAACATGCCACAAACATCCATTGCTCTACCAGAGATGCACCACAGGCCAGTAAAAGCTGCAAGTTTAAGGTCTGGCATTCCTCAGGAGCTGCTGGAACAAGATAGGAGCAGTTAATCTTATCAGGAAGCTGGAAATCTCACTTCCTAAAGAGCCATTTTTACACCCAAACTGCTTTAGGAAAACCTTGATAAAACACCTGATTGTGGCTGACAGGTAGCTGAGCTCCCTTAGCCATAACAACACTTACAGCGCTGTTTTTTCTCAAGACAAGGATTTGGAAGATACTGGTACATCAGATACTCAGCCCACTTCAAACAAGGCAATCTTTAGCAGATGTTTAGACTAGTCAAAGCCTACCTGGAAGTTTATTACACATTAACTAACTCAAACCTGGTTCAGGCTGGATGGCTGGAAAGGAAGGGAAGATACCAGTGACAGCTGAGCTCTCATAGAATGCCATGGGTTGAAGAAACCTTCAATATCATCTAGTTCCAAACACCTTGTCCTGGGCAGGGACGTCACCCACTAGAGCAGATTGCTCAGAGCCCCATCCAACCTGGCCTTGAACACTTCCAGGGATGGGGCAGCCACAGCTTCTCTGAGCAACCTGTTCCAGAGCCTCAGCAATGTCACAGTGAAGAATTTCCTCCTTACATCCAGTCTAAATCTCTTCTCTTTTAGTTTAAGTCATTTACCCTTGTTCTATGACTATCTGCCCATACAAAAAGTTCCTCTCCCTCTCTTTTAAAAACCCTTGTAAGTACTGGAAAGTCACAATGAGGTCTCCCCAGAGCCTTCTCTTCTCCCAGGTCTCTCAGCCTGTCTTCATAAGAGAGGTGCTCCAGCCCCCCATCATCTTTGTGCCCCTCCTCTGGGCCTGCTCTAAGAGGTCCATATACCTCTTGTGCTGAAGGCTCCAGATCTGGACCTGGCACTCCTTGTGGGATCTCACGAGGGCAGAGCTGAGGGGCAAAGTCACCACCTCAGCCAGACAGCTGGTGTTCCTTCTTGTTTATCAAATTGTTCACTTCTGCCCAAAGAGGTCAGTCCCAATGGTTGCCATCCTTTCAGGGCATCTCACTGGACCTAAGACAACTCCCCAAATGACTCTTTATTTTTTTGCTCAGAATTGCTTTTCTGCCACCTTAGCAAAGGAGATCACCCATCGAGGAGTCCAAAGTGTGCCAAAGCAAGTGCAAAGAGAGGTGTGGGGGGAAAAGGTGCTGAATGAGTTGTTAGGTCAGCTCAAGCCATGACAGGTACCTTTGCCCTCACTCCTGCTTTCAGTGTGACCTAATATTAAGGGTGCTGACAAAGGAGCTCTGTCAAGTCCTGTGGCTGCAGTTGGAGGACACATCACACCAAAACACTGCTGCTCTGCCATGATACCTGCACAGCAGGCAAAGGAAAGGTACAGCTGCTGATGCCTCAGCTATTTCTGTGTAAAAATAAGCCCCCAGTGAAGGTGGATGTAAGGCTCTGGACTTAGCACTTTTGAAGAGGCTGAGGCAGAAATACATTCTCTTCTGCCAGCACTGCAGAGGAGAGGTTGAAACCTGCAGCAGAGGGATGGGAAGGGCAGGTGGGGTTAGTGACCTCTCAAGAAGCCATGGCAAGGTGTGCTAGCACTGGTGTGTCATTCCTGTACAAACACTACCTGCCTCTTGGCCAGAGGGGTTGTATAACCATACCAACATTGTCAGAAAAGTACATTCTGTAGGCAGAACTTCAGTTATTTTGACACTAGATCATGAGACATCAGCTCTACAAATCATGCTATGAGGTATTAAGAGTACTGTTTTACAGTTTCTCATCGATACAAAGAATACTCTTCCCTTCTACCCTTTCTCTTGCTGGGGCCTTTGCAATTCAGTCCTTGGCACTGAAGAAGTCTGGCTTTCCAGCAGGAAAAATCTGAAAACAAGACTCAAAATGCTTAAAACTCCCTGCTCTAAAAAAGTGTGAAGCAGTTCATCTGTAAATTCTCTTCTCAGAAAAATAGCATTAGTGTATAACTAATATCCAGGCTTGACTGACACCAATTATTCTAATCCTCTAAAACAAATCTCCTTAAAATCATTCTGCCAGCTTGCTAATGTCCTTTTTTAGTCTACTGAACTCTAATGTGTGCCATACTGGCAGTGAAAGCAACAGATATGCAGGATTCAGAAGTTTTCAAAATTAGATGAAATAGAAAATAAGAAGGCACAGAATTAATTTTAGAAGTGAAAAAAATTCTCTATTGTAAGGATAAACAGAGCTTTATATGGCAGAGGGATTGCTCATCTATAATTGAATGATGAAGGATTTTTAATTAAATTGTGGTGACACCTTTCATGCCTGAGATGCAGAGCACTGTAAACAAACCTTATGCGTGTCCAAAAGTGCAGGTGATGTGAATTGCCTGATTTCACACCCTCACGCCTTTGTTTGTGCCCTGTGCAACACTGACATTGTACATGGTCTGTGATAGCTTTGTTTGGAGAGCAGTGGAGTGGTCACAAGAAGTGCTATGGAAGGTTCAATGCCTGGTCCTGTTCCAGCTCTTTTGTTCTTCTGGGTGGTTCTCATCCACTGCAGTATACACTGAGAACTGCTTTGCCTTTTTATTGGTGAGTTCATGCCTTAGCTTGGGAATTACTGCAATTGCAGCCCAGCATCTCTCAACTCAGCTTTGGTACCCCTAAGGGGAATGAGAGAGCTCTTGAAGAGTGTCTGTGGGCTAGGCAGGAATTTGTCCTTTCTTGGTGATGAACAAGGTGATGTGTGATAGAGGCTGTGATTGCTCAGGTCACAAACTATAATGATGGAATGAAAACTGTTTCTGGGTGCAGTCTGCATGCATGGAGAGGTTCTAACCTAAGCAATCACAACCTCTATCACACACCTTCATTATTATCATCATCAAGGAACAAAGAGATGAAGTAAAATGGCACTGGTAAATAAAACTAAATAGAATCACTACTCTTTGTTCCTCCTGATGTTTTATCCTCACATGGAACAGTAATGCATCTGACTGCTATTGCAAATGGCAGTATGAAAAGCACATCATGCTTCAAGGGCCAAAACACTTTGTCCACCAGAAAACCTGATTTGCCAACAAAGAGCAGCACATGCCCTCCTGAGGAAGACATGACATCAATGGTGGAGGAATAAAAGTATTTCCAGCTCTGAACATCACTCTGCAGCTGGGGCTGTGGACTCAGTTTTCTAAGACAAATCTCTAACTCTCTAAGGTGACTTTTTCTGATGGAGACCTGGAATCTGTCTAACTCATAATTTCAAACTTTCAAAAGGAGAGAAATAAAGCTGTAAAGACTAACTTCAGCTACTGCCAGAAGGCATCCCTCTTAGCCCTTGACTTGTCCAAGTGCATCATTACACTTGATAGAAAGGCTGGAAGTTCAGTGTTTACAAATACTGATTCTGGTACAGGACTGTATATCTGCACTTGTGTGTGAACAAGAAAAGGGGAAAAATCAAAGGGTTTTGGCACATAATGGCTTTTATATAACAAAAATGTGTACAATAATGTACATCAACAATATTTCCTATGTATCCAAATTTCATAATGTTGAGATTTTGCAGCTGAACTAATCTTGCATCCCTTGCTTAGTATGACAACTGCTCTTACCCTATCATACATGACTGATTTCTCAGATAAGCATTAAGGGATTAATAAGATTCAGAATTGTATCTTATTAATTATAACCCCACTTTAATGTGAAGTGTGTACCTAAATCAAATAAGGTCCTTTGACAGTCCATATCTCACCACATACGAATTTATCTGATGTAATGTTGCTCGGCTCTCGACAGAGCTGTCAGGGACTAACTTTAGAGGATTAGACCTGTGCTTAGTGCTATGCACTGAGGGTAGACACCACTGGATTCAAGGAGAACAAACGTGGAATACGTGACCCGCTCCTGCATCTGCCGGGGCCTGGAGTTTGCAGCTCGAGCAGCACGGACTGCTTGTAATCCCGTCAGGATTCGCGACGTGAAGGGGAAGAAAAGAACCAGCACAAATTTTGCCTTTTTTGGGGGTGAAATGTGCCGGGTTCCAGCCGGAGCCGTCAGTCCCGCGCCGTGCCGTGCCGTGCCGTGCCGTGCCGTGCCGTGCCGATTGCTGAGCGGGCTCGGGGGGATCGTCCCGCACGGGCAGGCACACAAAGGGACCGCGTCCCGCACGGCAGGCACACACACACAGGGACCGCGGCCCGCACGGGCAGGCACACACAGGGACCGCGTCCCGCACGGGCAGGCACACACACACACACACACGGACCGCGTCCCGCACGGCCAGGCACACACACACACACACACACGGACCGCGTCCCGCACGGGCAGGCACACACACACAGGGACCGCGGCCCGCACGGGCAGGCACACACACGGACCGCATCCCGCACGGCCAGGCACACACAGGGACCGCATCCCGCACGGGCAGGCACACACACACACAGGGACCGCGTCCCGCACGGGCAGGCACACACACACACACACAGGGACCGCGTCCCGCACGGGCAGGCACACACACACACACACGGACCGCGTCCCGCACGGGCAGGCGCACACACACACACAGGGACCGCGTCCCGCACGGGCAGGCGCACACACAGGGACCGCGTCCCGCACGGCAGGCACACACACACAGGGACCGCGTCCCGCACGGGCAGGCGCACACAGGGACCGCGTCCCGCACGGCCAGGCACACACACACACAGGGACCGCGTCCCGCACGGGCAGGCGCACACACGGACCGCGTCCTGGGGGCTCCGGCCGGGGCTCGGCCCGCGCTGCCCCCGTGGGGTGCGGGTGTGTCGGTGTGTCGGTGTGTCAGTGTGTCTGTGTGCGCGGACTCACCGGGGCCAGCGCAGGTGGCCGCCGAGCAGGGGGATGGCTCGGCACACGGACAGCGGCTGCGGGGCTCTGTGGCATCGGTAACTTCACAGACACGGACTCAGGCACAGCCGCCCTGTCCCGCCCGGCTTGCCCGCGGGCAGCGCCTCTCCGCAACGTGACTTTGCTTCGGTTTTGGTTTCTGTGGAGGCTTCTCTTGTTTGTTTAGCAAAACCCGGGCGTGTTGCGTGTGTGAGCGGAGCAGAGCGGCTGTCTGCTGTTCGCTTTTCGGGAGGCATTTTACTTGAAAGCATGCTGCCCCGTCGGAACAGACCCAACAGCGACCGTGGGACCGTACTTCGTGGCCAGCCGGTGCAGGGACAATGTTACCGGCAAGGGGAACGCGCGGGAAGGGCGAGTTTTGGTTTGGGACGAATTTTGTCACGGTTTGACCGCAGCTGTCCCGTGGTGGCACGAAGCCGCCGACGGTCCGGGAGGTGTTTCCTGCTACCAGAGACAAGCAACCTGGCGGGCCCTTTGGGATAAATAATTCAGAGAAGTGCTCTTTTGCTATGTAAACCTTTTGTAAAAGGTGCATTTCTCGCTCAGAAGAACTGCATCTGCCGCTTAATGCAACAGTTCCGTCTGGTGCTGAAAGTGCCGCTGCGGTAGGCGGAGGTAAGAGGCGGCCGGAGAGCCCCGGCGGGGCATTGGCAAACTTCACTTGGGCTGTTCCAAGAGTTCCGGAGCGGCGGAGCAGGACGAAGCAGGGCGAGGCGAGGCGAGGCGAGGCGCGAGGGTCGCAGCCGACATGCCGGGGGAGCATTCCTCAATGGCGCTGCCCTCGCCCACTCCGGGGCACCGCGGGCCACGCCCCCCGCGCACGTGTGGGAGCCCTCGCCGCGCGTTCCCCGCGGGCCGGCCCCGCCCCGCCCCACGCGATTGGCTGTCCGGGCCGCCGTGGGCGGGGAGGGGGCGGGGCGATCGCGCAGCGGCGGGCGGCCCCTCCCACGTGCGGCGGCGCGAGCACACATCCCGCACGTAGCCGGCGCGTTAATCAGCGCGGGGCCATCTGCCGCCCTCCTGCCGCGGGCGGGGGCTGCCCGCGCCCTTCCCGCCCGCCCCGGGCCGCTCCCGCACACTGCCGGGTGCCGGCGGCGGCAGCAGCAGCAGCGCGGGGCTTCGGCAGCACCGCCGCTCCCGCAGCGTCGGGCCGCGGTGCGTAGCCGAGCCCTCAGCGGCGAAAGTTTTGCCTCGCCTCGCCTGGCGTCGCGCCGCGGCGGAGCCCCTGCCCGGCTCGGCCTGGAGCGGGCGGCGGCCCTGCGGGCATCGCCTCCCAGCGCGGGCGCCGGCGGAGCAGCGGCGCGCCCGTCCCCGCCGCGCCATGCCGCTGGGGCACATCATGAGGCTGGACCTGGAGAGAATCGCCCTGGAGTACGTCGTGCCCTGTTTGCACGACATCGGCTTCTGCTACCTGGACAACTTCTTGGGGGAGGTGGTGGGGGACTGCGTGCTGGAGCGGGTGAAGCGGATGCACCGCGACGGGGAACTGGCCGACGGGCAGCTGGCCGGCCCCAGCCGCGGCGTCGCCAAGCGGCACCTCCGCGGCGACCAGATCAAGTGGATCGGAGGCACGGAGGAGGGCTGCGAGGCCATCAACTTTCTCCTCACGCTGATAGACCGGCTGGTGATGTACTGCGGGAGCCGGCTCGGCAAGTACTACGTGAAAGAGCGATCCAAGGTAAGGGTCCGCGGGGCCCCGACGTGCTGTCCGCCCGCGGCACCGGCTCCCAGCCGGCCCGACCCTCCTCGCAGCTGCCGCTGGGACCTGACCGAAACTTTCCGCGGGCGCTCGCCCGCGCTGTCGGGGGTGCCTGCGGGTGCCCGTGGCTCGGGCAGTCCCGCGGGGCTGTCCCCGGGTGGCGGAGGCGCCGTGCCTGCCTGCGGGACTCCCGTGACGGCAGCCGCTCTCCAGCCCTCGCCGCCGGGTGCGGGGTCCCGCTGGAAGCGGGGCCGCCCCCTGCGGGTCCCTCGCCCCGCCGGTGCCAGCAGCGCTCCGGGCCGGCTCCTCGCCGCTCCCTTGCTGCGTTTTCGCCGGGCTTTTCGGCTGCCGGACCCCGTCCGGTCCCTTGCCTTTCCACCTGACACCGGCCGTCACTTCTGCAGGCGGCTCTTCGCTCCTGGCGGTGGGCTGGAGCCGGCTGCACCCCGCTTCTGGTTGTGCTCACCCCAGGTGCGGACAGGATGGACCTGTGCGGGGCGTACCCCACCGTACCCCGTCTAACCTTGACCACGTTTCGCGGGGGAGCAAGCTCTCCATTCTCTCCCTGCGAACGAACGTACCCGGTTCTGATCCGATTGTTTGGATGTTTTCGCACATGTATTATTATCCTGAATAGTTTCGCGGTTCCAACTTTTGTCGCCGTTCTACAGCTGAAGAGATTATCGTTACTGAATTGAGTATGCACAGAATACGGGATGTTTAGTGGTTTGAGCACAGCAAACTTTTGTTTTAAAGAGATAAGTTGTTTTTTCCTAGGCTTTCTCAGAAATGGAGGCGTAACTTGTATTATTCTTTCTCAATGAAGTTTATTTGCACTGGCAATGACATTAGTGTGGGATAACTTGTATTTTCTTTCCTTACCTGTTTTGCTACGGCAAAGTGAACTAGCTTGGAACTAAGTTTACTTTGTTGTCCGGAATGCTTATTTCTTTATTTCTGACTTGATGTAGTACATTTTCAGAGTACAGACTTGACATAGTACATTTTCACTGCTTTTAGAGTATGCCAGAAACAAAACAATGAATCTTTTAAAAAATGACAATAGGGAGAAATTAGGCATTTCTCTAGATCCTAACTTGCACTGGACTAAGGGCATGTGTGAGTGGTACTGTGATTCTCCCCTGAAAAATGAAAAAAAAAGTACAGCGATGTTCACCAGTTGCTTGGGAACACACTGAAACCTGTGCATACACCCCCACACATTTACACACAGTAGTGGGAATAATAAAGGTTCCTTACTCTTTGCTCCACTGTATTACTGATCGTCAATTCAGTTAAAGCTTGGGTAGGTATGTTTTAAAATGTGGGTAGGTTGGATTGTACTTATTCCTGTTGAGACCCTTGTATTAGGAGGCATAAATAACCTGCCTTGGCACACCTTAAAGGTCATCCCCATCCTTTCTCTGGGTGATTTCTGTTTACCTGTTTACTACTGAAAGTGCATTTCTGGCTAAGGGGGTGTGTGTAGGGGTGGATATTGTCTGTGTGTGGAGGGGGGGGTTTGCTTAAAAGTTGGATTGGAGTGAAAAGGAGGCTGTCCAGCCTTTTTACAAGGTATTTGTAAAACAAATCAGCTGGATGAATGAAGGATGTTGGTGCAGGCTGGGAAGAAGCATGTTTTCAGCAGTGACTTTGGGTTGTAGAGATGATTTTAAAACAGTTTTGGTGTTTTTGAAGGCATTCTTGTACAAATAGTAAAAAATAGAACAGAACTTGTTTTATAAATAGGCAGCAAGCTATTTACAATGAAGAAAAAGTTCTGGCTCTTGTGCTTTAATGTGAAAGTTGTCAGACTCCAAACAGCACATGGAAGTGCTGCACAACAGTCTGGGACTGAAAGGGACTCAATATCTCAATATTGTTTACAAAACCAAATGCAGAGAAATTTTCATCAGATGTTAATGGTAACCAATCCTCTTGTTATAATAAGAAGTACCATGGGTATGTGAGGCTCTGGAATAGCAGCTGCTGTCTGTAACTGAGATGTGGGATGCCTTCAGCAGGAAGATTATTCCTGTGACTAACAACTGATTACTACAGTGCGTGCAGGTTCCCACGTCGGTTTAAGACATTTCCCTTCCACCATAAAATCTTATTCTGCTTTTCATCTGAAGTCTTATGAATGCATACACAAAAATCTCAAATTTAAATCCAGTATTTTTATCTGACAGATTATGCATGTAAATGAATGCCCACAAAACTTTCACAGCTTAACATTTGTGGGGTTGTGGGGTGTTCATGGGCAGCTGGACCAGAACATCTTTGTGGGACATGTGCTGTTGTAATTTATTGTTTTGGTATATAGATATTACTCAAAACTAAGAGTTCAGAACAATTGGTTTAAAATGTAAGCATTTAGGTACATGTTAACTCAATGTTTGTCATGAAAATGTACTTATGTTGTACGAGCCCATCATTATTTAAAGGTTTATTCTTTTAATAAGTAGTATGACTTTAGTCTTCAGCCTAAGTGTTGGAAGAAGGCGAGAGATTTTCCTGGTAAATGAACTTAGGTCAGATTATGTCAGTTCAGTGTGAAGTGCTTCATATTTTTGTAGCTACACAAACATAAGTCCTGAACAACTTTTGTCCAATAATTGAAATTTTCCTTTCAGCTAAATGAGAGAAACAAGTCAGTTGGGATTGTGCTGTTGCCAAATTAATTTCAAGAGAGTTAAGATTGCATCAAAGAAAATGAACAGAAGTAAAATTTTCAAGGGTGCTGGATATTCATTGGAGCTTACTGCTGACATTTGAGGGCTGATCATGAAATGTAACCTGCCATCTTTGCAGACCAGTGATACAAATATATCTTTGGTGTAAGTTGTATTTTAAAATACTGGCTGGTTAAATGATCAAAGCATGGTTAAAGGTTGATGGACGCAATGCACTGCTTGTTGGCTTTTGTATTCTCATCCACTAGTTTCCATTTTCTAGTAAGATAATGGAATGGTTCCCCTTTTCTAGTAGGTAAATGACTAAGGACATGACTGAGGCATAATTGACCCAAGTTCACTCTTCTCCTCAGAGTGAGAAGATTGATGTCCTTGTGCAGAGGGATGTTCTGGCCTGAGGACAGAAGTCACTCTGTTTTTGAGGACCTGTCACTACTCTGCTTTACTTGGTGGAGAAAAGCTGGTGGGTGTTTCAGGTCAGAAGCAAAGCTGCAGCTTGCTCTGTGAGGCCAGTCACCCAGAGTGCCTTCTGGATCAGGTGATGCTCCAGGGACTGCAGGTGAAAGGATGATGTACTGCAGCTTCTGACTCCCCAGGTCCCAAAGTTCCTTCTTGGGGTTAACTAGCATTTGCAGGGGGTGCCCTGTAGGAAAACACTGTACTATAAATTTCTCCTTCAAGACTTGAGAAATGTTTTGGTCCTGGGTGGAGTGTCTTTGGAGGTTTTTTTGCTGTTTTTTTAGGAGACTCATTGGAGCCTGGGGGAATTTGGAAGTCCCTGATGTGAGTAGGCAGGGGTAAGACTATGGCAGGAACCAGGCTGGCTGGCTGATGGGTAGAAGTGTTAAAGCTGTGTTTGCAGTGGGGTGTCTGCATAATTCATCTGCTGCTGATGCCCTTTTCTCATTTTGCCTCTGCTGGAGAAGGGCAGCTGTCCCTGTGGCTGGGCAGGGTCCCAGAGCAATGCCAGCAGTGCCTGCTGCCCTGGGTACCCCAGCTGAGTCAGCTCTTGACGTGCTGCCAGCACTGCCTGGGTCCCCATGCTGAGGGGTGGAAGGTACTTTGAACTGGTGTGGCTGCGCTCTCAGTGGACTCTGCACCTCCTGCTCTGAGTCACAGATACCCTCTTGGGTACCACCAGGGGCTGAAATCCATGTCAGGGCTGCCACTGGGGACTTTGAGCCCATCTTGCACCTGCTGGACACCAGTGAGTCCTGCTGGTTTGAAAATAAAGCAAGAATTTATAATCTTAAGAGCTGCTCTGTGCTGAAGGAAGCCTGTGACTGACGTTTTCAGCTCAGAACAGAACTGCTCACGTTGTGTCAAGTGTATGGCCTAAAATTAAAAAATAAAAAAGTGTTTTGAATGTAAGATTAGTTAATTTAGAAGTCCCTATGGGATGTGAACCTTCTCAAAAACTTGCTTCCTCTGCTTGTTGCCATAACACAACCCTGGTGGACCCTCTCTAATGGTCACAGGAGAGGTAGGTCTTTTGGTAGCAGTTCATAGCTAGTGAGTGTTTGCTGGAAACCAGAGTGGGTTCTTCTGCCTATCAAATGATGGGGTAGTCCTAGATAGGTTTTGAAATATGGTCTGCCTAGCAGATTGTTACCAAGATTTCTGTTCCTGAAGATTGAAGAAATGGATGAGATGTTACAGCAGTAGTTTTATAAAGTCCCTTATAACTCAGGTAAGGTATTTTTGCATTTATATATGAAGAAAGAAAAGTGCTGTTCTATACCATTTAAATTCTATCCTTTGCAATTAAAACACAGTGAAATGCTGAATTTTCTGACTTGAGGTACTGATTTGAAGAGTGAGATAACAGAAAACTCTAGCTATAGTAGAGTGGTACTGCCCCTTGAGATATACTGGCTTATTGTACTTACAAGGTATTTTTGATACTTGGGTAGCAATGTGCCTTACAATTAGTTTACAGTGGGAGGTCTGATGAATACCACCATCCAGAAGATATATGCATAATTTCTTTCTTCTAATCAAATGCACATGTTCTGCCATAATGCACAAGTTCAAATCTGTTCTTCTGGCCAGCTGTCGGCAGAGTCCAGAGCCCCTGGAACTGTAAATACAACAGACAAGTCATTTTATGATATGAAACTGAAGAATTCAGCATTGGCACAGATCCTAGTGTGGTTGCTTTGGCTCACTGTCAAAGCTGATGTTTATATCTGTGTTTGTCAAGCAAGATTAGTTAGCCTGGTTAATTATACACAGGAATGTATAATTTTTACTTGACAATCAGATGAGTATAAACTTGGGCATATTAACACTTGTTTTTGTTCTTCATCAAATTATTTTCAATGACTTTTGAAACTTTCAAAAGAACTACTTCTCTGAAAGAGGTACTTGGAGAATCTTTTTGATAAATTCTTCTTTCAGCAGGGACAGGGTACTGGAGAAATGGATCAATATTTCACAGAAAGTGATGGACATGTCTGCAAGTGGGTTCAGAAACATGGGAAGCCTCTAGGGAATGGTGTTTCAGTTAATACTCAGGTGTTGGAGTTGCAAGCAGCTTGAATTCAGTAGCTATTTTGTATCCTCACTCTTAAAAACCTGACTGTAGTGCACTGGCAAACTTATTTCATGGTAGGCAGTGGCAAAAACCTGCTGCCTTCAGTGTGTGTTACACCAGGGCCTTTGGCTGCCAAGTGGCTTCTCTTGGTCCTCCTTTCCCCCTCTTGCCAGGGAAGTCTGTATCCACCCAGTGACCTTCATCACACTGTGCCAGGAGCTTGTCCATGTGCTCCACAGCCGTAGTCCCAGAGAAAGGCAGAAGGTGGTTAATCCTATAAATGAGGGGAAATGTCAGTGCTCTCAGGCAATGTAAAGATATGAATGCTCTGTTTATCCTGAGTTTGTGCATGTGATTCTGGCATCAGGGCAATTTTTTTTTTTTATTGTCTGTAGTTTTACAGTCCAGCAGTTCTTAGTGAGTTTTGATAGACTCTGGTATTACACAATGGTGACAAAGCAGTGAAGTTTTTCCACAATCTGTCATACATTGGTCATGCATTTTCTGCAGTAACTTATTTGTTGCTGTGCCTGCTCTGGTAGCAGTTCTTGCTGCTACCATGTCAACTCTTAGTGCCAGGGACTTGCAGAGGTTGCCTTACTGGTGTGCTGGCCAGAGCTTGATCACTTGCAAGCCCTAAACAAGTAGGTGCCACTCAGTGTGCTTTTCTGTGAGGACCCATTGCTCACTGAATGCTGGTGTGACTGTAATACAGGGGCATTAAGGCCTCTGTGTATGGGAGTGTTTGTCCTTTGTACCCACGGGGATGTGTGTGTGGCATCACAAGGTGCGGTATCCTTGGGAAAGCCACTGGGGAAGTGACAAGATTCAGAGTTCAGTGCCCTGTCCTGCTGAGCTTGCATTTTGGGAGGGAGGAGAGCTGGCCATGGAATCACAGAATCAATTAGTTTGGAAAGGACCTCTGAGATCATTGAGTCCACACTGTGACTGAACACCACCATGTCAACTAGACCATGGCACTAAGTGCCACATCCAGTCACCTCCAGGTACAGTGACTCCACCACCTCCCTGGGGAGCCCATGCCAATATCTAATCACCCTTTCTGCAAGGAATTTCTTCCTAATGATCCTTGTTATTAATATTTGTGTGCCTTTTCCCAAGGTAATTGTTAATGAATAATTCAGTCCATTTCATACAGTTCATTGCTAATAGCAGTATATGTTAAAATGGACATTGATTCTTATAACACTGATGCAGTACAGGAAGTATGCAGTAAAAGTGGCCTGTTACTTTGCATTAAAGATTCCAGCTGTGTTAATCCCAATGCCCTTATTTGATTTCACAGTAAACTCTTCTTTCTCTGACTTTGAAATTTATCTGGATGGTGGCTCAATGTAATTCAGACTTTACTGCATGTTGCTTCCTGGGAAATCTGCTTGATTTATTACATGGAAGTATCCTCTTCCATATTGCAGAGATTTTTTTTAAATTCTTTTTCCTGAGGTGGTGGTGGAACAGTACTGCAAGTCCTTCCCATTTGTGTGTGGAAGGGATGAGAGAGGGAGGAGATAAATTTTTGATGTTTCCTGAATAAACGCAATACGCTTGGAAAAATCAATACTTTTATCAAATATTTCAAGATGACTCTTACTAAGACAAGGTACTTTCTTCTCTTTTGTTTCTTTGAGGTATTCACGTTTTTTCTGCTCCTCTTGCAATTGGATTGAGTTTTCCCATTGTGTAGCAGGCCAGGGGCAAGTGGTCCCTTGGCACCAGCAGCCCCATAGCACTCACCCATCTTGCAGTGGATGGCTTGAGAGAATGAGGAGGTTAGGAAGGAAAGCCTAGGAGGAAGTGTTACTGGTTTTACCTCTGTGAAGCAGGGTGTGTGCATACCAGCTTAAAGCACCGGGTTGGATTTGCCATGACTGTAATCCTTCTGTCACAAAGCTGAAGACTGAAACAACATTGTTAGAAAGCTGCCAACAACACATCTCCCTAAGCTTCTGTGCAAAGGCTTTATTGGTAAGGTTTATTAGTAGAGGAGCTCTTGGGAAGAGTTGTTTTGGAAACTGCTTCTGGTACCTGTGCCTATGGCTGATGGCTGCTATGGTGGGCTCCAGGGTGAATAACTGATGCAGTGGTACAGAACTTGTCGGGGCTTGACAGAAGATTTTGACTGATGCATAACACTACGTAACAATTTGGTTTAGACCTGTTACTGCTTTGAAAAGATGTTACTGAGTTGGTCAGAAAAGCAAGAAGATCTCTCAGTTCAGTCAGTGAGGTGAAGTAAGATCATGAAGGAGGCTCATGCCAAGTAAATCATCTATCTCCTACTGTTTAAACTGTTCACAGGCACGTCATCCCATCAGCACACCACTCATGATCATTCCTGTGAATGATTTGGGGAGAGCTGTAAGCTCTGTTTCCCCTCCATCACTCACACATGTGCATCTAATATCTCGCAGTGACAGAAAGGAGCCCTTCCCCCTACAGTCATTTTTCTCTTGACATTGTGCTTTGATAAGATTAGTAGGTGAATAAACTTAGTGCCAACATGCAAAGCACTTAGTAGAAAGCAGTTGATTAAACAACCTACTTGTTGCTCTGATTTTTCACAAATAAAGTAATCAAAGAGATTTTTGCTGACCATAGTGGTTCCATGGAGGCTTACTAAATGTTCATGTTTCGCTACCCAGATAAAAATGAATAGTCTAAATGGCAGGAGTACAGCATAGCACTCTATCTGCACTGACTGGAAACAGCACAGTTTGTCCAAAGCTTTGCAGTTGGAAATGGCAGAGTAGCCATGTCTTTTGCCAAACATCAGGAAATTGCATCTTGCTTTGAAGCAAAAAAAGATACCCATTTTGAATCTTGTGTCTATCTAGTTCATGTGAATCCTTTTGTCAAAATAGTCTGTTTTCTGTACTTTCTTTCTGAACCTGAAAATCCAAACAAGATACATGTCTGCATTTTTCCTGTCTGTAAGTCATAATATAATTAATCATTGCTTATATGTTCTTGCACTGTATTTTTTTATACAAAGTGATAAGAAAAATGTTTTTAAAATTTTGGCTCCAGTTCAGCAATTCACTTAACTACTTTTTCTTAAAGGCAGTTTCAGATCAATGGGACTTCAAGCACATATTCTGGTGCTTGGCTTACACTATGCTAGAATATGTTTAGAAAACTATAGGAAAAGTTGTGTATCTTGTGCCATCCCTGGTGTTTAAATTTTTTTCTTACATTTGAAATGCGGGTTATCTTTTATGTGGTCTCCTGGGAGGCAGCAAGGGGCCTCATGTGATGAAATACATAGTAGTTATGATTTTTATCTGACCTTTGCAACTGACTGTCATATGGCAAACTTGTCTTAATACCATTAACAGTAGCACTTATTCCAGTAATGCATGCAAAGAGATAGGCAGTGTGTGGTGAGGAATGCCATGTGGAATGGGAAAAGCCTGGGGTATAAGAGCAGTGGGCTTTGTGCTGGTGGAGATTGGCATGGAGCTTCCTGACTGCCTTGGAACTCCAGGGAGTGAAGAAAGCTTCTTGCATAGCCCCACACTGGAAAAGGAGAAGCTTCACCATAAATGCCATAACATGTTCTGCTGTTAACACATAACAGCCATACAAGTAGATGTGCACAAACAGGAGAGAGTCCCCCAGAATGTATTGATAACTCTGTTCTTGACAATATTCACTAATGTTTCCACCCAAGTAAGTTAACTCACCCTCTGTCATCTGCTGTATGGAGCATGTGCATGGTGTCTCTGAAGCAGCCCAACAGGAAGGGTCACTGCCTGGTTCACTGTTTTACAGACTTTCTCCTCATGAAGGAGCAGTGAGAGGATTTGTGAGCTCTGGTCCTCATTGCCAAATTTGGTGTAATTCAACATTTCATGATGATCAAACACTGAAATCTCAAAGTTGTGTATTTTACCAAGATATTTGAGTGCATAACTTGATGTTTAACTGGTGATGTAAAGGCTCAGTGCAGTCTCACATTTGCACTGATAATTTCTTGGCAAAAGTAAAAATGTAGTTGATGTGATTTTTTTGTTTGTTTTTTTACACTTGGATGTCTGCAACTGAAACAATTTTTTTTCTTTGCTGGTACTTGGTTAAAAGCATGTTTCACTATTTACCATCTGTAGAAGCTACTGCTGCTAGTTATAAGCTGTATTAGTACAATGTTTTGGCTGCAGTTAGAAAGGGATCTAGCTGTGCCAGTGCTGACCAGAGCTACAGGCAGACATAGTACCTACTTGACCCTCACACTGAAAAGGGCATATGTAACCCTATAGCTCTGTCTTCCCCTCAAGTATCTGTCCTGCCTCCCCCCTCTGTGCTTCCCACCACAGAGATGCATTTGTAGCCCATATCTCTAGCAAAGCCAGCTGCAGGGCCCCCACCAGGTGGTTTCTTACTCCTGCTCTTACCACAGCCTGTCATGCCTATGCAGCCTCTATCTCTCATCTCCATCCCAGGGCAGACAGGGATGAGGGCTGCCTCCTCTGGCTGCCCAAGCAGCTGACACCCTGGGACAGCAGCCTCTGTCCAGCCTCCAGCTTGGCTCAGCCTTGGCTTCCCGTGGGGTGGCTCTGAGTACGTACTGCTCTTGTCACACTGGCTGCCAGAAGAAAGATTATGGAGAGGAAGAGGAAGAAGGAGGGAAGTGAGCCAGAAAGAACACTCCAGGCTTTCTGCATCCTCAGGAAACATCCTGAAGTCACACCAGAGAGTCTGCCTCCCTTGCTCAACAGTTGCAGTGCTTCCTGCAAACACTGCCTTAGATGCCATAGGACATTCTTGCTCTAAGACTCAGTCCTGAACTGGGCCTTGAGTAATCTCCTAAGGCCCACTGCTTCAGTGAGTTGTGGTGGTGGGAATGACTGGGTAAGGTTCCAGAGAGGGCTGCAGCAAAGCAGAGCAGCAGGTGTGAGCAGGCTGAAACCCTCCAGGCACGGATGTGTCCCTGTGCAGGGCCACTGCACCAGCAGGAGAGTTGAAGCCTGTGTCAGTGGCCACAACACAGCTGGCCTTTAGGTTGGTCTCTGTCAGGTGGTGGCAGCATAAATCCACGGGAGACACTTGACCAGTGGACAGAGGGAAGTGGGAATTCAGCAGCTTGTGTTCAAATCCAAAATCTAATGTTGTCCATGTTGTTAAGGAGCAGACTTCCTTGTTCAGGAGATGAGAGCTTTTGTGAATATCTTTGAGACATGCAGATGTAAGGCTGGCAGTCAGTTTGTGGTGTGTGATGTCTGTTCTGTGTGTGCTTACTTTGCTCAGAGTTGCCGAGTGTCTGTCTACACATACCTTACTGGTGTAAGTACCAGCTGTGTATGTGATGGAGAGGGAAGGCACTAAAACACTTCAGAAGATTTATTTGGTTTTTTTACCAATAGGTTTTATTGCCTAGCTTTAGAACAGGTGCACAGTTTTACTATTACAAATTTCCCTTGAATCTGAATATCTTGTTTCCCTTCCTGCATGGAAGGATGGTGTGTCACTGAATACACATTTATCCACTTTAACTGAGAGATTACACTGCTGTAAAGTGCACGTGTAGACAGAGCAGTACAACTTTATGTGCAGGCAAAGCCTTAGAGGTAAAGACTACACATTATTGAACCATAGTAGAAATTATTTCTGATGGTAATTTGTTATAGATAATTTTAATGGGTTTTACACTTAATTATTCACTCAAAATCTTATGCAGGATACTGTTATCTAGGCAAGTCCTTTGTAAAGGTATGGGTGAGCAAAAGATGTGGGGGTAGTGAGTGAGATGGCTTCCTTCCAAAATTAACATAGGAGATAACTGGTCTCATCAATTAGCATTAATTTGGTTTTACTGCTGTGATAACAAGCACTTAAGAACGTTGATCTCTCTGTTTATGCAGCACAGTGATGTCTTAGCAGCATGAGGAGCCCAGATGGCTCTGACAGGGAGGACCCTTGAGGCATATTTGGGGTACCTGCCAAGTGTGGTGGTGCTTCTCTGAACCCTGCATTCCTCTCTGGCAGTGAAGGGTGTTTTTCACTGAGCCAGAGGGGCAAAGGAAAACATCTCCCCCAGTGTGGTGCTGCCTCTGCTGTGGTGGGATCATGTGGGGTCACAAGAGGCATCCTGAGTGGTGGCCTCAAGGAGGGACTGTTCTTGGCAGCTGGGGCCTGCTGTCCCCTTGGCACACCAAGGTGGTGGCTCATCACCTCAGCCTGCCAGCATGTCCAGGGCTGCCCCGATGAGCTCACGGGAAGTGTTTGAAGTGCTGCATACCAAATGTGAGCTGATAAAAGTCTTGTGGCCTCTGCCGCTCACTTGCCCTGGGCCCACAGGCTAAAAATAAATGGGTAATAAAAAGAAAAGGATGTTGGCAGTTCAGGCAGCTCCAACAGCAGCAAAAGTTTGGCTATGTTGTGGCTGTCTTTCCTGACCTTTATTAGTACAACCACAAGAGCATCAAAATATGCAGTTATTTAAATCTTGCAAACAACAAAAAAAAAGTAGTGTAATCCTCTGGGTGACTAGTAGCAGAACTGAAAAGGTCTGACTTGCTGATGAAGAATGAAAGGCTGGAATATTTCAGGAACTGTGAGATTATCTTTCTACCCCACAGACGAGGAATGTTCCTCAGAGGATGTGTGTGCTGGTTACTGGGCTTTTATTCCCTGCTGAGAAACTGAACATACAGGGACAGTCCTTACAGATTTCCTTAATGAGCTTGCACTTATTTATGAATTTGCCTTTCTGCGGGGGTGGTGCTTGTCACCATGTCCCCCAGGGCTCATTACAGGGGATGCTTTCTCCACCTGCATCAATTGCTTGGGATGCTTTCTCATTAGTGCAGCTTGGCCAGGTTTGGCTCTTTGGGGAGAGGAGAGGACTGAAAGAGTTTTCTGGGTGATGAAAGAGGGCTTCAGCAAAAGGCAAAAATAATCCTAAATGTAATTAGACAGCATTTTTTTTTGAAGTGTGGGAGATAAGCCTCTGTGCCCGTGTTTGCAGCGCAGGAGGGAGGGACAGCCCAGTAAGAACGAGAGCCGAGCAGTGCCTGAGTGTCGCTGCCTGTGTGGGTTTTTCCCCGTTCCCCCGCAGCCCGTGTCTGAAGCGCTCTCTGGAGCGGAGTTTCCTCGCTGGCCATGGCCTCACGCTCCGCACGTAGCACTGTCGCTAAGCCATCACCCCGCTGGCCCCCAGCCAGCGCTCCCCGGCGCAGGCGGGCGGTCTCTCTCAACTCAGCAGCCTTTATTGATACATCCACGCACTGCGCATGTTTACAGCTGCTAATTGGAGACTTAATCTGAATATCCTTGACTGAACGAATTCACTGGCAATAGCCTTTCAAGTTTCGGGTCCTGCCGTGCTGGTGTGCCCGCTCTCCACAGCGCTGATCGCCTCTGGAGCGGCGCTGCTGCTGTGTGCGTGCGAGGCACAACGAGCCCGTGACAGCACAGGCCAAAGCGTGGTTTCAGGTCAGAGGAGGATGTAAAATAAAAATCTTGTCTGACTCTGTGTTTGCAGAAGACGAGAGAAGCACTTGAAGTAGTGGAGAAAAGTGTTAATTGACATGCACATAGACTTATGTAGATTTATTAAGCATACAAGAAAGGAGGCTAATTGTTTTAATTACTACAACAGGCAAAGATGCTCGTTGCAAGGACAGTTGTGCTCCTATGGCAGTTTCAGATTTGTTTCCTTCACTTTCAGTGTTCTGATTTCTCCTTGCTGTGACCAGAGGCTGAATACAGAGAATTTGGGTGGTGGTCTGAAAGCCTGAAAGCAGTGTTAGTTTCCTTGGCTTTTTAAAAAATGTGAGCCACGTAGACAGTATACAGCGGGGGATGAATGCCGGGAACTCTCTTGCCCTTGGAAACCTGGAGAACTGTTTCCATGGTCAGATCCTTTCAGATCCTGTCCCTTGACTTTAGGATCCTGTAGGATCCCAGGAGGTATCCAGCAGTGGGCACAGCTCAGCAGAGCTCGCTGCTGTATCCAGAGGCTGGTTCCCCAATGCTCCCTGCTCTCTTGACAGTTGCAGATGGCTGCTGCCCACATGAGGCACGGCTGTTTCCTGCCTTCCCGTTTCACAGTGGCACTGCTCTGGCAGCCAGCTTGAACTTCAAGAGCATCCAGATTTATTTCTAAGTGAGTGTTCTGTTAAGGAAAAAAAAAAAAAAAAAGCAGTCACAGGCTGAAACAGTCCTTCATATTAATAGGCTATGAAAAACTAAATTTTTTTGCCAATCATAAGGAAAGTTTCTTAAGCACCATCACAGATTCATTTAACGGGGAGCTCATTTTTAAAGCAGCATTAATCTGTGATCTGTTTTCCTTACAGACACATTCCATAAGATTTGAGAGCTTATTAGAGGCTCCTTGAGCTACAACTAGATAACATGCCAATCATCAACAGCTGTGTGGCATGGAGGTAATCCATGAACAGAGCTTTCCTGGGTAGTTCTTTTTTTTCTACCCTTAGTTCTTAAAAGAAATTTAACAAGTGGGGACAGTTTTCCATCATACAGTAATCAGAATATTATCAGGTAATAAAAGACTTCTGGTTGGTAAGCAAAAATAAACCAGTGTTTTAGCATCTTCTTCCTGCAGATGAGAGAATAGTCTTTCCCACAATTCCCACCCTCAGGTTGCTTCTCAAAAAATTCTTTAAAAAAGTCCTTTTATGTACCTGTAAGCAACAAGCAAACTGTGGTGCATTCAAAAGACTAGAAAAATAAGAAGGAGAGATGAGGTTTCAGCTCCTGGAAGATCTGAATCTAATGATCAGGCTTGCATGTAAGCAAGAAGCAAGTGCCAGACCACCTGGTGAAAGTGCTATCCATGGAAACAGGATTTTTTTACACAGTTACAAGTAATAGTTTGATTGAAGACTGATAACCAAGTTATGATGAGGAAATGAGGGACCAGTTTCTTATGCAATATGAGAAAAATGCTACTGAAACCCATTTCATGTGTTGCTTGACTGAAATTAGCAGACTTTTACTCCCTCTTGGAACTGGTGATTCCCTTTCCAACAGGCACTAAGCTAATGTTTCTGATTTGTTGGTGTTTCAACATAATTTTTTCTCCTCTGTTCATTCCCATCTCTATAGAGTATTAAGTTAGATCAATGTTTCCAGTTCATGCTTCAGTATAGTAGTTGAATATTTTAACTTTCATAAATTCAAACAAACTAATATTTAATAATGTTCATGAATATTTTATACTTAACCATTATAAGCTATGCAGCACAAAACACTTAGGTGCAATTGGGTGCAATAAGAAATTACTTAATACCCCGTAGTGTTTATATGTCAGTCAAGCCTCAACTGAGAATGTCCTGCCTTTGATCATGAAATGTCAGACTACTCATGTTCTTTAAATGTAGAGCATGCTGGGTGCTTTTCCCTTTCTGGATGTAAAGACTCTGCACATCTATGAACTAGAATCAGGTTGAGCACAATATACATTCAAAACTAAGACAATCAAGTGAATCCTGGTAGTCCTAATACCCTAGAGGACTGGCCAAAAGTGATTTTTGCTTGCCCTCAGGTTCAGACCTGAGAACCACATATTGGGCTGAAAATTGGGACCTTCTGACCTGGTGTCTCCACTGCTTCCTATTCAGCACTGTTCATTTCCACCTACAAACATCTTCTATCCAAGACATTTTCTGAAATGTTCTGTTCCACATATCAGGCTGCTCTAGCATTGCTTATTTTGTAAATCATGTCTCACAGCATGATCCTGGCCATCAGCTAAGAGAATTTGTTTTTCTGCTTGCTAGAAGCACTGGGAGGCAGGGAAAAACCCTCTCAATGGAACAGTTGTTTTTTATCTGACTTCAAACTTTACTAGTGTCTTGCAGTTTGACTTGCAGATTTCTCTGGCGGACTTGAATGTAATACTTAGACTGAATCATAGATAACTTATTTTTGCAAGCTTCTGTGCAGTGTGGAATTTACTGACGATTCCTGGGTCCTTCCTAAAGCTGGTAATTGCTGCTTGTTTAACTTGTGGTCGATTTGCACCCTCTTGGGAAAGCTAACATCCCTGAAAATGACAGGGCGGAAGCTTTAGTCCTGATGATTCGCTTTTCATTTTCCAAGCTTTGTAGGTTTAATTTATGACTGTTGACTAGACTACGAGAGCATTGGTCCTCATGTGGTGGTGTGTAAGTGTGACTCCAAAGGCATGCATCTGGGTATCAGTTTTTAACTATTCAGCTGTACTGTAAGACAAGCTCTTCTTTTTTAACTTAAAAAAGGGGAGTGTTGCAGAAATTTTCTGAGTGCTTACACTGGGAAGTTAAGCCAACCAACAGCCATTGTAATAGATTGTATTGGAAAAAAAGAAATATTAGCTATATTCCTGATCATCACTAAGTTTGATTAGTTTAGGTTTGAAGATTGTTAATGAAGAGAGGAGTTGCTTCCAAAAATGGAGTGTGCTCTTCTGGACACAATAGCCAAAAGCGTAGGAAACATTTTTAACTAACACTCCACGTGCACACCTGGTAAATGGTTTGATTATTGTTATTGAGCCTCTGGCTTTTGTAGCTGGACTGTGCACTAATCTGGCAGATACCGGTGTTCACAAATTACCTAAATTAAGTCTGGGTCACGCATCTCATCTCCTGTTTCTTGTTTGCTTTAAATGAATCCAAAAGTACTGCTTACAGCTGGAATCCCTGCTGAGGCCAGCTTGATCTGCTCTGGAGCTGCTCCAGCCATTGCTCTGATAAAGCTTCATATCATTTCAACAGTCTCTAGGAGGACCAGAATGATTTCCCTTCATTGTTTAAGGTTTCATTCAAATATTCGCTGTGCCAGGAAAAAGGATATTTCACTTCTGCTTTTCTTCTTTTGCTACTGCTACTAGAAACTTTTTTCTCTTTGCTTTTCTGAAAGTTAAGCTATAGTGTGGCTCATGCTTTAGGATTCTGTGGGAATTGTTCCACTTAATCTCCAGGGATGGAGTGTTGCAGTTGCAAAAGGTGCACACTGTAAATAAATAAATTATGCATCAATGCTGGAGACAAAGCACATGTTCTAAGAGAACATATTATGTGGGGGAGGCCAGGGGAAACTCTGGCCTTTTGCCTAGATTTCCATAGTAAATAAAGCACCTAAATCCCTTTCAGGGTCTGCAGTTCAGTAGCTTTTTGGTTTTTGTGGCATTAAAAACAGTAGTAATATTGGATTGATTTTTAGGCAGTTCAGTAATCTTGGAGTAATGTCTACTCTCCAAAGAGAGACTTAAGACCACTATAATTTTGTGTTGTACACTGACTTAAGACGAGGTACTGTTGGTCAGTGAGGTTGTATTCCTGTCCTGCATCATCCCCTGGCGTGGTGAGCAGGGCTGTGCTGAGCTGGCCCTGCAGGTGCCTGTGCCCCTGGCAGAGCTGTGCCACACCCAGCTCCAGCACTGCCCTCCTCCCTGCCCCCTCCCCTTAGCCCTCACGGTGGGTTGGGTGTGCAGGGCAAAGTTTTGGTAGCTGAGAGGCCATCAGGGTTTTTTTGTGAGAAGGTACCAGAAGCTTCTGTGTCTGACAGAGCCAATGTCAGCTGGCTACAATGTGGACCCACTGCTGGCCAAGTAGAGAACTTGGGAGTGAAGTTGAGCTTGGGAGGAAGGGAGGGGTAGGGGGAAGGTGTCTTAAGGTTTGGTTTTATTTCTCACTATCTTACTCTGATTTGATTGGCAATAAATTAAATTAGTTTCCCCAGCCTGTGACATTCACTGGTAGGTGATCTCTTCCTATCCTTATGAACCCATGAGCCTTTCATTACACCTTCTTTCCCTGCTCAGTTGAGGAGTGGAGTGATGGAGTGGCTTCAGGGGCACCAGGGTCATGTTTCCCAGTGTATGAAGATCCTGTTTTACAAAAGGTTGCTAATTTTAATTGTTAGACCTGATGCAGCTCACTGCACGTGGGATGGGTGAAGGTGCCCCTGCATGCGGTGCTGTGCTAATAACTGGGATGGGGAATGCACAAACTGGGTTATCCTCACCAGTGAGGGCCCAGCTTCCTCAGACCATTATTACATTGCAGATACAGCTGACTTGTGGTTTCCACCAGACTTATGCCCTTAACATGTTTCGAGCACTATGCTGTAGACTGGCCCTTACTGCCGTTATCAGGCTGATAGTGAAATGTAGTGCAGCTCTGGAGCCATTTGTAACAGCAGAATCACAACAGAACAGATAGGATCTACAGCAAGGCATCTACCTGACTGCTAGGTGTATGGAAGAGGGCTTATTACTTGGAATTAAAAGTGTTTGCTTTTGTTTAGCATAATGTCCTGACCCTGCAGGCCACTAGTCTCTAGGCACCTTTGGCCTGAGGCGTGGAGAGCGGGCCCTGGTGACTTACTGCTGCTTGCAGGTACTGTTCTGGTGCTTGTTGTGGGGAGGAAAGTTAATTCATACATGGCTGACTCCTGTGGATAGGTTTTGTTCTTGGTAGCAGAGGGTTTGAGGGATCCACTGTGCTGTCTTGCAGTAGCTTATGTGCTGGCATTTGTTGGCACAGTAAAATTTCCTTGTTGATTAAACCAGCATGTGCTGTACTGTACCTGGTCATGTCCCATGAGAACAGCATGCCTTTCACATGTGCTTGGAAGAAGAAAACAGGAATTCTGGGGTTCCTAGATAAAAATTTCTCAGTAAAGCCTTATACTGTCAATCTCCAACTATCAATTACATTATAAATTTTGCATATCAGATCATTGGAGCAGGTCATGCAAATGGTGCACAATCATATCCTCATTCTGTGGCATGTAAATACTCTTACATGTGAAGTTTGGGTTTTATTGTCTAAAAGGATGGAAAAGTAGGTGGGTAAAAAATTGATTGGATGGTTGGACTTGGAGGGTCATGGTCCATCAGACCTCCAATACCTGGAGGCTGCTACCAAATGGGGCACCACAGGGATCTGTCATGGGACCTGTTGTGTTAAACACCTTTATTTATCAGTAACCTGAAACAGATGGCAGAGTGCGCTCTTCAGCTGTGCAGAAGACACCAAACTGAGAAGGACCAGTTGATGCCCTTGGGGGCAAGGCTGCCACTAAAAGGAAACCAGATAGGCTGGGGAAACAGGCCAACAGGAGCCTTATGAAATTAAACGTGGGCAAATCTGACTCCTGCCCTGGGAAGGAAGAGCCCCTTGCAGAAGTACAGGCTGGGGGCTGCCAGCAGATCTGCTCCTCAGGGGAACCTGGGAACCCTCAGCTCATCCTGGTGGACAGTGAGCTGAACTTGAGCCTGTGGTTTGCTTCATGCACAACTTGTTTATGGGAGTACAGCACACGGATTGAGGAGTGATAATTGCAGAAACCACATCTGAACACTATCTGCAGTTTTCCAGCTGAACTTATTTCCCATCATTTCCCATCACTCTTGCTGCTAGTTACTGGCAAGCAATCTGGAGATGTCAGGGGAATAGGAACAAGACTTCTATTGCAACAGCTTTAGGGGTGATCAGTATCACTGCCAAGTAGCCCCAATAACGATGAGTGACTGAGACACTGAGTGAAAGATCTAGTACCCTACCAGCAGTCTCACCTGCTCTTGCCTGCATTCTGCTTAGGCTGCTAATTAAGTCAACTAAGTTTAATATGTTTTTACTGTAAAAACCTTTTAAGACCTGTTGATTGCCGTGTGGTTTGGAGTAATTCGTGTCAGGCTTATCTCATCATTCAAGACGAAGTTTAAACCATGAATTAAGTGATTGTATCAGCAAGTCTGAAGATGATCAAAGAGAGAGAGAAATACTCTGAAAGCTATTTGGTTAGTTCTGTGGCTCAGTCCATGAAAGCAAACATGCATTGCCCTGTACAAACACAGCACAAAGGAGTTGCAGCTTTTTGCACACTTTGCTCTATGGAGTTTTACCAACACCTCCTGGGGACCACTCACTTTGAGTTGCATACAGGGGTGTATATGACAATGACTGGAAGATATGAATAGAGGAGAATGGTGGTAGTAAAGCATGACATCCTGGGATTGCTTTCTACTTTCATTATGACTGGAGAATCTGTTTTGCAATGACTGCTTATCTGTAGAAACCCAAGCAAATTCAGCTGAAACTGCCTCAAAGTCACGTAGCTTATAACAAGCTTGTACCATGCATACTAGTGCTCTAGTTTCACTTTTTCCCCTTTTATTTTAGTGTATATATTGTGAATTATAAGGGTATTTATTTTCCAGTTTTGAATTTCACACTGGCTAAGCTGTCCTGTGAAAAACATTTGTGCAAAAATACCTTCAGGTGATGTCTGCTCTAGGTTTTGGATTGATCATCTGAGAAATAGTGAGCCAAACTGGTGGTGGGAGGATGCTTAGCAAATTAAAACTGAAGGTGGACATCTTGTAGAAATAATTATTTTACAATCTGTATATTTCAGGCTATGGTTGCTTGCTATCCTGGAAATGGAACTGGGTACGTTCGTCATGTGGACAATCCAAATGGTGATGGGCGCTGCATTACCTGTATTTATTACCTGAATAAGAACTGGGACTCCAAGGTGAGTAAGCCATGGGGTTGAGGCACAACAGGAAGGAAAAACTACTTGAGAAACAGAGCTTTGGAGCTGTCCGTTGTTTCTGTGAACTCTGATGAACTGAGCTGCTGGTCCATTCTTCATCTCTTCTTTTTTTTTTTTTCTGTCTGTTTTTGGCAATGCTTTGGAAGTAAGAATGTGAACTGTTTCCTTATCATCCTCTCTCTCATTCTACACACATACTGTTTTGTTGTTATAGGATAAAGCTATAAGCACTGGCCTGTATGCTCTTAACACTTTGTTTAGAGGAAACAGCAGAAAAAGAAAATCAATTCACTACAGAATAAGTGGATTGTGGGAGCAGAGTAAAATGACAACCCAAATTTGTGACTTTATCATTCTTGATACTTCAGGCTAACCTGCAGAACATATTCAGGCAGTTCCCTTTTCTTATTTATGAAGCAGTGGGGCTTAGGAAGAGGAGCAAACATGGTTTGATTCCACCAGTGGGTCTCTTGACTGGATAGAACTCTTGTTCCCGCCTATATTACTGTAAGGCAGTTGAGTCACCCCTGAATGTGCCATATACCTTTAAATTAGAAACAAAAGAAGAGTTTGTAAAATTTCAGGATGTCTCTTTGCAAGTCTGTTGTCTGTTGTAATGCACCACAAACTGTTCGTGAGGGTTATCGCTTGAAAATTGTCCAATGTTGTTTGCTTCTCTAACCTCTTTTTAGGCCAATATGCTCTTTAAGAACAGGTAAATACTATGAACCCTAATAAGTGAGTTCAGATACAGAGACAATGTGATTGAAAAATGCAGTGTTGCAGAAAAGCACATCTTGTTACAAAGAGTATGACAGTGAAACATCTCACTGTAATAAAATGAAGGAGGAGATGTGGGAGGAAATGCAAATATCCAGTTT
Source organism: Molothrus ater (assembly GCF_012460135.2). Taxonomy (NCBI): domain Eukaryota; kingdom Metazoa; phylum Chordata; class Aves; order Passeriformes; family Icteridae; genus Molothrus; species Molothrus ater. The sequence goes on along the minus strand of NC_050483.2, from coordinate 37,092,429 downwards.
ATTTTGTGCATTGCACCCTTATCCAAATAGTGGAGAGGCACCCAAGTGAGCACCAAGAAAAGCTAACTGAAATGCAGGACACTGATGGAGTTTTTTATGTAGATGTGATGGTGATTTTATGTAAGTGTATGCTGGAGGACATGCTATATAAGAGTATAATAGTACTGGGCTTTGGAAACAGCCATGTGGCTTTAAACCTGGCTTAGTAGTTTCTCACTGAGGTCTGCATGTGACATGGAGGTACCACGTCAGGTTGGTGCTGCACTGCACTCGGTGATGCAGCATTAAAGTCTCCAAAGAGCACTCTAACAGCAGCAGGACGAGGCAGGGTTCATCTTCATCTTTTGAAGTTTCTGGAGTGTGTGCAGATCACCAGACCTTTTTCCTGAAAATTGTGGCACGTGGAAAGACAGAAATTGTATGGTAGAGAAACCAGGCTGTGTTATGAGTAGGGAAAATGGTGGCTGGGATCTATAATGCATTTGAGAAGTTTTACAAATCTAACAATAGAACAGACTTCACTCTTCCTGAGGTGTAGAATTTAAATCCTAAGTGATCAGGCATGTCATCTGAAATACTGTGAGCAGTATCTAACAATTGTTGGGCAGAGAGCTTGATCTCAGACTGGTCAGGTAGAGCAGCTCTGTGGTATTCACTGGTTCTAGAAATGTGACTGGAAGCTCAGAAGTTTCCCAGTGTTTGCTGCAGGGCTGGTGTTACCTTTATCTTGGTTCATTTGCAGAAGCTTAAGCTGAAACATTACAAACTGGTAAAACAAAGTGGCCAAGAGACACAGTAAGGTTTTCCAGTGTTGTCACGTAGGTGTCACATTTATCATTAGATGTTTATTCCCCATTTGTTAGGTGTGGAGGAGAGAGAAATAAGTTATTTTTCATGTGATTGTGTGGCTGTTTATATGTGCAAAAAACCAATCTTTTCTTTCAGCTGCATGGTGGAATTCTTCGAATTTTCCCAGAAGGAAAGTCCTATGTAGCAGATGTTGAGCCGATTTTTGACCGATTACTTTTTTTTTGGTCAGATCGAAGGAACCCACATGAAGTCCAGCCTTCTTATGCAACCAGGTAAGTAGCATATTTAATATTGGTTTCTGGCTAGGAAATACCCCAGGGCATCTCTTCTACCAGTATTTTAATCCAAAATTATGGCGATCATGTTTTAGTACATGTGCATAAAAAATAGACAGATGTTGAGTGAATTTCCTGGTTTTGAGTCATTGGGAATTCTCTCATTAAGTAAGGAGGAGCAAGCTCAAATGATACATTTCCTCATGTGTTGGAAAAAAAGGCCCTTAACCATTGACAGGAGAAATCTTCCAAGCTGGGCATAGCTATTTAGCTGGGAGGTGCTGGGTCATTCTTTTGCCCTTGTAACACTATAGGGAGTGTTGGGGCTACCATCTGTCAGCAGCCTGTGAAAAGCTGATGTGACGCAGGGCAGCCCCCAAGCTGCCTACAGGCCTCTCAGAACAGAAAAACATCCAAAGGTCTGGAAGCTACTTTTGCCCTCTGTTACCAGGGGCTGTGCTCTCTTTTATGCCTCCAGCAGAAATTCTCACCTATATTTTTATCTGACTTGTTAAAATATGCACTAAAATGCTGTCTGTGTTTGCCTCTAAAGATGTGTCATTTTCATTCTACTTTTTTAGTCTACTAATCCAGTTTTGTTTTTGCTTTCTTTATGAGCATAAAAGTGCAGTGCTGTATTTTAATATTAAAAGTGGAAAGACATGCAAGGTTTCTTTTTTTTATAGATATGCCATGACCGTGTGGTATTTTGATGCCGAAGAAAGAGCAGAAGCCAAAAAGAAGTTCAGGAACTTAACTGGTATGATTTTTTTATAAATGTTCACTAGAAAGAATTTAATGCATTTTGGTATTTCCAGAATCAAAGATAGACCAGAAGTGGTTCTGTAGCTACAAGCATATGTAATGCATATTTAGAAAGCTTTTTCTCCTGTTATTGCTAGTCAGTTATTTTATGCAGGTGAAGTTGTGATAGGAGATCAGGCCTGGCCCTAGAATCCCTGATGAACAAAATGGGGAGAATGGGAGAGACAGTTTCTGATCTGAGGACCAAATGACTGACATTTTTTTCCTACCCTGGGTGGCTACTCCAATCACAGGGAGTCAGCTCTTCTTTGTTATTTGGGAGGTATATTTTTGCCTCCTCCAAACCCTGTTCAGTACTGTGTTTGGAGTTTCACAGACAGTTTAATAATTATGTTCTCTAAATGTCCTGAATGAATAGGGTCTCCTGTATTCGTGAAGGGCAGAAGCCCACAAAGGGGTGACCCAGCTCTCTGATGGCAGCCACCCTGCACTGCTGCTGTAGCAATGGCATATGAGTCATGGACTTGTCCAGATACGTTCCAACACCCTACCTGGGGCCACGATCTAAGGGTTGCTGTTCAGAGCAGTTTAAGATCTGGTCTTCAGGGGCTGGCCTCCTCAAAAAACAGTGTGGAGAGCACTTGTCTTTTTAAAAATATGTGCAGCTGGGCAAATTTGTAATTAGTCAAATGATTTTCAGAACAGACTGTTGTCATCTCTGTAGCTTGCATGCAAAGCAAATACTGGTTTCACCCGTAGAGAGGATCATGAAAAAGGGACCAAGAGGTGGTTGGGGGAAAAGTATCACTGATCTGGGGTCTCAGAGTTTATTGGGTTACTTAAATATTGCATGTGTCATCTTCAATTTGAACATGAAAAATGTACAAGATCTTTGTGTGACTGTCCTTGTTAACATGCTGTGGTATCATGTAGCAGTTCAGTCCACATAGTGGATTCACGGCATGATTCTGAAATGGAAAGTATTGTCCATTGAAAACAAACCAATTTTTTTCTGTTTCTGAGTTTTCAGATGAATACAGTCAGAACCCCCTGGTTTAAACACTTCTTGTTTTTTTTTTTTTTTATGTAGATGCGAGGAAGAGAGAAGCACCTCTTAATGAAGACTAATCAACTGCTCATGAACTCTTTGTGAGGAAATAAGATCCCAAAGATGACTTCCATTTCCAGCAAATAAGGGCAAAACATTTTTATGCATAAGTATGCACCGGTTGTGTCTAGCACGTGCATCTTATGCTGATGGTACTTAAGGCAGCCTCCTGTCATGCTGCATCTGGTAGAAGAAAGACTTGTTTGCTCTTTGCCTTTTGCTGGAAATAACCAGGGTTTAAAAAAAAAAAAAAAGAGCGTGTGATACTCAAGCCTAGTGGTAGGGGCTCAGCCAATTGGCTTTTGATCACTATTGTAACTAAGATAATGGTCATTGGAACTAGTGGTAAAAAACTGAGTCTTATTTGCACTTTATGGGGGAAAAAAGTTCTAGTTAAATGGGAAGAAGCCTTGCAAGTTTAAAATCAGTTGGCAGACTGCTGACAGGCACAGAGAGATATTTGACATGGGAAATTAAATTGGATGTTTGTAGAGCATTTTATGGTCTGTCCCAAGTGGACCTGTTGATGTATTGTTCATCATTTTGCTGTGCAGAACATTGGTTCAGCTCTTCAGAAACATGACTTCCCAGATGTTTGTCTACACAGTCGTCGCATTTTCTGGATATTGTTTGCTCTTCAGGAGGCACATTCTAGCTCTGTAGCTGTACTGCCCTTTCTGTCCCAGGATCGAGGGGAAAGTAGTTATGCATCTGTTCACAACTTCATAAAACCAATTTTTTTTTCTGTTTTTAGGAGGATGGGTTGTATGTTTTCTATTTTCAGCGTTTGGTAAAGCAGCTGTTTTCTCCCAAAGATCTGGTAAACTTGAAAGGCTTATGGCACACAATGCATTGGCCCTTAAGGCCAGTGATATGTGGAGAAGTGTTTGCTTTGCGACTTCTCCATCTGCTATGTTCTGTGTGACATAGATATGAATCTGAAAGGGAAAGATATGTCTGGCAGTCTGACAAATATATGATAAATAATGGGTAACTTAGACCTGATTTTTATGCTGCATATTTTTAGTGAACACACTTGTTTAATTTTGCATGTATATGTGATTTGGATGAAACTGCAATTCTGTTTCATTTGATCTGTGATGGCAGGTAACTACTGCTGCTGTGCCCAGGCTGTGAGATCAGAGTTATTCAATGGCAAAGCACACATTTTTTCCCTCCATTATTTTTTTTAAACTTAATAGACTCAATGAGTAACTGGTGACCTATTCCCAGTCTGTCTAAACTTCTACAACCAGCACTTACTATGCAGTTCAAAATAGCTCTTAATGAAGCTGGGATCTGGCAGTGGATGTATTTATCACTCACACTAATTGTTCTCAGCCTAATACACTCACTTGCATTCATTTTTATCTCATGCTGTCAGTGTGTATGTCAGACCCTATTAAATGTTCCAAATAGATGCCCTCTTCAGTGTCCCATATTTTCCTGTGCCACCTGCCCCTGCTGGTGAAGGTGGTGTGTCTGAACCTCTGGCCCCTGCACTGCTTCCCCATGCTCTGCTGCATCATTGTGCTGTCATGGGCTGCTCTTGAGCTAGGGAATGCAAAAGTAGTGTGCAATGGCAGCTATTAAATGTGAGTGACAGAAAGGTAACAGCTGCATAGGACAGAAAAGAAGTAACTTTCATGGCATAAAAAATGATAATAGAAAATGGAGTATTTTTTAAAGCAGTTTTGTGTCTTAAAGAAAAGCTGAGCATCCTTCAGCCTGCCCATGAATGCTGAATGTAAATACAGCAGTGCTAAGAAACCCTTTATTCTCTCTGGCTTCTCCCAGAGATCCAGCTATGGTCGTATAGCACTGTGCGCCCTAAGAGAGGAGTATGAGGGAACATGTGTGACTAATATATTTACAATTAGAAAAAGACAAAGAATGTGGTAAATGTTCTTTAATGTTAAGAAAAACATTATTCTACTACAGTTGCTTCTAAGTAACACCAGAGACTTGAAGGAAACTTAGTGATAACTTGAAATTCTCATTCTGATATGTTCATGTGGGAGGTGAAAGAGTTTGGCTCTTCCTTGAGAGAGGTAATCCTTTGAAATGTGTTGGAAAAGACAGCATTACTATTTAGAGAAGGTGATGGAATACACCTATTCAAAGTTAATAATGGCACATAAATTTGAAACTCTTACATGATTTTAAAAGGAGGAGAATCAGAGCAGAGGAAATGCTGCTTTGCCTCTAGAAACTGTAACCTTAAAAATGAACTAGAAAGCATTGTTAGTACACATCTCACTGGAGCCTGGAACAATGGAAAAACAAGATGTTGGAAGGGGAAAAGCTTTGTGTAAGGGCTGAAAAGGGAAGGTACTGCAGTTATCACTGTTGCTACCACCAGGTTTCTGCAGTGGTCAGCAACACGTGTAGTGAATGGAGCATGGAGCAGTATAGTTGCATTTATTGTAAATAAATACATATTTTCTTTTTTGTGAATATCTTCCTCATCTGTATTACATATATAGAAGACAGAGCAATTATTCTGTGGCAGGGTGTGTTGTCTTTATTAACACTTGTAATCAACTGCAAAAAAATTTGAGGGCTTGAGAGCTTGAAATCAATTCCTCAGTCCTCCATTTCAGATCTCTACTCTGTTTTCAGTGGGATGATCTCCTTGAAGAAGCTGTGGTTTAATTGGGGGTGGGGTGTGGGGGGTGTTGGTCATGTGTGATATGCACATGGGGAGGGTATTTCAGAGAGGCCTTTTCCTTGTGTTTTGTCTTCATAGCAAACTGTTTGAATCAAATGGCTAAAGAGCACTTGTCAACCAGTTGTGGAAAGGAATGCTTTCTCTAAGGTATTTAACTTTGAATCCTCCAAAAATTCTCGTTGGTATTTTTTTTAATCTTTAGGTAATGTGCCTTCGTTGTTCATATCTGTGAAGATGTTTCATGCTGCACATGCATGTAATGTCATGCAAGTTTTTGATGGCTCTAAAAAACATGGTTGCCTTTTCAATTGCATGGGAAAAATGTGCAGAGCCACTAAGCTGCAATTTTCAACAAAAGGTTTTTGTTGGGCAGGGAGGAAAAAGGCCAGGAGACAGTGCTGAAAATCAAGAGACTGTTTTTGTTCTTAAACCTGTGAGCACTGGCCTTTTGAGCAAAGTAGCCTCTAATAAATCTTTTTCTCTAGATTACTTCTGGTTCTATGAAGAATGACTTCTACAAAATAGTGTCTAAAAAGCTCCACTCTTTTTTTTCCCTTCTATTTTTAAACAGTTTTAGTCCTGTGTGTTTTTTAAAATGCTGGAATATATTATATGTATTTCTTGTTGCAAAATAGCTGGCTCTAACACCACTTGCATCTAGAAGAAAATGTGTCTATTTGCAGGCAAATGACTAGTTCTACTTTGACCGTGATGTACTCCCAGCAGATATCTGAGAGTGAGTTATGACTACATCTTCTCTTGTCAGGTTGTATGCTGGTCAACAATGCTGGCACTTTGCATTGGATTCATGTAGAAACCCCTAGTAGTATTTTACCACACATCACATTTTGTGTTCCTGTTACTATTGATAAAAATGTCGCAGGAGTCAATAAACACTGGGTCATGTTAAACACTGTCCTGTGCAAATCTCTTCAGTCTTGTGTTTTACTGTGGCCAGGGATGCAAGGGGTGGGTGCAGTGCCATGCAGCTGCATATAAGGTGACACTGAAATCTGTATTCACAACTGTCTTCTGCTGATGGAGAGCCTTTTTTGTTGCCCTGGGCTTGGCACATTCTCTTGGTCACTTCCTGCTATTTTGAAGTTATTTACCTTCCTAGTGATCCTCTTCTTGAAATGCCCATTTGTTTTCACGCTCCTGTTGAACCAGATAACATTCTCACGATTCAATTGTTGTCTGATAAGTTTTATTTTTAACAGTGTTCACATCCTCCCCCTGCTACTTTTCCAGTCTGAATCCCACAGTTTTCTCCTGTGGCTGTGTGGGAGACTTCTCCTCACTCCCACTAACAGTGCAGTTGAATGAAAGCCAGAGCATTTTCACTCGTTTGGTAGAGCTGTGAGCTTTCTGATTCCTTTGCAATCTTGTGAAGAGTGAGAATTTTCCTTTCCTATTTAAAACATACTTTCTATCATGGAGGGCTTGGATTTGAACTGTGGGGTTTTTTTGTTAGAGAGGGAAGAGATGTCTAAATAATTTGCCATTGATTTAAGCGTTTCTTTTACACTGAGGAGTTCTTAGAGCATAGGGAGAAGACCTATGGAAAGCAGAGGGGTTTCTCTTCTGAGCATGCTCCTCAAAGAGTAAAGGTTTCTAGGGACAGCTTGAGAAGAAGCTGGCTGTTGGCCATCCAGCTGCCAAGGACTTTGAACTCTGACTAAACTTTCTCTAAGCAAATATGTTTGCAGTAATTGTTATCTTACAGCTATTTAGGGGTTTCTTTCCTCCCCCACCTACCCAAAGGGATATGGCTAAATATATTTGCACTGACAATTCTCATGACTCTTGAGAATGCATCTGATGTTGGAGGTTGCACTGAAAATTGCAAAGGAGCATGACAGAGGAAGAGAGGTTAGTAAAACTTGATTCCCCTTTCCCACATAATGTTGTCTCCATGGAGTACTTCTACTTCAGAGAGTTGGTTAAAACTCCCATAATCTTCCACAAGGCATAGATAGAGTTTTTTATCTGTCTTGCAGAAAGCAGGGATAATTTCATCTGCATGTGTGCTTATTTTAAACAAAGCTGGAGATGCTAATAAACCACACTGGGTCAATGGCAGTCACCAGCAGTTCTTGCATGGCAGTGAGCAGAGTCAGTGCCAGCATGCTGGGCACCCACAGTCCTGCCACAGAGGAGGAAGTTTGTGATCCCTGATCTTAACAACACCCCGGACCTGATTTGACAGGAGGGGAGTCAAGAGTGTAACTGGCTCTTAAAACCCCTCTGTGTGTGGGGCTGGTGAGAAGCATGGGAAGAAAGACCCTGTAGTCCAAACTAGTAGAGCTCTGAAAAATCACTTGTGGGTACATGGGTTCATAGCTCCCTGGGTAGAGGGAGCAGAGCATCCTCTTCAGGATGAGTTATCCCTTCCCTGGCAGAGGATGTTGAGTTGTTAAAGTGGATGGGAGACAATGGTTACTATCATTGTACCCTCTTGCTGAACCAAACAGTTGATTAACTTTCCTAAAAGGGGCTTTGCATTCTTCTGCAGCACCACCTTCAAAGGTTGTCTGTCAGGGACACGGTGCTGATCCACCTTGTGCCTGGGAAAGCTCTGGTTAGGATGTAGTCTTGGGGGGTTGATGTGGCATGCAGTGCCAGCAGGTTGCTTTATTTTATTAAACATTGTATTTCATGGTAGCTTTGACACCTGTCCCACCTATACAGTGGTTCAGTGGATGACCTGTGTTCATGACTGTGATACATGGTAACACACCACCCCATGATCTAAGCAAGGGAGAAAATGCCTACTGTTAAGAAGTACCAGCTGCTTCTTTTATAAGAAGAAAAAAAATCAAGGAAGGAAAAAAAAAGACATCTGAACAGACATTTAATTGTCAAAGGAAGAGTCTTAACAGACTTAAGCTCGGCTGTCTTCAGAGAGTTTTCAAAAGCATACTGCAAACACTTCTGTTTCAAAGCTTATGCTCCTTTATCTTGAGAAGCTAAACACTGGCTAATTCTTTAATTAGTTCCCCACAAAATGTTTTCCTCTGTAGCCAAGACTTGCTACAGGATAATTATGTCTTTAGTTTGAAAACAAGTGTCAATACAGAAAGTTGTTTTGATTTTTCTTCACCTTCTTTATTTTGCTTTCTACTTAGTTTCTACTCTTCATTCTCACCTGCAATATCCCACATACTCCCAGCCCCCTTGCCATTGTGGCAGTAGGAAAGGCAGAAAAGGTTTGTATGAGCATTGCTCAGTGATAGCAAAAACATCTCTGTATTATCAACCCAGTATTCAGCAGAGATCCAAAACAGCCACTGTGAAGAAAATTAACTACCCCAGCCAAAGCCAGCACTGAGACAAAAATAGGAGGAGAGGAATTGCCCTCTCTACCCTTCTCTGATCCCTGTCTGTCAGTGCATGGATGCAGGATGCCAAAGGTCAGACACCAGGCTTACCCAAGGACAGTCAGACTGGCTTCATTTATCCCAAAGGAGAAGATCCTCACTATTAGGCTACACAGTATGTCCACGTGATGAGGGAGGACTGTGACCTTTCTGTTGAACCCATTTAGTTGTTACATTTCTGAGGGAATTAATATCTTTTCATTGATTCAAGAGGAAATTTGTGTGAACTCAGATATTGTGGCTTCTGTCTTCAAGAAAGATGTGGAAAAAAATGTTCACCTATCAGTCCACTGGAAAAAATAAGTATAATCAGAGACCTACAAACTATAACCTGTGAGGACAAGCTTAAAGATCTGGTAGTGTTCCTTCCAGGGACAAGGGGAGTGAGAAGACAAGTGAAGGAGGAAGTAAAAGCATTATAAGGAAGTAAAAACATTATAAGTAGTTTGCTCTCTATACTTATGATGCATAGCATCCAAATAATGGGATAAAATTGGAGCAAGGAAGTTACGAGTCATTTGTTGGGAAAAGCTTTCTTATGGCTGGGATGCTGAACCACTGGACTATCTGAAGATGTTGTAGAGTTCTCTTACCAAAGATTTGGTTGGAGAAATGTCTGTCAGGAGCGATGTAAGTAGAAGGGGCTTTTTTTGTTGTTTTTGTTTTTTCTCTTGGAACAATGAGTAAGGACCAGCCAGGTTAAGTGACACGTTCCGTGTCATGGCAATGTAAGCATTTTTTTTGGAACTTACATGGTCAAGGCATCCCAAGAAGGGACGAGGTAAAAGGTTGTCCTGTTCCAGTAAAGGTTATAAAGACCACTACCATGCATTGTTGCAGGACTAAACCAGGGCTGCCCTTCCCCAGGGGTGAAGTTCAGCCCAGCCCTGCCATGCTCAGTTGTTCTCCCTGCACTTTTATTTCAGTCATGATGCACTCACAGTTACCACAGGCATGCACTGCACAGCAGGGTGGGCCTGGTGAGCAAGCACCTCAGGAAGATCCTGTTGCCTGGCAGTGCTCTGTGCTGAGCAGCACCTCTCCTCTTCTTGGGCAGCAAAGAACTGAACCCATATTTTCCACAGCCATCAGGCATCGGTATCTCCTTTTGAACGCGCTTGCTGTAAGACAGTTCATGCAGGTTGCACTTATTTGTTGTCCAAACCTAAAGCTGTGCTTTCCTCTCATCCTCTTTTTCCTGTCTCAATTCATTCATTCATCCTGAGTGTGATGTCCCTTTGTATCTAAACTCAAGATATAGTGGGAAGCAACTTCCCCTCCTGTCCAGAACAGCCATGAAGCTGGTTGGGTTCTCTGTTTCCTAGGAAATGTGTTATAGGTCATCAATCATTCACTACTCGTGGAAATAATGTTGGGAGGGAAAAAAAGGGAACGATGAAGAAATATACAGTGGGGTATCAGAAGTTAGCCTTTGGGGGAATATGGCTTTAAAGGCAGGAACCTCCCCTCTCTTCAAGAGTCCATGTTCTGATTAAAAACAGTGTGCATGTGTCTGAGAGTTGGTGTTTGCTACGTCCATTAAACATTTTCTCCCATGTTGCTTTCCAAGTATATTTTAAGTAATTCTCAGTTGAGTCATAATTTCACCCATCTGAAAGGGCTTGAGTTAACTAATATTATCATAAATTTGATGACTTTGAATATCAGTACTTGAGCATAAATATGTTTATTATTAATATTAAATACCATGAGTAGTTCTTGCAAACTTTTCTTTCACTTTTAAAACTGGCAGTTCATCAAAATTTTATATGAGGTTGGAACCTATACTATTGTTGCTGCTATAAACATGTTAATATCATAAGCTAAACATTTTCCCTTCATTGTTAGTATATTTCCTTTTCTTTGCGACTGTGCCCAGGGAACACATGAAAATTGTTGGAATCTCAGCTTCCTTTCATTCCCCTTGTCAGCAAATCATGACCATAAATGTTTTGGAGGACATGGGGGAGTCCCCAGCCTCTGCAGGTGGCACGCCTTCCCCGAGCTGGCTTGGTGTTTTGAAGGGATGGATCCCTCACCATCCCCACTGGCCAGAGCACCCATGCCAGCACCCTGACCAGCATCACCCTGTGCAGCAGCACAAAGGAGTTTTCTCCCCTGCCATTTTAAGACTCAAAGTCTCAATTTGCTCTGTCCACTGCTGATTTTGAGGTTTCTGTGCTATTATATTTATGCTCTGTCTCCTGAGAGTTGAGGAATAGATAAAAGCACCCCAGCTCTGAAAATCACCTGTTTCATCACACTGACCTGTGCTCCTGCAGCAGCAACCACATGGTGGGTTTCTAGAAGGGCTCCTGGGGCAGGCTGAGGCTCCTCAGTGCCTTTGGGACCCAGGCAGGGCTGCAGATGTAGGGTCAGCATGTGGCCTCCCATTCTCAGGAAATACAGACTGGAGAGTCCTGCTCAGGCCTGGAAATGCAGCATCTGCCACAGCATCCTAGGGATTGCACAGCTTGGGCCTTGCTGCCCCAGTAGGAGGCTCACAAAGTGCTTTTCCTGGTGGCCTGAGGTTGGCTCAGTTGGTCAGCGTGGTGCTATTAACACCAAGGTTGTGTTGGGGGTTGGTTGTGTTGTCAATCCTTGTATGGGCCATTCACTAAGGAGTTGGACTCAGTAATGCTTGTGGGTCCCTTCCAACTCAGAATATTCTGTGATCTAAGAAAAGCATGAGCCATGTGGGATGGGGATGGCTCTACAGGACCCTCAGCAGAGTGTGACACTGGGACTGCAGGTTCTCCTCTGCCCGTGTATGCCTTGTTCTTGGTTATTACCTGTGAGTTTGCAATAGAAACTGATTTTAGGCTTTTCTGCATGCTATCAGAAGTTCTTCAGATCGATTTCTTCCTCCCCAGCTTCTCTCAAGCTGAATCCAAGCCTTACTTCTTGCTCTTTTCTCCTCCCTTGAAGGCATATCTCCAAGCACCACCTCTGCCAGATCCTGGCACCATCTGGAAGCACAACACCATACTCTCCAGCTCCAGCAGCTGCTGGTCACCAAAGGAATGCTTAAAAATTAATCCAAACTTGTATTTCTCATTAAGAGTGCTAAATTGTTGGTGCACAGCCCAGAAAGTCTATATGGGTTCAGTAAATAGTGTCCCCATATAGTAGAGGAAATGTATTAGAATTTCTGTATAGAGGCTTTGCCCCAGAGGTCCCGGTTGTCCTTGATGGGCTGCAGCTGTGATGTCCTTAATTGGGCTGTAGCTGTAACCAATGAAGATGACTGGGATAAAAGGGGGTGGGTAAGCCAGTCAGGGAGAGCCTTGGAGGAGCCTTGACCTGAGAGAGAACAGCATGCAGAAGAAGGAGTCCATGCAGTGAAGATCTGCAGCTATGAGAATGCACCAAAGAGGTATGGACTTTAGAAAGCTGATAAGAACAGTATTGGACTCTAGAGAGATAATGGAAGAACAACAATCCCCATTATTTAATAAATGACTTTACATAGAGCTGAATACAGCTACAGAATGATTAGGGAAACTGGGCAGCAATTACCAGGCATGAGGTGGAACCCCCTTTCTGCATGGGTCTCTAGGGAAGAAGGACGAAGCAAACCCATGGGCACCAGCCTCTTTCCTCCTAGGGCAGGGAGATTTAAATCAATCTCAGTTTAAACACAGTGCAGGCACCAAATGGAGAAAGTAGTGGGTATGTCTTGGAGACCTTTGGAGCAGTTGAGAAAACAGCCCAGGACTGGGCATCATCCCAAGGGGACTCAAAGTGTTTCCTTAATATTAGGGCCAAATTATTCCAGACTTAAGTACACAGAAGTCAAGCAAAATATGTTAATTGACATTTCACTTGCTAAACACTCTCCCAGTTTGCAAGTAGTAGCATCCATATGTGCAAAGAGGGTTTTTGGCTCAATCCCTGCCGTGTGTGTGATTTTAGTTGTGCTTTATACTGTTGCTCCTTTCCCAACGTGAAATAAGGAAAGTTTTGCAAGCATGTGTTTTTTTCTTCACCTGTGCCAGGTAGCCCTGGCCCAAGCCAGGATTTTGTAGCAGTGATGGAAATGTTAAAGAGCAGGAAATGTGTAGCTGGTTTCCCAGGATGTGATAAAGCTGGGTGTCACATCCCAGAGCCATATGTATATATTTCACAGATCCTTATATATATTTTAATGTGGCTCTATCAGGATCACCTCCTATGTAGACACGTGCATGGCATCCACTGCATGTTTGTGTTTGAGAGGTCCCTGGCCACGTGGTGCTGCTCAGGAGTGTCTGGCTGTGAGTCAGGAAGATGTTTTGCAGCCATGATGGTGCTGACACAGTTTGGGACCTGTCTGTCCCTCCCCATGCTGGCAGGCTTTGCTGGAGACCTGGCATTGCAGCAGTCTGGTGAGACCATACTGGTTTCAGCATCTGTTGAAGGGCAGAAGGCAGCTGCCAGCCTCCTCCAGGCAGTGCTTCCTTGCCAGGGACTGCACTAGTGCCTTGGTGAGTCTCAGCTTGCTGGGTTGGGGGACTCCAGGCTGACAAGGTATTGCTTCCCAGGACCCTGATATGTTCCTGCACCTGATGCCTTTCCTGCAATGCTCTGCCTGTTTCCTGCCTGCCCAGTTCCCATTGGCTCTACAGGCCTCTGGCTGCACAGACACTCAGATCTGGCTCCTGCAGCACGTTCCAACTGAGCTCAAGTTTATGCTTACTCAGCTCAAGCTATCAGCAATATCAATTATTACCCAGTGTTGATCTAGCACTTGGGTAAATTAGAAAGCTAGGGCACTTCAGAAACCTTCCCTTCACAGTGCCCATGTCTGCACTGGACATCAACAGGTAAGTGTTGGGGCTGGAAGGGTTGGGTCTGTGTGTGTTGTCCTGGTGGCTAAGACTGCAGTGAAAGTGACAGTGACATGCCACAGGGTCCCCCTGTGTCTGACTGATCTGGTGCCTGCTCTGTCTTCCTGAGGTGGACCTGTGTGTGGACCAGGACCATGGCTGACAGCACAGCTGGATCAGTACCCCCTGGCTCCTTCTACTGAGAGTGCAACCCAAGCTAGAGACTCAATGCGGGTGGAAAAACCTATTCGTCTAAAAACCCTTTTGAAATCCTATGTCTCGTAGGGGGCTTGTAGTTCCAAGTCTCATGGAGGGAAGCTGAAATGCAGCAGAGGACCCAGGGAGGCCAGCAGCAGCTGGGTGCTCTATTCACTTGGCTGCTGCTGCCTGGTTTGGTAATGATTGCAGACATTCAGCATTCCTACATCCTGGCCAGTCACCTGGTCATTACAGAGCCACGTGCATTGTCCCTGTTCTTGCTGAGGCTGCCATGGTCTGGGCTGGTGAGCACTCCTGCAGGTTACTGCAGCACAGGACCCTCACCCACAGCAGTCTGCTTTCTACCCAGAATTTGCCCATGACTGTGAACAGAGGCGCAGGAGCATCCCCATTCTCAGCACCACCCCTGGGCCACTGAGGGACATTGGGCTGCTTTTCACAAAGCCACCCTGCTTGGCCCTTGACAGATTAGAGTGACACGTTAGCTTAGAGACAGCTGGCAGAACAGGACACCACAAACTGCAGGAATATGAACCCAATGCCAGTGAGTTTGCACATCCTTTAATTTAGAAATTGTTGACATTAATGATGTTGATTATCAGGTTTAGTGGGGTGCCCAGAGTTGAGCAGGTGGGGACACTGAGCATCTTTGCTGGAAGAATGAGTCTTGTAGATCAAACTTAAACTGCAAGAGTGAGCCATGGCATGGTTGTTGCCTGTGCACCATGCAAGACTACAGCTAGAATTCCCTTCATTTGTTCACCTGCAGTCTTAAAGCATACTTGCAGTGGAGAAACCTGCACAGTGGTAGTCATCTAACTTGTCTTTTCTGAGCACCTGGTGCTCTGCAAGCAGCTGGTCAACATTTTCTGTCATGGTTGTGGTTGCACATTGAAAAAAAATTATCTTCTGCCAGTATTTAAGATGAAATTGCTGAACAGGGCTTCTCACTGATGCCTGAGGAATGTGAAATTTTCCTATTAGAAATGTCTCAGGACATAAAACAATGTAATCTTGAAAAGAATTTAGTATTAGTCTTGGACAGAAAGTAGTACCAAAGCCATTCAAACCTTTTATTTTTATTCTCTGCAATAATTAATTGCACATACAGAGCCTACACTTGTCCTTTTCAGTATCAGAAGAAAGATTATGAGAAAAGTTCAATAAATCAAACATGGAAGTGTTGCCACCAAGTGGTATAAACTGTATTAGGCAATGGCTCATAATTCTAGATCACAGCAATGTATCTGAGATGCCCTGATGTTTTACAAAAAGGTTCCTTTTTCCTTTGTTTACCTATATTTTTTTCTCTGTGTGATTTATTTTAGTTCCCATGATGTTAAATGATGATGCTTGCATCCATCTCCACAGAGTCACAGAATGTATGACTTGCCTCTTTCAGCTTCTTCTGGAGCTGCAGGCAGTGGAGAGGCAAACATGAAGAGCCTTCTGGATGTATGGGGCTGTTCTGGCAGTCTTCACTGCAGTCCCCTGTCTTGTTGGGGTGTGGCATAGCCCTCCCTCCTCAGCCTCTGTGAGAGGAGAGCCTCCTCTCTGTGAGCAGAGAGAGTGGCCTGCAGTAGAATGTGTCCCCCAGGACTTGGAGACTGTCTGAGGAATTTCCCAGCCCTCTCCTGACATTTCTAGTGCAACCCATCCTGAGGAACTTGGGCCCTTTTGAAATCATGTGCAGATTTACATGATTTTTTAATGATGCTATGTATGTGCTCAGGTGTTTTGTTTTTCAGCTAAAGTATTTAGCATGTTGTACTTCAGCCACATATTTTCCATTACATTGCAGGAGCTGAATAATGTCCTTTTTTCTCCCTGTTTAAAAAGCCTAGATTATTAAAAAAAAAAAGAAAGAAACTTTTCCTGGAAACTAGACTGAGGTGCTTCTTTGCTATTTATGTTGTGAGGCACACATTATTATTGAGAGATGTCTCTCTCATGGGAACATGGCTCCCCGGAGCCTCTTGGGGCACAAGGCAGCAAAAAGGGGGGCTGATGCAGAGACTTGTGCTCATGCACACACAGATCCCATCTGTGGACAGGCATATTTCAATCCCAGCATGTGCCAGGGGTGCAGAGGGTCTGCAGGTCTCATACCCTTCTGCTTCCTGTGCAATGTGGCCTCTGGCAGCAGGAGACTGACCAGCTGAATGGTCCTTTCTGCTGCTGGGTGGGAAGATGGGGTGGTGCAGGAGTGTGGAGAACTGAGAGTTGTGATGGGCCCTCAGATAGATAGTGGTGATAGTGCAGTGCTGGACTGGCTACTTGGATTAGTCAAACATCTGGAATAGGTGCCCAACAGAAAAAAAAAATAGGTAAAAAAGATGCTTTTTCAAAGCTGACATCTTTTCTCAGCTTTTTTCCTCAACAACCTCTATCTTCCTCTCTGTCAAGTGTTTCTTAGAGTGCAAATCTGAAGTACTCTTCATTATTTTTTTTTAAACATTGTCAGTGTTGCCACCATTATCTTCTGACCAAGCAAATGATGGCAAAAGGCAGAATCAGTCACCAAGCTTCTTTTATCCCCAAGTGTAGTCTTTGTTAACTACAAATCACAGTAAAGGAGTTAAATTAATGCAGCTGAGCCCCTGAAAGGACCCACTAAGAAGGGAATTGGTAAGTGTGTGTTGTTGAAACTTAACAGGAGAAAAGGTCTCAAAAAAATCTTGCTGCATGATTTCCAAAGCTCTTACAAGTGTGAGTACGTTTCAATTTTATTTTTTGACATTATAAATTAAATTAAAGAACTAAAATAAATGCAAAAGGTGATGTTAACCTTAATAACACCTAGCATTGTTACCCAGAGGGAAAGGAATAAAATTAGGATCCTAGCTATACAAAATATGTCTTAACAGGAGCAGAGGGATTTGTCTAAAATTGCTTCTATTTTAGTCTGTTATACAGAGTAAGTTTAACATGATTATTTTTGAGTAGCTAATTATTTTCCAATATGATGTCTCTTCGACATCACAATTGCATATAGTTATTCCACTACTGCTCCTTTAATAAACAATCAATAGATATAAATAAGCAGACAATTTGATATAATAAATTTACTAGCAGATGAAGTAATTATTTTGGAAAATATTATAGCAAAATTAGGTTTTCTTTATTTTCCTGTGAAGTTTTGCAGATGGAAGAGGCCAAATCTTAAGACAGAATTTGTACATGGCTATAGCTGTTGATTATCTATATGAGCCTATATTTGTAAACAAAATATATATTTTTTTCTCCTCTGTTGAATTCTTCCTCTTACTGAAGAGAGAAACATAAATAGAAACTATCATAAAACCATGTAAAAATGAAACACAAAGGAGTCACTGGATAAGTATGACTTCAACTATAATTCTGTTCACCAACAAAGAGTAGTTTTAAGCAAGGTATTTGACAACTAGACAACTATTTAGAACCTTTTTATTAATATTTTACAAAGTCCAGGAAGCTTTCTAGTTGTTTCTACTTTTGCTTATGGTGCAGATACAGTGCCTATACTGCAGTTATTATATCTCTACTGAATCTCTGTATCTTGTTGAAAAAAAATAGAAACAAAACAGAATAAAGGAAAACCAGAAAGCTCAGGTATATTTTTTAGCAGACTGTGCATATTTTGGTGATCAAAACAGTAGGCTAAATATTATAGAGCTATAGTGGGGCAAGAAGAAATTTGGAGGCAATTTGCCCAAATTAAAATGCTCATGCACTAAGAGCAAAGACATGTCCTGCTTTTTTTCAAGGCAGTAGGTGACAGATGTGGCATGCAGCATGCCAAGGGCCAGGACGATCATCTTTGGACCCAGTCCTGCTGATCCTGTGTGCACTCAATCCTTCAGGGACGAGGGGGTGAATGCTTGGGTTTGCCACTACTGACTTGCATTGTGACAGAATGAGGTATGTGGTCTTCCAGAGCAACCTGTCCAGATATCTGGAGGTCAAAGAATCAAAAACATTTAAGTTGGAAAAGACCTCTAAGGTCACTGAGTTCAACCAGCACCACTGTGTTTGCCACTAAACCATATCTGTGGTTTGCTTGTCTTACTGGACTTTATCAAGGATTAAACCTTGATAAAGACCTCTGAAGAGCAGCAAAGAGAGAGTTTCTGGTCATGAATGTTTCCTGTAATTTATTTGTTTTGCAGTTGTTTTTGAAGGAAGGGGGAAAATTATCATGGGGCATTAAAGCTCAAATACCTAAACCTCTTCTTTCTGGTGTGTAAGAAGAGTCTTAAGCATTTATGTAATTGAGCTATATGGCTAATCTTCTTTCAGCACTGAACTTTAAATTAGGTAAAAATATATTAAAGGATTATAAACTAATTGTCATATTAGAACTCCAGGGCATGAATGTCAACACAGAAGACCTTTCCAGAGACTACTCCTGCACACTCAGTGAACAGGTACATTGGAGAAGCCTGTTTCCACAACTGAGAATTCTCCACTGTGGCATCTTGTCCTGCCACATCCCCAGGGTAACACACAGAGGAAAGGATGCTGTCACAGAGAGATGCTGCAAGTTTTCAAAGGTATGTGCAGCACTTGTGGTTAGAGGAAGCAACAAAGATGGTGAAGGGCCTTGGAAGGAAACCATATGAAAGTGGCTGAGGTCACTTGGTCTGTTCAGCCTGGAGGAGACTGAGGGGACACGTCACTGCAGTTACAGCTTCCTCATGAGGGGAAAAGGAGGGGCAGGCACTGATCTCTGTGGTGACAGTGACAGGACACAAGGGAATGGCCTGAGTTGTGTCAGGGGAGGGTTAGGAGAACGGTTCATCACCCAGAAGGTGATTGAGCCCTGGAACAAGCTCCTCAGGGAAGTGGTCACTGCACCAAGCCTAGCAGAGTTTGAGAAGATTTGGACAATACTCTCAGGCACATGGTGTGACTCTTGGGGATGTTCCTGTGCAGGGCCAGGATTTGGACTTGATGATTCTTGTGAGTCCCTTCCAACTCAGCATATTCTGTAATTCTGTGCTTCTGTGACATCCTTACATTACTGATAATTTTTTTTTCTAATTACCTCATATTAATTTCTTTAGGGAACATCCCATTTTGAAGACCCCTACCCAAAGAAAAAGTTTTCTTACTATCTCTACTATCATCTTTGTGATTATCTAAGAAACATCATTGGGGTTTGCTACTAATTGTGTTAATGGGGTCATAGGGCTTCTTCTCCAGAAATAGCTACTGGCAAGAGCAGAGCTTGTAATTTTCCAGATGCAATGTTTCCTCACTTTGTGTGGAAAAACCCTAGGAAAACAAAACAGCACCTGTGAAGAACAAATGTAACTGCAGTTCACTGTTGCCTTTCAGAACAGAGTCGTGAAAACCCTCCCAGACCACACGTAAGGCTCTGCTGTCAACAGACGCCTTTCCACTCACATGTCCTTGCTGCCATAGGTGTCTTTTGCCCTCCCATGTCCGTGTGGAGCAGGGCTGGGAGGCACCACAAAGGCTGTGGCTCTGGAATGGGGTCACTCATGTTGGTGACATATATGACTCTGTGTTTTTCCTCAGAGATAATTTTGACATTACAAAGACTATAAATAGAACACCCAGAGCAGAAAAGTACAGGAAGGAAGAGTAAACCTCTAATAAATTATATCTTAAAAGGATCTGAGTAGAGGGAGGAAAAATGTACCTCCAACAACAGGAAAGTTTAAAAGAAGCTTGTATTGAATATTATAAATTCACATGAGAAAAAGGTCTTCTCTCGGTGTGGAAAGACACAAAGGTTTCAGTACTTTATGCTTAAGTAGGGAAAAGGTCAAGACTCCTTCTGCCATACTGTGGTTAAAAAGTCATGCCGTTAAAATTGTATTAAATGGGACTCCTGATTTCTCGTAGACACAGATTTAAGAGCAATTGCTTCACATTTAGCTTGTCCAAAGTTTTGTCCAGCAGGAACCTGGCACTGCACTAAGAAAAAATATTGTGTAACTTAGGACAAAATACATCAATCTCATCCCTGTTGCTACCCTGTAGCTTTGCACATGATCTGTGAGAGAAAGCTCCTTGTCTGTTGGTTTTGCTGGTGGACTGTGGAGAAAGGAATCTGAATTTGAATGGAAGGTGCTGTAGGTGCCATAGCAAAATTGTGTTTTCCAGCCTCCAGCTGCAAAGCTCTCCTTCCTCACTTTCTAGTAAACATGGTGAAAAAAAGACATGCAATATAAGTTTGCATGCGCACAGAGTGAAGGATCATGAGGTTTTTACAGACAAATTTGAAGATGAATTAGTCTTTGAGATACTGTCTGTTTAAGGATTATACTGTTAATAACCTAAATTTGACACACATTTTTCCCCTCTTCAGTCACTACCTGCAAAGCCTCTCTGAAAATTATCTCTTATGAAGCTGTGTCATTAATAGCTTCCTGCAAGGTTTCTTTTAGAAGTGGCAGAAAGGTAAATAAAAATGAATTAATACAGCATTTTGGGTTTGTAGGCAAAATATGCAAATCTCTTACTGACAAAGCCTTAGTAGCATTAAAGGCTTTCAGATCCTATCCTCAGAGGCTCTGCTTGTGGAACCAGAAGCCTTTAGGCAACCTTTAACTTAGTTTACATGTAATACATTCTCTTTCTCCCTCTCCCATTCCTCCCTAATGTCCTCTTGGACCAATTCCCTCTGGTGCAGTTTCCAGCTTCACAGTTCATGAATTTTATTTGCAATCAATAAATAAACCCATTATCAAGTTTTGTATTCTCATCATATATTGTCATTCCTCATAAACCATTTCACTGTATGGGTCAGCTTCACTGAGCACGTGCCACTCACCTTTAATAGCTCAGCAGAGGGCTGTCAGGTACATGGATGGGATGTGTCTGAAGATCTAATCAGATTTCAGTTGTAATGAACAATTATGAATAAGACTGTGCTGCCATTCATCATTATTATCATTATTTTTAACACTATGGTACTGTTTAGAGTTAGTGATCAGCACTTAAACACTTTTTGAGCCCTGGTCTGGGACATATTCTCACAGTATGAAGCAGAGGTTCCCAGACCCACCCATATCATCAATGAAAATGTTATTTCTGACATACAACATCACAGCATTTATCAGCTGTTTGAGACAACTAAAGAAAAGCTTCTTTTTTGCTCCTTACAAGGCTGTCAAGTTCCCACTGTGGTAAATTATAAAGTAACTAATTTTGAGAACCAGTGACCCACCATGATGAGGCCCCCGGTAGCTTATGCAGATTTCTTTGGGCAGCGTTAGTTTGGGCATAGCATGAAAAGGCAGGCCATCCTTTTGGTGATCGGGCCCTTGGGCAGTTACTGATTTGTGCCTTGAATTTTATCTGTCAGCCCAGACAGAGTATTAAATGCTGGTGTCACATGCAGTTATCAAATGATAGTATTACAAGGTCAACTGACAAATAATATTCTAACATAAAGACTCCAAGTTGCCTACTTTGCTAACCTCTGACAGTGTGAAATCTTGTGCACAAATGAAAAAATGAGTCAATCAGTGACCAAGATGGGTAGAAGCAAGCAGAGAGGGTCAAGCAAGTTGGAAGCAAACATTCCCAGCTGAGTGCACTTTCATAAGCACAGGAAAATCCAGCAACTACTTTGAACTTATCCTTGTACTACTACCATCACTACTGGGAGATAGCAAAAGTGATACTTTTTCTACAGTACACCACATTACTACTGATGCTAATACAACTGCTAACAGCAGCAGCATTATTACTCAGCAGTGCTACTAAGTAGTATCACAACACACTTTTAGGGAATTACAAGTAATTGTTTCATTAGATTCATTTATTTATCACTCTCTTGATTGTTTTGTCATCCTCTGGCCTGGACCAAAATAGATGGGGAGAAGATATTTTGAGCCTTCTCAAAGAAAGCACTTTAGATTTCCCACTTTTTAGGGGGATGTGTTGACTGCAGGGATATATCTTTCCCTCTGTAGCCTCTGTAAGAAAGGAATGTTTGTGCTCATGGTCAAAGCAAAGGTCTAGAATATTGTAGTGGTTTAATTCAGTTTCAAAAAAACTCTTGTCTGCATTGCAACCTGAATTTAAGTGATGGAAATAAATGCATGACTAGGTGAAAAAATCCTGTGTCTCATTGCAGCATCATGTAGCTAAAGTGGTGCATGTTTGAGGCAATTCACACCTCAGCACCATGCCTTTAAAATAATGAAAGAGTCTTTGAGCTTTGTATCCTTCTTTTTAAACTTGGTACTAAGCCAATGTTGAAGTTAATATTTATGAATTTTGGGGAAATGGTTTTCAGGGTAAGATTTCTGGTAATATGAATTTTCATATTTTAAGCAACTTGATTTAACTTTAATGGCCCAAAGTGTATTTAGAAATTTTGTGCTGTGCTCACACCCATGCAAGTCACTGTATGCCTGACAGTGCCAGCCAGGAGTGATGTATGCAAGGCACATGTCCTGTGCTGCCCAGCTGTGACTCTGCCACTCAGTGCTCAAGCTGTCTGGGAGGTGTGAGTCCCTGCTTATCATGGGGAGCCAGATCCCTCTTGGTGTATGGGGATGTTTGAGCTGTGATACAAAGAAGCAGAGAAGGCAAATGTCCTGCAGATGCTTAATGATGAAGTTAAAGGATATCTCCTATCTCAAATGTCAGTTCCACCCTCTTCTCTCATGGATGCTTTCTCTGAAGTGCACTGTGGATTCCTGTAAGTACAACTCATCTGCTGCAGTGTAACATAGAGAAAACATAATAATGAAAAGGTACTTTTGATCCTTTACAAAACTTCACTATTTGCTCACAAAAATATGCCAGAAATCATAGGCAGAACCTTACAGTCACGACAAATGATTTTGCTGCTGGTTTTGTTTACATTTTTGGTTCACTTTTTGTTGTTCCTAGTTTGTCTAAGATTTAACTCTACAAATTGTGCATATATAAAGCAGACTTCTCATTAGTTTCAGCAAGGTCAGTGTTTCAATGGGGTTTTGCCATCAGAAGGGAGGGTTACTGTCATCTGATCTCTCACCCATGACCAGATTTGTTTAGAAAAGCATTGTCATAATTTCTGCTGCAAGTTATATAGCTTGCTTGTCCGATATATTTTCTAAGGTCTATACTTATTCAACAGCTGATTCTTTAAAGATATTAGGTAATTTGGATTGCACATATAAGTTTACATGATGCACTTGATGTTAAATCATGTTTCTTTGACTGTGGGACTCCATGTAGCTCTGATACATCTTATGCCAATGACAAGACTATGTTTTACCTGCAGATACCAGATACTGGGAACATGAGAACTCTAAAACATGATTTGCTTTTTTTATTTTTGCCTTTCTGCTTTAATATTTGCATACAAAGTACATGATAATCTTGCTTTCTCTTCAGAACTCTTTCATCATAAAGCAATAGTTGGAGCATGTCTTCCCTGTTTGGAAGACAGCAATCTTCTCTTCCAAACAGGGAAGACATGCTCCAACTATTTCTTTATACCCATGTAACCCTTATCTTCAAGTTATGCTTCTCTGTATTGACCTAGTGTGTCTGCAAGTTATTTTTCTGAACATGTCTGTACTGGCTGTTAGAGGGTCAAGGCCTTGAACACAAGCCAAACTGGTTGGGGGGGGGGGGGGCTTTCCTTTGTTTCAGTGGATGTTTGCCAGAATATCTAAGTCCTGCAGCAGCACTGACTGTGCTGAACTCTCCCAAACTGACATCTCTCCCACTGTACACAGACTACCACATTTCTGATTTGAAGGGACAAGGGAACCATATGTGTATATATAGGACATAAGCAATAAGCCTCCACAGGGTGTAGGTTAGAAGGCTCAATTTGTGCACTTTGGGTGTCCTGTGAGGCAGAAGGCCAAAGGTTAGTTTCCTGAGGGATGTCTTTGACTTCCTCTGGATCTCAGTGTGTTTGATGCATATGTTGTCAAACAAGCTCAAGACAGACTGTTGGGATGACTAAAGAGACCACTACTATGCTTACACCATTGAGGGAGGTATTTCCAGTCACTGAGGTAGAAAAGCTGGCAAAACACCTAATTTATACCTAAACTGCTCCCAGGATTCTCTCTCTGCTAAGAGCCTCTTTCCTCATCCTGCTTGTGTGGGCTGCCAACTTCATACCCCAGCAAGCAAGCAAGCAAGGGGACATGGTGCAGTTCACACGGCTGCACCTTGTAGTCCCTGTCCCCACCTCTTGCTGAGGAAAAGCTTGCTTTTCTGGCATTAGTCAGTAATGATGTGTATTTAGAGTAGACACATCATGGGAAGTAAGATCCCATGTCTTAATGGGATATCAGGAAAATTGTTGCAGTTGACAGAGCACCCAGGCTCTCCAGCCAAGGTGGAAGATTGGCCAAGGTGGGAGATTCTCTTGGCATCCTTTGGCTGCATTCGCACAGAAAGCAGCACCCATGCTGCCTTTTGACATACATCTTAGGCAATGCAGATACAGCTCTCTCAGAAGCTGAGGGACAACTTTCTGTTGAAAATGAGGGTTTTGCAATGCCTTTGTGATTTTGACTTAATCACAGAAGAACAAAAGCAGAACCAGTTCTCATCCTCGGTGATCACATTCACTTCTGCAATCGAAACAGGCTAGGCAAATGCAGATAAAAGCTTTTTTTCTCTCCAGGGGAGTTTTGGTTGAGACCCTGGGGAGGGATCTGGCCACTAATAAGTTATTGGCAAACCATCAGACCTGGTACAGCTAACTGTGTATAAGTTAGCTAACAGCTAACACAGCGTATAAGTGATTCCCATCTTTCATCTCCACATGAAGCAACCTTAGGTTGCATTTATATAACAGGCCCCCTTTGAGTCTGTGTCCTGATTTAATATCAATCTAATATAGATTGGTTAGAGGTAGTCAGCATGGATTTACAAAAAGGAGGTCATGCTTAACAATCTTGATTCATTTCTCTGAGGAAGTGGCAATGAAAGTGGACAGCGATGAAGAAGGAGACATAATTTACTTGGACTTGAAAAGGCTCTCAATACAGTGCCACATAACAGATTAATTTATAAGGTTAGCAAGTATGGGATTGATAGTAAAATACTCAATTGGTTATAAAATTGGCTTGGTAACAAGACCCATGGAATGGCAGTAATGGTTATAGATCATACTGGAGAAGTGCTATGCACCTGGGGTGTGTGTTTGAAGACATTCTAAAGATAATAAGGATGGGCAAAGCCAAAAACAAAGGTGGTGGAAAAAAGAGTAAAAATGCTGCAAAAAAGAACACCCAAAGCCAGGCTACAATCTCATGAGAAGCAAATGATCATGCCAACATGCAACGTGAAATTTCAGGTAATATTTAGTGAAGAAAATTTTCTAGGAACTGAAGAGGCCCAAGTCAGGCACACAAGCTGCAGATCTTGTAGCAAGGCAAAAGTATACAGAGCAGCAAGGATCTTCCCTTTTAAATAGGAGAAAGGTCAAAACTTACAGCTTTGTCAAGGTGCCAATGAGCAATAAATGGGAGGCATGTTCTCAGAAACTGATTTTATCCTGAAAAGTCAAAGATCTCTTGGTCCTTGCTGCAAGGATGAATCATAGCATTTAGGTTTTGTTTTTTCAGCTCAAAGAAATCTTTGGAGAATACTGACTCTTTCCATTTTCTATGATGTAAGGAGAGTGGATTTCCTGAGATGAAATAATTTTTTGTCACTACCCTGCAAGATGCTACCTTACATGCTGTAATAAAGCAGACAAGTGGGTAGAAGAAAGAAATGAAGTACAGGAAAGTCAACAGAGGACACTAAGAAACTTCAGAAATTCACAGTACTGAAAGAAATTAGGAACTGGTTTCAGTGAATACTCATCTCCTTACAGTGTAAACTCTCCCATCTCTTGGATGGTATTAAAAGAGGGTGTGGGAAAGCTGTACTGGTGACACTGATGTGCCATCACTTAGCACTGCTGTCTGTTCAAGAAAATACAAGCTTTGGTGTCCAGCAGCGTTTCCACCATTGCTTTTATATAAAAGACCCAGGCTGCCAGGCTCATTCTCACAGATCATGGGTGAGAAGGCAATCTTTGCAGGCCTACCTATGCCTTTGTCTCACTCCTCACCTGTTTTAAAGGTAGGAATCTCTGGATGGATCAGACCATGCAGCTTGGGAAAACTGGGAAAGGCTTTTTAATCAAACAAAAAAGAGCTTCTCTTTTTGAGTGTGACTGATGTGGTACAGGATTAGAAAGGAAACGATGCAGGGTAACAGTTAGCCTGTCTCATTGGCCAGTGGTTCATGCTATAGGCTGTGCTTTGTTATTTGATTGAGTATTGGCTCAAAACTTTGGTCTTGGAGCCATTAAAGTCATTAGTCAAGCTCTCATTGATTTGAGCAAGACCAAGACTTGACCCTTTGTGGCTGTGCAAAGGACAGAGATAAACTTTTAAATCAATCAAGAGCGTAGACTCATTCTGCTGGGGTCATATGGTTAATACATCCTGTTCCTGTCATTTCCGCTATAAATCTGTGAATGCTTTTAAAGCAAGAGGAAAACCTGATTCCTTTCCTTTTGCCAGAAAATATTATGTTCCCTTTTATTACAAACAAGAAAAACAAGGACTCCTTCTGCTCAGGAAAACTTGTAAGGGGAAAGGTAATCTCAGTATTTCTATGTCTCTAGAGTCAGTGAGAAGTAAGTTGAGACAAAGTACTCGGCAATACAGTCTCCTGTCTGCAAAGCATGCAAACCTTCTCCCACTGACATCCCATAAGCTTTTATTGGGTCCTGATGATCTTTTTTGCCCAAGCATTACGTCAGTACTCATTGTACTGTTGGTGTCTACAAGAAGATCCCTTATTTTCCACATTGCATCTAGGCTACACAGCTCCTACAAGTTGGGAAAAAACTTATGACTTCCTACAAGTGTAATCAAGCTCACAGTTATTGACTTTGTCTGCTTGGCTTCAGACCCAGGTCACTAAGCTTTCGATATTTTCTTCTAGAGTACGATAATTCTAGAAATGTGAAATAATATATTATATGAAAAAAGTCTGAACTACTCTGAGTTTTTGTTTTGCTGAAAGACCCACCCCATGGTGATTCTGGAAAAAAAAGCTGTTCTTCCACTCTTTCTTGCTGACTTTAGGATTCTGAGCAAGACTTCTGAACAACCTGATTCAGGTCAATTAAAAGAAGAACTCTGAATCCTATCTCCTGTCATTTTGCTTTCAAAAAGATCCTACTTGGTCCTATTAGGGCCATGAAGATGATCAGAAGTTTGGAGCACCTTTTCTATGAGGACAGGCTGGGAGAGTTAGGGTTGTTCAAGATGGAGAAGAGGCTTTGGGGAGACCTCCTAGCAGCCTTCCAGTACCATGAGGGGGTTTATAAAAAAGGAGGAATAAGGGCCTTTTTATACAGACAAATAGTGACAGGACAAGGGACAATGGTTTTAAAAAGAAAGAGGGAAGGTTTAGATTAGATGCTAGGAAGAAATCCTTTACTCAGAGAGTGGTGAATCACTGGAACAGGTTGCTCAAAGAAGTTGTGGACAAGCCAGGCATCACCATCCCTTGAAGTGTTCAAGGCTGGGTTGGATGGGGACTTAAGCAACCTGATCTAGTGAGTGGCATCCCTGTCCATTGGAGGGCAGCTGGAGGGGGTTGGAACTAAATGATCTTTAAGGTTTCTTCCAACCCAAACTACTCTACAATTCTATGATTTGCTGAAAAAATGTGGCTGTGATTTGATAGGTTTTATGAAAATAGCTTCCAATTCTCACTTACGAAAAGATGAAAGAATAGGTGAGACAGGAAGAAAGGACCTTTATTATGCATATATACATAGGTACCACCCTGTGTGCATGCATGTGCATGTTTTATAAAGGGTTTGATCTTACCTGAGCATCTGTGGCTCTGGTGACATCCCATTTGTTAACATTTCTGTAGGCTCTTCAGTAAACTCACTGGATAGATGACAGTTCATTAAATTAGTTGACAATGCATATCCAGTCTTTCCACCCTCCTCCCCCAGCCCTAAAATGAAAAATAAAGAAATTACAATGGTAAGAAGGGAAAATACTATGCAAATAACTCTGAGAGCACTGACACATTTAAACTAATGCATTTCCTAGAATCATAACAATAAATGTGCTGTCAGGGGCATCACAGTTACTCCAGTGACACGACCACTGTGCAAAAGCACCCGTGCAAGCTGTCAGAGCTGATTATTTAAGTACTCCTGAAATATTTTTCTTTTGCTGTAACTTCTCAGTCATGAGCCTTGGAAAGAGCCCTTTTCCTCTTGCAACTCTTCAGCTAGCTTTTAAATACCTGCACACATCACCTTGCAAAACAAGTGGGTTAGGAACAAATTTTTTAGAGATGGCAGTTACTGAGATCAGTTGTTTTGGGAAATGTCCTTTGATGAAATGAGTTGAGAAAGTTTGCCCAACTTCCTGCATGGCAAAGAGTTTTTCCTCAAATATTACAAAGATAGCAGCTAGGCCTACCCCAAAGTACCCTTTCCAAAGGGCTTAACGCTTTCAAGCAGTTGATTTTGTTTATTAAAGTTGCTGCAGATAATGGAGATAGATGAGTGGAACAGCATCACTGTGAAAACCCCTCCATGAAATGGCCTTTCCATAATTTTCTTTAATACACAAACTTCCTCATTCAACTGTAAATCTTAGAGCAGTCTATTAAGTTTGACCATCAACTCCATGCTCTGATGCATGTGTAGGCAGTATGGTTAAGGTATAAAAACCCTTATAATTGCTCAGAAATGCCCCTCTCAAGCCCCTTCTTGGAATTAGTGGCTTTAGTAATACTGCTTAACACTTATTTGGAACAGGCATGTTATTCTTCCATTAAGCTTTATTCCGGTCATTCTTTCAATCTGCATTTAAATTCTGTTTTCCTCTCGGCTGGCACTGGCACCCTTAGCTACCTCATAAACAAGACGCGTTGCCAACTGGAACGCGCAAGCAGAGCTGAAAGCAGCACCGCTAACCTCTGCTTCTCTCTACCCCCTGCAACTTGGAGTTGTATCAAACTCAATGCCTGGAGCCTGGGAAGTGGGCATTCTGAACTGCTTGGAAGCTGAAAGAGCCAGACTTCAATCTATTAAGGTGCTGGGCTGGCTCACTGAGCTATAATTGTGCACATTTTTTCTTTTAATCAGCCCAGCAAGCCAGATTCACATGCTCTTACTTCAGCTGGGTGAATCTTTCACAGTAAGGAGTTGTGCTGCAAACTGTGAATAGACAGTTTTACTCAGCATTTATAAGGCAAGCAGAATTTGACCCAGAATGACAAGCCCAGCAGCATTAATTTCTAAGTGGACATACAGAAGAGATTAGGCACCCAAAGTTGCTTAGAGATTTTGGCTATGGGCAAATTTGCATTCTTAGAGAGTGCATACTCAGCATAACAAAATAAAATATGGAGTTTGGAAATATTTGTCACAGGTGGGAGAGGCACGGTAAAGAAAGGGAATGAATGCAGAACTGCAGTGGGTGAGAAGGCTGCCACTCCCCTCCTGTCCCACCCCCAGCCCATCCTCTGCACGTGCAGCAGCAGCCATGGGGTCGGCACGCAGCAATGGGTACCTGGGGAGGCATCTCCTAAGCCTTAGCTTCTCCCTGCTCTTTACTACAGAGAGAAAAAACACTTGGCCTAGGCCTTTTTTTATCCAGAATTTATGCAAGGTTGCTCTCTTTTTAAGGCCAGCCACTGTGTGTGGGTTTCTGTGTAATCAAAAGTGTATTTGACTTTTTCCCCCCTTTCATTTGTGGGACCAAGGCTTTTTGCCTTGTCAGTTCTGCACTGGCAAATGTTTCTGTCCTCAGTTGGTAAGGCAGAATGTCTAGCAGCATGACACCAACTACTTACAGGTCACCACTCTGGGGAAAGAAAGTACACATTTAAATGAATCAGCAGCCTAGGTAGGATATAATGTGACTGAAGAGTTTCACTGTAACATTGTAGAGTACAAAAATGAAAATATAAAGTGCATTTTAAATGATTAATGTACAAAAGCTGACCTCTTCCAGTGTGCATTAATCAAGGAAAAAATGCACACTTTCTATAGTGGTTAATGTTGCAGGTTCATTATTCAGCTTTGATAATGTGCATAAAAATGCTCAATATGACAATGAGTTGGGGTAGCTGAGAATTTAGAATGGTGGCAAGTTTGTTGTAGTATTTGGATTAGCATTCTTAACCTACATCTTGACAGCTTCCTTTCTTCATTTCACAAGTGTTAATAAAATCTTGCTTTTTCCTCTTTCATTTTTGGTTATTTTTTTCTTGCATTTTAGTTATTTTATTATTTTTTCTTTTCTTTTTTTTTTTTTTTTTACAAAATGATTAAAAATACCTGCTCAAACAAATACTACCAGCATTCATTAGTCAGGATGGTTATATGTAAAAGAAATGATGCCAGATAGTAACAAATCCAAGAGAAGTTTATTATGAAAATGGCACCTGCGGGATGAAAAAAAATTAAGTTACATAAAGACAACCATGTATGACATGTATGAGAATCTACAAAAGTATAAAAAGAACCCTGTTGTAAATGAAGTATGTACATTTCTGATTTGCAGCATTATCAATGATCAATGAAAAAAATGTTTCAAATAAGCCAGGCACTCAAGAAGTTAGATTCGGTTAGCTTAACACAAAATAAATGTACCATAGCTGTCACTTTTTAACATTTTAATTTTTTTATATTGTAGAGTTGGTAACACTGCTAAGATTTATACGAACAGAATCCCTTTCCCCATTATTCAGCTACTTGGCACCAGTCTCCTCATAAAAGATTTCATATATTTGTACAAGAAATAGTTAAAAACACAGACACAGTCTTCACAGGTAATGAAGTTTTTTTTTCATTTTGTAATTTTAAACACTATGGATTTAGACAGCAGCTGTGATTATCTGTTAGTTTAAATCACCAGAAATCATTTTGACACAACACAGAAACATTTATAAAAAAAACCCAAAACAACAACAGCTGTCTAGCTGTTTTTTGTAGCTGATAGGTGCAGTCCTTTGATTGTTCCATAGCTAGAGCAGAGCTTCCAAAATTAAACTTTGAATTTCCCAATCAGCTTTCTCGCCTTTTTCAGACCTACATAAATCCTTCCCATGGAACCTTTAAAAGCTCATTAATTAAATTTCTAGCATCCAATTCCTTTTTTGCTATCACTCCTCTGTGGCTTGGACCTCCTTCTCAAATTCAAAGCTACCGCAGAAATTGACTCAGCGCAGTGAGTGATCAAAAATTCGAAGGACAGTTGAGTTAATACATTAGCATTGCACACGTAAGCGAATATATATGACAATTCTAAGCTCGGTTTCCTTTTTAAACAATGCCAGTTGACCTTTGAAAGAATTTCCTATCTCACTGGTAATTGCTCTACATATTGCTCTGCCAGCCTACCTAGGAGAAAACCAAAGAAATGCACCCTCTGCTTACAGTTCGAGCACAAGGACTCTGGGAATGTTAACAACTGAGGCTATATGGCATCAATTTGCTTAATATATCTGAGCATTACTCTGTAGTGCATTGTGGGGTACACTGGAAGAGTAAGTCATACCCAGAATTCCTCTGTGGGAAAAAATGGCTCCATTAACCTTGAGCTAGTTAAGAGTCTTTTATCTCTGAGAGTGAAGAAGAGAGAACGAGAGAGCGAGAGAAAGAGACGGGAAACGTGTAGAGGAGGAGGAGGGGAGAAAGGAAGGGGGAGAGAGAGGTTTGAGAATACACAACAGCAAAGCAACAGCAGAAATTAAAAGGTATACAGACAGTGGAAGCAGCATAAGGTGACATTACAGAGGAAGGCCACCACACAAAAACCACTAACCCCCAAGAATCACTGGTTCACTAGGACTGCAGGAATGGGACTTTACCACTCCGGACTAGAGATAAAGCACAGAGAAGACAAAGGACAAAACAACTACATTAGCTTAGTATATACTGCATATAGTAACACACATTGAAACTGCAATGGGACTGACAGCCAAGGACACTTACACATTGTACACATTACAGTTCTCACATCTGTTATTAGATGCCTTAACAAACAGCTGCCAAAGATGGAGTGGAAGAAGAATTTATATTTGACAGTCATTTGGAGTGTTTGACACTACACTGTGATTTCTGGCAACAAAGACAAAATAGGAGATTTCTTTTCTTTTACTTAATGTGCAGTTTTCAGTTGTAGTTATCTATTTCAAGCTTATTAACCCATCCTTTAGTTTTAAAACATATTGGTTTCAACACTAGAAATAAGGAAAGAGAAAACAACAAAAAATACCCAAATCAAAGAACAAAAAGAAATTTACAACCTTCCCTCTATAATATTAAATGAAAAACAAAATAAAACATGTTAAATAGTTCTTCTGGTTTTTTTTTTTACTCTGAAGTGTTATTTGATGTTGTAAAATTAGCCTCAGTTACACTGAGAAAAAAATAAAGCAAAACAATATGCACCTAAGAAACTGCTCCTCGCGTCAATTAAATTGAGTTTTTTGTTTTTAAGCTCTTTTTGAAAAAGGCTTCCTGACCCATTTAAATTTGATGTGAGGCTATGCTTGTTAGTTTGGAGGTAACAAATTTTAAGTCCTGCAGCAAATGTTAATGAGGGCTTTTGTCTTAACTAACCAAGGAGACTGCAGCACCCCACTATAAACCAGTACGGAACACATTCTTTCCAAAAAACCCAGCCCACAAGCTGCATATTGTATGAAGACATTACAGATTAATAAATGATAGCACCATGGTTTTAGAAATTAAGTTAAAGTTTCTGTAATTAACATTTAGTCCAACTTTTTAACATTCTAGTCACAGGCCAGAAATTAACTTTTTAAGAACCCAAATTATTTTATGTGCAAGTAAGAAAATCTTAACCATAAAAAGAGAATTAAACTCTGCATAAAATTCTAAAATACTATCCCCTATTTTAAAGGAATTAGGAACAAAACCCCCTTTTCATTTGACTTAGTCAAACAGGGCACATTGTTTATGCTTGTCTCTTTTAATCTTGATCATATCAAGATCATTTTGAAGTAAAACCAATGGTTGTCACTTTAAAATCTCTTTACCACAACACTGAGTATTCTATGGCAGAGGCATACACATATTAAAGGCATCTTAATAAAGATGCAAAGGAAAAAACACACATCTTAGAAGACAAAATGGCAGGCAACTGGTACTTCGACTCTCTGAAGGCAAAAATAAAAAAATATCTTTACATTAAAGAATAAGTCAAGTTAAAGAGAAAGGGAATGAAATGGGGACCATCATATTGAGATAATAAGCTGACCTGCTCAAATTCAAAGTGCTAGAATTAAAGGTCTAAATTAAAACATAGTCTATGCCTCAGAGTATAACACTGAACACAGTATGTGGTCATATTTCAATCCTCCTTCCGTTCCAGAGTCTGTGTAGTGTGAATGCCATTGCTGTACACAGGAAATGGAAGAGTGGAAAAAAGTCCTTCGGCAGTCGTGAACACATTCCCTGCAGGCATTTGGGTCAGACTGGCCCCGCTCACAGCACTTCCAAACGGTCCCGACATGTTGAGTCGGTGAACGTGGTGGTAGAGCATTTCCATCGGCGTTTTAGGATCCAGCCCAAAGCTGGGGCTGTTAACATCAACAAAGTTAACAGCGTGGGTGTTGGGGAGGAGGTTGCCCTGCATGGCTAAAGTAACTTCAGCTGGAGCATAGCGAATAGTGCCAGTGGTGTAGACCCTCTGAGCAGCAGTGCTGGTCGCAGCAAGGGTTCCTGTTACCCTGTGAACCAAAGGAAGCACCACATTGCCTGCTTGTAACCTCTGAAGGGCTTCCAGGTCCCCAGTGTACAACAAAGAGTTGGACGCTGTGGGACCTCCTGGATGTTTGTCCCTTGGAGATGCTGAAAGTGGAGGTGACAAAGGGTCAGAGGACACTGGAGCCAAGGCCGAGTTGGATGAGGTGCTGAACTGAGTTTTACGGCTGGCAGTATTTTCAGTCCCTGGGGGGGTGAGGACAGAGTCTGGAATGGAGACATGTAAACTACTGCTGGCTTGGGGGGAAGGGAAGTGCTCAGAGCTGGGGGGCTTGGTCATACTGTAGGGTGATTCATTCCTTGAGATTTCCCTGTTGGGTGGGTAATTCCAAATACTGCTATCGTTATCAAAATTGATAGGTTCTGAGATTTCTGTTTTAATTTTGAGCACTGAGGCACTGTTTGGTGACGAGAGCAGCTGGGGCTGGTCCACCAAAGCTGAGTCAAGTCCATTTGGACTTGAGGTGCTTGACAGCCTTCTCCGGGTCATGCTGCCTCCCTTTTGCTTTTTTCTCCTCTTCTTCCTCTTCTGATGTTTGCTGGAAGACTGGGCATTTACTTCACCTGCACTGTCTGAGTCCTTGGCACTGTCAGAGGT
Source organism: Molothrus ater (assembly GCF_012460135.2). Taxonomy (NCBI): domain Eukaryota; kingdom Metazoa; phylum Chordata; class Aves; order Passeriformes; family Icteridae; genus Molothrus; species Molothrus ater. The sequence goes on along the minus strand of NC_050483.2, from coordinate 37,058,036 downwards.
CAGTGATTCACAGTTCTGCAACCGCAAGTCTGACTCACTTTCAACATAGCGCTCCACCTTGATCTGCATAGAGCCAAGAGTGCCAAAACTGTCCTCAGGGGCCTTCTGATTCTCGAAGTCTGAGTTTTCAAAGCTGTCATCACTGTCCCTGCTGTCCTGGTTGCTGGAGCTGTTCCCATCCTCATTACAGTTCATTTCATTATCTGACTGATTTCCTGACTTTTTCCTGTCCGATTCAGGGTCTTCACTGTTTTCTGACTGGTTTCCTTTCTCATCTGACTTTGAGTTCTCATTGTCCTCTGGAGCAAAATGAAAGTGAAACAAAGCATTAGCAATAGGAACATAATATTATAATCCAAGTCCAGGTTTCTACCTACCAATGATATTTGATTTGCTTTAACCTTTATTTTTGGCAAAAGATGTTCTCTTCTGTAGAGCTGCATGGTTTTTTTTTTTCAGTGTTGTGTTGGGAGAGTTTTGATCACCATGAATGTCTCTGACTCAGGACTGTTAATGCTCTAGAAGCCTATGCTATAAGGCTGCACCTCGATTGAGGGGCCTTTTCATCTGCTCACCAGACAGGAATCATGATGACAGCTGTGAGCACAACAGCATTGTAGCTGTGCCATCCAAAGAGGAGTCAGTGAGCAATCCCATTATCCCCTAATGTTCTGGTGATTGTTCTTTCACATCCATATTCTCCTGCAGTGGGCAGGCATCCACGTATAGCACTATTTACTAATGAAGATTCTAGTACTCTTATCTGATTTTCCTATGACAATTGCCACTTTTGAAGTGGCATAGAGTCTCTGGCTGCAGTGGAATTACTGCTGATTTCCTCCCATGTGAGAGGAGAAGCAACTTGTGTATGAATGAATGCATAAACTAGTTAAAATAAATGAATAAACCGGTTTATTATTAAAACAATTTTGCTATGTTGCTAGACTGTTGTCTTATATTGTCCTGAAGGAAAACAATTATAAAAAAATACAGAAAAAATAATCAGCCAATGAATCAATTTCTTGGTTGATCCAAATCATCTAAAGACCATTGAAAATAGCACATCTACAGCCCTGAGAAGCTGTCACTCTTCTTGCCTGAATTAATTTAATTATAATTCTAATACGGGTGAGATAAACACTGTAGCCCACTGGACTCAGAGAGCCAAAGCAGCTTTGAGACTGAATGTGCTCCATTATCACACTATGTTTGAAAGGGTCAAAAAAGGTTTCAGGAAACCCCGTCCTTTACAGACCAGCCAGAAATCTTTTGTTGCCTAATAAAAGACGTTTTTCGCTCATCAGAGCCAAGTACTACCCTTTTCAACATCCTTGCTTTAGGTGGAGAGGGGAAGGATTCATTTGCCTCTAAAGGTATTGGTTACTTCTGGAGCCATGTCAATACCAAACTATTTCCCAGAAGTGCTGAAGGTGGCTTTGACAGGAAAGCTGCCTGAGCATTCAGCACATTGCACTTTGCAAGTCACTTAGTGGGACTTCTGCTTGTGTGAACAGCAGCAGAGAGACCCTTCCTTTTGAAAAATAAAACCTACAGGAAAAAAGTAGTGGCTGTAAATCCCTAAGTCTCATCCAATGTTTTGTTCCACCTAGGACTGAATTTGTTCTACAGTTTTTTCTTCCTTTTTTTGAAGATGCTTTCTTTTAAGGCCATGGTTACTAGCTGGGGAAGGGTGGTCTTAGAGTGAGGTGGTTTAAAGCTACACAATATTTGCCTGGGATTATATGACAGGTTGAACTGAACTTGTTGGTTTCATCTAAAATACCGTTCCAAATTCAGGTCCTTTGGAATTTCTATTTAATGCCTTTGTAGTAAAAAAAGCCCCTGTGTCTTCTGCCTTCCAAGACTCCCAGACATTTCCTTCAGAGATATAAATATCTGTGCACCTTTGGAATGCTGTCTTGCTCTGCATCAGCTTTAGAAGTCATGAATGTACATGTATTTCTCATGTGCTCACCTGGAGAAACTTCCAGTGCATTTCCAGGAAATGCAAACTGTTCCCCACATATATGTTATTTGGCTATTTAGGAACAAGACAGAATAAAGGAAGCACTGGGAATGGATGAAGAAATTCCCAATGACAGTGGTCAGCAAGCCTGCACATTGACTTAAACCAAGATGTCAAAGGATAACAAATAAAAGCAAAAGATGAAAGAGAACATCCATATAAAAATATAATATAATATAATATAATATAATATAATATAATATAATATAATATAATATAATATAATATAATATAATATAATATAATATAATATAATATAATATAATATAATATCCTGATTCTCTTCTTGCTTTTTCTTGATTTAGATCACAGTGATCCACTTCCTCTAGAGTGTTTTTGGTAGTTATCATAGACATGAGAGAAAAATCATCCATCTATCTGTCTGTTTGTTTCTCTATCTATCTATCTATCTATCTATCTATCTATCTATCTATCTATCTATCTCTATCTATCTATCTAATCTATCTATCCACCCATCCTACATAGAACAGCTGAAAAACATCTTTACTTCTTGGGCTACAGGAAAACACACTTCTCTCAAGGCCAGATGATTTGCACCTATGCCTAGGTAACCACTGTTAAAACTAACAGGGAATGTGTGAACCATCTGTGCACTGGACCATCTGTAGGACTAATTTACACATAGAACTTGAGAAGTATACTCAGCTTTTAAAAAACAGCTGAAGTCCCAGACTTTAAGAGCGTAGAAACAAGTTCTTGAACCCTCACATTTTAATTAAATATAACTTTTAACCAAATAAAACTCTAAATTTTTTCAATCTTTACTGCCCCCTAGTGAGACTCTTCAAGAATGTATTTATACGCAAGGAGTCATAGATTGACGGTGGAGACCACTCTGTAGAATGTCTGCCTACTTTGGAAAGAGAAGAGCTAGAATTTTATCAACAGTTGCAATCCCAAGTCCTCTGCACAAGGCAAAACACCTTAAGCACAGCTGGGGAATCAAATATTTAGTTTGGTGCTATGTAGGCAAGAATGCGTGAAGAAAGTGAAGAGAAATTCTGAGGAAATGGAAATGCTAAGGTGATTAAAAGATTTTGCTAGTGTTTTTCAATTTAATTTTATATGATTTTTTTTTTGTTTGTTTTAATGGAAAAACACTTGAGAAGGAAAAGCAACTGAAAAGCTGGTCCTGTGGCTTTCATGATAAGAACCTCTCGTGGGTGTGAAGCACACCATGAGTGTGCCTTACCTGAGTTGTCCTTTGAGTCCGATTCAGAGTCAGAGGTCTCTGAGGATTCTGAGGTTTTCTCTGGCAGGTGAGGAAGTTGTGCAATATCCATTGGAGTGTCCTTGTACTCTGGGTTACTGAAGAGGATACAACAAATATAAAGAGGATACAGCAAATATAAACACAATTGGATGATTTGCAGTTTCATGATTTTTTCCTCTTTCATATCAAAGTTCAGGAACAAAGAACAGGAAGAATAGCAGAGTAAACACAGAAACACATATTTTTGGCTTCAGAGTTTCACAGCAGGGATTTTGTGAAGGTTTATTTTAATACTGCAGTCAAAAACCTTTATTGACCAGGTACTAAACCTTGTTTGATTCTAGTGAAGTTTTAGAGCTATCAAAGCATCCTTGCTGAAGTGGGACATTGTGGCTTGTGTGATATCTAGCAGTAAAGCTACACTGTGTAATCATCCAACAACAAAATATCTTGATTTTGATCCCATTACTGTGCCTGGGAGGACAGAGAGAGTGTTTTAACTCTTCCAATCTGTTTCTCTCCCACTGGCAATGTCTATCAGAGTTATCTCTGTAGAAATGTTCTCCATCAACCTTGCCAGAGTCCTTTCAATGCCTGTTTTTCTCAACATTCCAGTTTTCCACATTTTAATCAGCACATCACACATGAAATTATTAAGGAGGTGCTCAGCTAGGGCTAAAAAAGTGACCGCTGTTCCAAAGAATCTGGCCAAAAATTAGATAAACTAGGTTACATATTTTTAAACACAGCACACATACATCCACATCAGCAAGAAACCAAAAACAACCTCTCTAACTATGTGACAGATGCACATGTGCATGTTAAGATGCATATGTTAGGGATAAAGAACTGTCAACACACCCATTATAATCATATCTTCATCTGCTCATGTGGTGCTCACCTGTGACTTGTTAGCAAGGAACATGACTGCAATCTAAAAAAGCTACACTGCCAGAGAGATGGAAGAAAACCCCAGCAACACTCTGCTTTTGCTTGGTTTGTACCTTTTAAAATGTGTTCCTTTCTTAAATGCATGCAAATGCAGGGGAACAGCCATAGCTAAACATAAGTGGTAGAGAATTTTAAAAATAACAAATCTTTAATAATTTTTGAATGAGTGGGCATTTCCATGCAGTTCAAGTTCAATTCTGGTAAAATGGAAAATCCACAGTCCTGCATAGAACAATATGAGGCAGCACTGGGGGTGCCTGACACACTTTCAGGATGACAGTATGCTCATATTCAGCCTCTTAGAGTGCACTGTGAAAACTCAGAGTTCACACAGTTCACATTGAGATGCTGTATTACAATTATCATCTTTATGGCTTTGTCCTGACAAAGTGACTTTATTCTGTTGCATCCCAGGGCAGTCCCCAAATTTGCCCCCTCCAAGCAAAAGATGTTTGAGGGCTTTCACACTGTGAATAACAAGTTGCTAGAACAAGAACAGCAGTAATCCTCCCTGTCACTATAATTAGTCTATCCTTTTACAGACAGCTGAATCATACTTTCTAATGCATGGAAATGTATACAGACCAGTACTCCTGCTAAGAGCAGACCTAATTATGCCTTAATCTGTTATTAAAATATTATTTGGACATTTAGATCTTTTGTGAATTCCAGTACAAGGAGAAATCTAAATTAAAACCACAAATTCAGTGAAGATGTTAATATTTCTCTAACAGACTAGAAAAATCAGGTTCTGGGAGGAGAGCTGGGGAAGACAGACCACACAGCTTTTCTTTTTTCTTTCTTTTTTTTTTTTTTTTGGTTAGGTATATTCTGCTTGTATAGGAAATTATTTCGTGGGATGTTTGTGGACTAGGTTCACCTATTGTCTGGAAAGCAGCAAAGGGGACAGAGGCAGCTGTTCATAATTCTTATGCATGACTTTTATAGGTAAAGCAGGAAATAGGAGAACATTTCTGGGCATTTTGCAGCCCAGTTAAGGACTGGGGCAGTGAATCTGTACTTCCAGTTCAGAATTGTCAGCCTTAATCTGACCTCTTGAAATGCTGCATTCTGCCTCACACTTGCAAGAGCAGACAAAAAAGTAGCAGGATAAGGATATGTTCAGAAAAGTCTGTGCTAAATCATATCAGGCCAAAAAACTCCGGGTCCCAGTGAAAACTCCACTGTCGTGTGAGGTTTCCCTCAGTACCCCTTCAATGCTCTCCTGCCAGGGGTTGCTTCCTTCTCTTCCCCAAAAGGGGAATCAAAAGCATTTCAACATGCAAGTTTAGGCAGGCACAGTCTCTTCAGGGCTTGCTGGACTTGGCATAATAAGTCACAGTCTAACCCCTAGACATCACTTTGAACTCTCATGGCATCAAAGGGAATATAAAAAACCATGACAAGCAACTTAAAAGGAGAACAGGCCAGAAAATGACAATTGCATTTCATGACAATCTCAAGGTTTCAAATTTTATTTGTTTGTTTGTTCTGCTTTGGAACGAAACAGAATACTTCCCAATCTTATTGAACATTTTCACAAAACAGAATGTGTTGAAAGGTATTTTCAGATGAGAAAGGTCAGGTTTATAATTCACTGTCTCTCAGTGACTGTTGGTTTTCCCTTGAGCTCTGAAATCAGTCCTTTAAAAACACTTTGGTAAAATAGAATTTCTCAGGGAACAGCCTTTCATTCAAGTAATTACTAATATTTCTATTTAAAATAGTTCTAATAGCTTAAAATAGTAGTTTATAGTACTTTTATTTTTATATCTTATGTTGTATTTTTCAGTGTGAATATTATCTGATGCTTACAGGAACAACAAAATTGTTTGAGCCTTTTTTGTCCTGAGAAAGTTCCTCTCTCTGGAGTGAACTGGCAAATGCCTTTCACAGATAACTTTTTTTTTTTTTTGCCGTACCAGCAGATTGCTTCCCTGCATTTTTAGTATCCAAATAAAACAGTGCCAAACACTTCACACCAGATTTTATAACACAGCTACTGAAAGTTGGTGTGGATAATTTTTATCTTTGAGCTCACATTGAGTAGATTTCAGGGCATGCAATAAAATAGTGGAGGGTTTATTTCAAGACTGAGGCAGCATAATAATTCAAGAATATTCTCATGTGCAGAGATACGACAGATGCCGCAATAACTATAACAAAATGGCACGGCTTTTGACAAGGACTACATGAAAAGTTCTTCTCAACTTTCTCTATTAGGCTGTTGTTTTTTCCTAGACCTCTCACTGACAGAGACAAGCAGCAGAGACAGCAGCTGAAGTGAGAGAAGTGACTGGGAGACCTACCTAAGGAGGTAATTGACCCAAATGATATTCTTCTCACTTGCGTTCTTGGCGTTGACAGCTATGGTTGCACTAGATTGTATCCAGATATAACCTCCGTTCTTCTGCATCCAGCGGTAATACTTTGTTACACACTGACCCTTATTCAGCACTGACAGGAAAACACAAACAAAACACAAGCAAGATAGAGTACGTGTTAGAATTGTGGTAAAATGACCTTCATTGTACAACGTGACACAAGTATAAGCAGAAGATACTTGGCTTCTTTTGGATTTAATGCCAGTGAGATGACAAACAGAATCTGAAGTTCAGTATAACTACCATTTTACAAGTTTTAAAGTATAATTTTAATCTACTTTTGGAAACTCCAGTGGAAGAAGAAAAGCAAAAAATCCTACAAATCTCTACGGTTCTCAGAATACTTATTGCTATGTGGACATTTCCAATGCACTCAATGTCAAACTGTAAAAAAAGAAAAGGAAAAAAAGAGGCAAATTTATATGTGATTTATTCATAGCTTCTAGGTAGACCTCTTTGAGATTCTGGATATTTGAAAGGTTTGGGAAGATACTCTACCCCTGCTGCTTTGATCATTTCTCCTCATTGCAGGCGATATCAACCACTGAACTTATACATCTGTTTCTTTGATCTTGTCAAACAGAATTTACAGTTCTCAGATGAACCAAATCTCCACTGGTCAGTGGGGGAAAAGTCTTTGGAGAATTTACTTTCTACCAGAGCAAAGTAAATCCACCAACAGGCTGAGAAAGAGGCCTAGGGGAGGCACAGAATGGCTTGGTTAGAGCCAAAGAGCGGCAGCTCTCTCCGATGCTTGGAATATGCTGGGAAACAGAAAGAAGTAAAAGCAATCAGTAATGTGAAACGGTGCTGGTTGATGCTCACAGCAAGACAGCTTAAAAATACAGATGTTTAAAGTAATACCTCAGCCAAAATATTGCCGAGTTGAAACGGATTTGTTTTGTGTCTGATTCTTCCGTGTCAGGAGAAGGGAATGAAAGGCAAAGCTTTCGGTGGAAGGTCGCAGAACGGTTTTATAAAACCCGCAAACTGCACAAAGTCTCGGCAGGGCCGCTGCTGGAGCCCTCTCCCTCCCTGCCTTCCTCACCATTGCCGCAAAGCTTCGTGCACTAGAGGGCAGTGTGCCTTCACAGTCACCGCCGGCTTTTGTCATGTCCTTGTCTCCGTCTGCTAAAATGAAAAACCTCTAACTGCTGTAATAAATTTGGCTAAATTAGCTGCTAAATGGTTATCTCAAGTAATATGTATTTGCATTAATCATCTTGCTCTAAACCAGAACAAGCCAGAGTCCTAAAGACGTAGTAAATTCATATTGTCCATTTAATTACGGCTAATAAGTGCTTCATATACAATAGTTTCATGAAGTACATTTTCTTTTTTTTTTTCTTTTTTTCCTTTTCCTTTTATTTTTTCCTTTTTTTTTTTTTTTGAGAGAAAAGAAAAAAGTCACTTTGGAAAAGGATAAGTATTTAAGGCAGTAAAAGTTCCTACCATAAATGTGACAAATGACACTTTGGAGCTTTCAAGTTAACCAAGTGTCTATACCCCCAATTATACATGTGAATGTATCTATATCTAAATCTGTGTACAGCAGATATCTGCAGGAAAAGATGTTTACAAAGGCAGCCATACAAACAGTGATGTTTCCTTATCTTGGAGGTATCCTCCAATCCCCACTGCACTTTTTCAACTACTAGAGAAAAACATGCATGTAAAATAATGCCATGTAAAGTGAATGTGAAGTGCAAGTTATGTTTAGCTCTAATATAAACAAATATTTGTATCTGGGTCTTTATGTTTTTAAGCAGCCTCTAGTGAACTAAGTTTGGTCCTGGCAGACATCACTATTTCCCTAAATTTTTACTTTTGTATTTCAAGCTCTAAATATTCCACTATGATAATTCATTGTCTTCAAAACCTCATTATACAGCAGAATAAAGATAAAACTTGAACAACTGACTACCCAGCATTTCTGTCAAACCAGTGTTGTAAGCCACTTTAGAAAACAATCTCACATAAATTAGCCCAACTTTATCAGTTAGGAAGAATAAAGGAAGAAAAGCACTGCTGTAAGTTTTGATTATGGTAAGCATTTCCATTTCAGTAAAACAGGACATTCAAAATACTCTGCTTACAGCTGAGTGTAAAACTGATGTGCACACAAGTGTGGAGTGATACTATCTCTTTTCTGGAAACATGAATACCCACAGCTGAGTGCAGGAACTAGTAAAATCTATCTGCACTTGTACCTACTAAATACACTAGTGTCTTCCTTGGAACAGTTTTTATCTGAGGAGTTTACCATGCTACACAGATGCCAAAGGACAACTGTCCACATACACATTTGAAAATCAAAGTACCAGGTGAGTCACTAGGCAGTGGCTGAAGGGCACACTGCAGTTATTCATAGTGATAGTCATAAGGTCCCAGATTCTCCAGCTCTTTTGGTCATCCTAGACAAATCCTCCATCCTTCAGTAACTTATACATTGGTTGCTACACCACTGGAAAAGTCTGTGTCATGGACTGAACAGAGCATTCATTTCAGAGCTATGGAAAAGAGGAAAAGATGCCTGCTTTCTCAAGAATGAGAATTTTGTGCATCAGAGCTATATACAAACCATCTGCACTCAGAGTTCAGGCTCCCAAGCACAAAGAATACATCCAAAGAATGTTTGAAATACTGTATTAAAAATGAACTTTCTGTGAAGTTCATCTACCTGCAAATTCCCACTCTATTTTTGGCCAGCTTAGATATATTACCAGATACACAGAATTTTCCTTGCTGCGTCAGTCTAAAGCACATTTCATATAAGAGATTTGTGGCCCATGCTCTAAAGGAAGTCCCATGATTCAATATAAAATTTCTCTCTATAAAGAGATTCTTTGGCAGGCAAGCTGCACTGTGCTGTTAAATCTGGTTGTTATCTCCTGTGAGAGTGCACTAGGCACCCCCAACTCAGTTCTGAAAATTCCCAGTATACCTTGAAAAGAAATTTCTAAATGTGATGAAAGAAAATGATAATGAAAAAAATTTGAATTGTTTTCTAATTTACAGTATTCTTTAACTGCTGGCATTGCCAACCTGCAACTTTGAAATTAGATAAGCATTTTGAGGCAAAAAAAAGCAATTAGAAGGAGGCAACAGGGAAGGAAATTTATCCAGTTTATTGTTAACCAGTTTTACTGAGTAAAGCCCAGTTTCATTTTAAAGATCTTCAGTTTGCAGGTACGGAGAGTCCATTAATAAAGTTCCTGAATTTGAGAAGAAATGAAAGCAAAGAATCACTCCACTCAGCTCTGATTGTGAAGATATGTTTTCTAACTAGCAACATACCATGCATTTCAGTTTAGCATAAACTGAATGTAAATGTAATGCCATGTAGATTACATCCTGAATTGCCAGGATGCTTTGTTTTCAGGCAAATCCCTCACTCAGTGAGCAATGCAAATAATTTTATATTTCTATTTGTGTTATACATGGAGTACCCACTATGGCAGACAAGGTGAGACTTGTGACCAGATTGGTGGGATGGCTCATGTGATGGGATTAAGCATGATCAAGTTATATAATTATATATATAATTATATACATATATACATATATACACACACACACACATATAGAGACATATACACAAACCCTTTAATCAAGGGGACTAACTGAGGGTTAATGTTTCAAAATTGGTGACCTTTATGTCAGCTGCACAGATATATTCCCTAAAATGGTGGATGGTAAACCTGATTAAAATTTGCTGAAATGTTACCTAGTTCCTCAATTTGAATTCAGTGGTTGGCATGCAAGAAGCGCACAGTATGTCATGGTAAGAAATAAAAAAAACCCCTCACTTATTTCTCAAAGTATGAATATATTGCTGTGTACACAGTTCGCAACAGAGGGATTTCAGTTTTCCTTGGTAGCTTTGTGCACAGCAATATTCTTGTAGCGGCGGAATGAAGGAGGGGGCAAAAGAAGAAACAGTCAGTGTTCTTTGCAGGAACCTATTTCTGTTAGAAAATTAAAATAAATCAGTACAAGTTTGTCTTCAGAAATATGGTTACAAATAGAAAAAGAACATAGTTTCTTCCTGTAAGGCTGTTCTGAGAAATCAAAGCCAAAGCTTCTAAATAGTGAGTTGTGTTTTAAAAGAAGGAAGTAGCTTAATTCAGTTTGAAGAGGAGATGAAGAAATTGTGTATCAAAAGCAGTCTTTTAGTAAAGTCTCTTACAAAAGGACATTTTACTCATGTGCATATGCATTTAAAAGCTACTCTATATTGCGTATTCAGGTAAGTATTGAGTAAATAGGAAATGATGAGATCATCTTACATATTCACACAGCTTCACAAAGAGGCTCTTTATAATTGGTGAAAATATTGAGGTTACATCTGCTGTGCTATTCACCCTTCTCCTTGAAATACCTTTATCAATGACTGGATGGTATTGATACTGAACTCCTCTCATGGTAAACTTATAAGAATATTTTTAATTTACTGCACGAGGATGAAATTGCTGTACTTAATGCTACAGTCAGATACTTAGCTGCAGCCACAAGTACTCTTTTTACATTCACAAAACTGGCAGACGAAACATGAAAAGGAATACTGACTCTTTAATCTCCACTTCTCCACCTAAGGCCCAAGGCAAGCTGACAGGGTAACTTCGTTCTGGAAACAGAAGGGTTTTTATTTTTTTAATTCTGGATTACTTTTTCTTCTGCTTTTGAAAACTGTGGGCAATAGGGGAATGAACCTGGCATAGACTTTAAACAAGAACAAGTTTCTTTATCTGAAAAGTTACAGTCCTTGATGCTTACAGGAAGGTCATTTTCAAAACCCACAGGAAAAATAGCATCACAGCCAGAAAGAGTGCACTAAGTGCCTTATTTGCCTGTAACAGAGACAGTTGTCCATTTATAATAGCTCTGAGGATCAAGTGAGTCTTTGATGTTGTAAGGACTTTCCTATAGATTTTGCAATTAGTGAGCTAGATGTTTAAAATAGTGAGTATCCACGAATTGGATTTTAGAAATGAAAAATATTTAGCAATGTTAAATGATGCTTGGTACAGAATTAGGAGCTAGATGATAGGAGACCTGTAGACATGTGGTGAGGAATCATATGTCAGCTATGTAACTCTCTACAAACAACTCTATTTTGGATCTACTGCATGGGGTAGAGGGAGGAGGAGGGGACTTAAGCCTGGACAGTGTGTGGATGCATGGTCTACTCACTGGGCCAAAAGCAAGGCCTTCAGAGCAGATTGCTTGGTAAAGAATGCCAGCTTCCCATCACAAGAGTCCCCGTGGGCAATGCTGCTCTACCTATCTTCATTGCACACAGCTCCTCACCAGCCCTGTCTGACTTACTGTATCTCAACAGAGTTCTTCTAAAGAAAATTCCAAAGATGAGAACTGCTTTGAGAAAATGCTGGTGAGGCTTTAGAAAGCTGTGTTTTATTCACAGCATACAACAGTAGAAAGCCCTGAGTGCTGGACATCTTTTTTAGCATAGGGAAGAAAGCAATACCACTGAGAAAGTGTCAATACCACTGACTGAGACCAGGCTGCCACTGTGATATGAATATCAGAGAGTAATAGTTGCAAGTTTATAAACATAAATTCATCTTTTCCTACCATAAGCAGGAAGTAGCAGATCAGGTTCATGAAAGAAAACTGTACTTCACTGACATTCAAACTCCCACCGAACTTCTTCATTCACCAGGGTAATCTTTTAAGCATCTACAGTCACTCTAAAAATGCTAAGTATGGCAATCGATTCATTGCTTACTTTACAATCTGAAATACTGTTTAATCTTCCAGTGTAGGGATGTTACACACATAAATACGTGATAAATTAGGCAAAATTAAGTATCAACAACCTTGCAGAAAAAATAAAGAGCCTTAATCAAGCATTTAGAAAAATTTGAAACCTTAAGAATGTTTGAAAACTAAGCAACACTTTTCCCGCCTCTTTGCAGAAAAGCAAATGTTAAAAGCGGTCTGAGTCAAACTATTAAAAAATGTGAATTCATATTAGGATCAAAGTTTGTAACTTGCCAAATACAGTGAGGAAGGCCTTGCATGCTGCGTGTGAAAATTATCTCAGATTAGGACCAGGAAGATGTTTTGTTAAAAATCAATTCTATGTTATCAGTTTACATGACATCAGTTCACAGTAGCAGTGCAAATTTATTAAAACCAAGCAAAGACAGAAAAATTAGTGTTTCCCAGCACCATGGAAATCATAATCTCCTACTTGAACAGCAGAGGCACTTTTCTCCCCCCGTTCTTTTTGTGATTATTATAACATACCATTTCTCATGGCCCAATGTTTGAAATGGCAACTTTATAATTATGCATAACCATGAATATTAACAAGACTATATAATTCTAGGTAAAATGTTTATTTCAAAATATTATGTAGGTATTGATCAAATGGAATGCAATGTATTGCTAGAGGCACTATTCAATGGAAGCTTATGGCATGCATATTAGAATACTGTTCTGTGGTTTCTATAGATAAAATTGATGTAAGTAAATGATATAAGTTTATTTTATGACAGACTGGATTGAAAAATGAGCAGCTGATTTTTCTACCTAGGATTCTCTAGGCTTTCTTGTCTCTTTCTTAACTTTTTTCCCCCTCATGATTTGTCTCTCTCCCCATGACTTCAATCCTGCCATAAAGTGATTTTCTTCTGTTAATATTGAAACGGTCGTTTAGAAACCCAAGCCTGCTTTGAACACCAACTTCAGACAGAACTTCCATTATCATTAATGAACTCTCTGTTCAAACTGTAGGGGAAAATGAAATCCCAGATCCAAATTTTGCCCTTAGCTACTAAAACTCAACATCAGAGGAGAAATTTGGCCTTGCTTGCTCAAGAAACTGAAAACTGTCCTCCATCTCTCCACTAACATTAATGTCCATCATATGACAACCTATGTAAGATTAATGATTTCAGAATATAACCCTTTCCATGCCAAATGTATCTGTCGACTATACATTACATCTCCCAGAAATAGGGAAAAGAGACTGAAAATTCATGGAAGCAGATTGGCAGCAGTATTATCTTTGAATTACCTAGGTTAAAGATGGTCTGTTTCAAGGGACGGGATCCCTTTAAACATGCTTTCATTTCTGGAATAAGAGCCCCTGTTTGGGTGATTGGGCTGAGTGAAATGAGTGATTTCCTCAGGCTGATCTCTAGAGGAAAGGCACCCAGAGCACAGTGTCCTGGTGGTATGGCACAGCTGAATGTTCAAACTCCCTCTAACCACCACAGAGATGCACCACCATCTCACATCTGACAGCAGACGTTTTTGAAATATACTGTCCCTTTATACCAGATGACTTGTAAAAAGTAAAAAACACCCAAAGATATACACCTTTCCACAGACCTTAACAAGATAGTTTAGTGCTAACCACCGCCCCCCAAACAAAACAAACAAAACAAAACAAAACAAACAAAACAAAACAAAACAAAACAACCTAACACAACTTTGTAAAATAAAAATAAAAATAAAAGAACTTTGGAATAATTATGCACCTTGTGATCTCATTCCCAAAGGACTGAAGCAAAGTCCCGTACCAGCCCACTCATTTTATAGGTTATCAGGCATCAAAACCAACATGGACCCACCACATGATGCATTAATGACAAAGCCTCAGGTGGTTTATGCAGGTTCTTTCAAATGAGTACTAATAAGACCTACTGCCACACATTTGATATGTGCTACAAAGTTTACTGATACTGTTTTTCTATCCTTACAGCCTTGAAAACTGTCTCCCTTAGGCACACAAGGTCAGCAGTCCAGACCTTTGAAAAAGAAAAAGAAGAGAAATAGCTCACAGCACTAACAGGTTTCTAAAATCCTGGAAAATTCTGCAACAACTCCATCATACCTTCATAGTGACATTTTAGGATGGGGTATTTCACAGCCTAGTAAACCACAAACAAAATCCTTAATCCATTCTTGGATTTTCATTGGGGCAACACCGCTTTAGACTACAAGGTGATGGAAACTTCTGGTCTTGGTAATTTTGGAGACACCCTCAACAGTGAAGGTAGAAAGATATGTGACTGAAGTACTTTTGTCCTTTTTTAAAATGCCATACATTTACATCCTCTAGCAAAAAGCACAGAAATAACTTGGTGGACAGGATGAAGGTGAAGCTGCTGGGTGTGTACCATAATGTCCTTTATTCCCATGGCTTTGCAATTTAACATATGCTTCTGCAATTTATCACAAGTATAATATCAAAATCTAAATTATTTTTTTGGGGTTGGATATTTTGAGCACAAAAAAAACCTTTAAAAAGACCCCAGAAAATTATTAACAGAGAATCTGGAAAACACAGAGGTTACCAGCAGAAGTCAGAGCACAACCTTCACTTTATAACCCCTTAATACGGCATGTATTTATACAGCTGGTATTATGTACACTTCTAAGGTCAAAATAGGAGATTTTGGGTGCAAATTTCAACTAACTATGAGCTATGGAAGACACAATTGAAAGCCTACAAACTGAAATGTGAATGTACTAAATCAGTATTGTATTAGATTTAATTTGAAAATAAAATAGCATCAGGAATTAAGTTAAAGGGTTATTGATGCAAACAATATCTGAGGCATCTTGCAGAATAACTGTATATTGCTAAGCTACAGAAGGAAAAATTCTGGAACTAGGTTCAGCAGCTAATGATTTAAATAGCCTAAAGATTTATCTCTGTAGAGTTTTCTGGTTTGTTTACTATCCCAAAGATCGGATTCTCCTGATAAACACTTATCTATTTTACATATAGAAAACATTTGTCCAATAGAAAAAAATTTGCATTTGAAAAACTGAGGTACAAAATATCATAAAGATTGAAAATTTCTTGGAATTAAAAAATGATTTCTGAGTATTTTTATGGTTAATGGATAATTAAACCACCAAATATTAAAATAGTAACAACTGTTCTCCACACACAAAAATGTAAGCATCACCTGTCAATATATGAGCCAGCCATGACTTAATAGTGTATAAAACAAGGGTACCAGGCACACATAATTGCATACTGCAGACTGTTGTTCCCCTTCTTTTAAAGTACCTGGCTTTGTTCAAAAACACAGACAAAGAAATAAGTCTAGACAGACCAATATTGCATGTAACCCAAAGAAGAATTTGCAGGAGCAAACACAACATCTTCAGGATTTCAAAGCATGGCTAAAAGACATGACAATACACACTCTTGGGTAGTAACCTTAAGATTCATTAGGACTGAAAAACAAAGACCAGGCATGTGCTAAAACCAAAGTCCATGATCCTTTTTTGCCTTGCATGAAAACAAAAAATATTTTCTTTACATGCTTCCATTTCTTCCAGTTTCTTATCTCCTGTTCCCTCATCTTGCTATATCTCCACCAGCTCCAGCCAAAAGGACTGAAGTGTGCCAGTGTCCAACACAGAAATCTTTGCAGGTCTATACTATGGACACAGAGAAAGATTGTGCAGGTAGTCAGACAAGCACTTCTGCAATACTTTGAAAACAACATACACTAAGCTGTCATCAGGGTGCCAGTTGGGCTTAGTTTAAGAAAAAGCTAAACCCCTGACATTCTATCAGCCTAATTTAGAATCAATCTTGCTTTCCAGCGATGATAATAAACTTGTACAAACATGAGATTCATTTGTATATTTTAGCATTTTATTTCAGTCCTGGAATGTAAAACCTGACATTGGAATCAGTTTGATTTTTTTGGTTATTGAAGATATTAAGCACTACAAGAGCATTGAAATTTCGATCTGATTAGGATAAAAATTCCTCAGGATCAAAACACTTCTTTTTTTCCCCCTACAGTTTTACTAATTGTGAGCTACTTGACATTGCAGAGTTATTCCACAGCATGATAGCAAAATATGTGAAGTATTTTACTGTTAGAAATTATCAACTCATTCTATTTGTTTTTCATGTGTTTGAGGTTATTAAGAGAATAAAAAATTATAACTGATGTGCATAAGTTAAAAGGTTAGTTCAACTACAGCTGGTATGCTAAACCACTAAGCAGTATTTTGTAGAGCAATAGATTTTTTTCTACTGAACATACATAAAAGAAATCATGAATATATAACTGATTTAAAAGCAGACTGAGGGGGTAATATTCCTTGAAAAATAGGGGAGCCATGAAAAAGGTGAATGTGGAATAGTTTATTTTCAGAAAGACTGGATTATTCTAACCACTGGAAACCAGATAAAGTAGATGAGAGGGAGTGCTACCAAACATACTCATCAGAGACCTTTGCTTTATAGGAAATGAACTGCCCTGGCTCACTGTTCCTGAGGAATTGTATTTCTTATAGCTGTAAATCAAATCCTGAAGAAAGAGGATGATATTTTCTAAGCAATAGCTGACGACAACAGTATCTTTCTTGTCAGAGCCAGGTTTCTGAATGCAGACCTCAATTAGGATTTCAAAATGAAAAAAGCACATATTATATACCAATACCAACTGTTATGTACTTGTGACAGTGTTCTTGCAAACAATATATTAATTTTGAAATGATGGCATGTTATCATATATTTGCCCAAAAGTATATTCATGGTTGCCTTCAGAGGTCTTGACTTTCTTCCTTGCTGCTTTCTTAATGACCTTCATTGAACAGTAACATCAAGTACTTGGTATTCAATGAAGACCATTCATTTTTTACAATTAAATAGAAGATGCATACTCCTACAGCATATGACATCCATTCATTCTTAGCATGAAATGAACATCTTAAAAAGGCTTTTACAGACTTCTGAGTGATAACAGTGTCAAAAAAAGGGAAGCACACACGCACAGCATCATACTCCTGAGAGCAGCAATTGCCCTTGCTGTGTTCTATGGAGAGTGCTAAGACCTGATACAACAGTAATTTTATTGATCTGCTTGAATTCTGGTGTTGATTTGACATCAGATGTATCCTGCTAGCTTTAAGATCAGGTATTTTTGTCACTGATGTCATAAGAACAAGATCAGTTCTACTCATGCAGGGACTCATGGCTTGGTGAAGGTGTTCAAACTGCCCTATGCTTGACACACACTTCAGTCCTGCAATGCTTTTATGCAATGGTGAGTAAATAGAGAGGATCCTATCACCTTCCCCATTCTTACAAGTGGTAAAATAGAACTGGGCCATGAGGGGTCTTTCTAGGGTTTTAGTTCTATATGCATAACTATGAAACACAAAACATTCAATTACAACTCTTTCATGGCACGTAACCTAATGAAGAGCTCTGTCACAGAACTAGGATTAGGGACTGTATCTGTGCCAGGGTACAGCCAGACCTGTAATTTTTGAGGGTTTGGATTGAAACAAAAGTTGTTGCAGCTTAGCCAGTTTTTGTGTGTTAGCTGAGCCAACAGCTGGGTCATGATACTGGATGTGCACAGGCTGTTAGACTAGAGAACATTTTAATTATGATCTCTGTGAGAGAGACTTGATTTATGCAATGATTCTACCAGCAATTTGTTCAACAACCATTGTGAAGATGAACAGATAAGAAGAGTCCCAAACTCCTGAAGCCATGAACTGTTTTAAAACAGGAAAGAGCTTAATAAGGTAGAATTGCAACACCAAAAAACTGGCTGAGAGATTTGTGAAAAAGCATGATCATTCAAAGCTTGAATGAAACAGAAGAGAAACAATTGGCATAAACTTTTTTTTTTCTGTTTGGACAAAAATTATGTTTCAATAGCTTATGTTATCATGCCAGGTATTATGGTGCTGCTATAAATGCAGGCAGAGTATTAATGTTGTTTTATGAATTCAAACGGGATTCAAGGCATAACTTACATAAATCTCTTAATAGAAATGTTGAACTTAATGGAATTTTTGCTATTTACTTCACTGGGCTCAGAATTTTAGTCCACAAAATTGCTTTTTTAAGGCACAACGCCTATGTCCATTGAAGGCAATGAAAGCTTTTCCAGTGACCATAACTGACCTTTCATTAGGGCAGTAGCTCCTTTACAAAAGCCTGTTGTCACTGCTATAATCTTGCAGACCTTCTTCACAATTGTACTTGTTATGACCGCATTCCTGAAACTGCTTTTGTCTTCTTTTATCTGAGATAGAGTTAACAAGGCCTGCTTTTCTAAGTCTCTAATGGGCTGCTATGATCTGAAGCCATCAATAGCCCTCCTCATTTTTTTTCCTGTGTGATTTTGTGCAATGTTTTCTTCTTTGCTTGTTTTTCTCTTTGATATTTTTGAATATCTTGGATGAGAGGGCAGGATGTAGTGGTCTTACTTTTCCCTTATGCTATGTTGTCAGTAAATAGGCAGAATAGCAGTTTTACTTATGTTTCTTTTACCCTTAAATCTACAATTGCAATTTGGATTTCTTCTTGTTTTAATCATTACAAATTATTTTATCTCCTGTAAAAATAAACCAAGATTTTTGGTTGCATTCTCCATCAAACACAACCTTTTCAGTTTGCTATTTTCTCAAGTCCTGCTTTGTTTTCTCACTAGTGTTTTCTGTGTTTTCTATCCATTACTTTAGCTTCCAAGTCCTCTTCAAAATATTGCACAAATCTACTTTTTTTTTTTTTTTCCTTTCTCCACTGTGATCTCAAGCATTTATTTCCTATGTTGTACTGGCAAATATCCTGTTGTCTCTGTTTTGGGGAACCAGTTCTGCTGGGTTCCACCTTCCACAGCCAGTGTGTTTGCCAGCTCATGAATTTTAGCTCTAATTCTAGTTTTACTAAACCAGGAGGATTTTCTCCTTCTGGTTTGGTTTGAATTTGATTTTATAGGATTGGCAAGTTGCTGTGAAGTATTTTGGGGTTCTACAATTTTTTTCTCTTGGTTTCTGTACAATTTTTATTGTCAACTGCTAGAAGCTGAACATCTCTCTGGGCAAAGATATGAACCACTTTGGCTTCTGCAGAACTTATGTACTTCCCCAGTTATTCCCAAGACTAATTTAAACTTGAAGATCTTTCATAAAAAGCATGAGTTTGAACACAAAAAGACAAAGGCAAAGCCCTGTATCTGGTATGGATGGATTCCCTGCTAGAGGGAATGTTAGAGGCTTGGGACTGACTGGCTGGGTTGCTGCTGTGTGAAAAGGGACCTGGGGGTCCTGCGGGACACGATGCTAAGCATGAATCAGCAGGACTGCACTGAAAAGTGTACAGCCAGCAGAGCACAGAAAGTCCTTATCCCCCTTCACTCATCACTCTTTAAACTGCATCTGGAATCCAATTTTAGGCTCCTACCATAGGAAATATATTGATAAACTTCAGTGAGCTCAGAAGAGGTCTGTCAAGACATCCAGGGGCTGGCATATTTGCTCTGTGAGGAAAGGCTGTGCAACCAGGCTTGTTTAGCCTGAAGATGAGGTGACCTCAGGGGAACCTAGCAGCATATCTGCAAGCAGGATACTGCAAAGATGGAGCCACAAGCTACACCATCAAAACAGGGAAATTCCAACTGGATAGGAGGGAAAAAAACACCCCCAAAATCACAGTGAGGATAACTGACACTTATTAAGATAATTGGAACAGGTTACTCAGAGAAGTTGTGGAGAATCTGAAGTTTTTCAACATCAACTACACAAAGTGCTGAAAAATTTGCTTTGAATTTGTATTGATCCTGTTTTTGTTGAGTATTAGGTGGAACTAGATGATATCCCAGAGTTCCTTCCAACCTAAATGATTCTATGAGCATCTTGTTCCTATAAGGCAAGAACACAAATATACATAAAAGATGTAGCCAGCCCTGTCTATTGAAAAAAAAACCAACTAGCCTGGCAAGAATAATTATGCTATAGCCACGCAGCCAAGTTTGTGTGTGAGGCCTGCTATGCTGGAAGCTGATAGTGGGAGAAATCCCTGTGTTCCTAAAGTTTGCAATCCAATCAGTTAAACTGGACATACAGTGAGAGCAGGAATACAGTAAGTTGAAGTGATTTTCTTGGAGCTATTCCTGTCTTCAGGGTCTCCTGAGTCCTAGTCCAGTGCTTATATACTGGACCATACTACACTCATACTCCCTGCATAGTTCTTGAATTTTTCTGAAACATTCATAAAACATATCCTATTTGAGAGAGAAGTGGTCATTCAGAAGATTAAGGTCTTTTTCAAATGGAATGTTCATCTATGCCAGGTGGTATGGTAAATCTGAGTCATAAATATCTTTTATTTCCTTGGTCAGATAGTGCAGTGAAAGTGCAACTTGTCATTTTTGATTTCCAGTTTCAAGAGCACCAAGAATTTGAGTTTCTGAATTTGTTCCTTCAGTTCTCAGCAACTGACATATTCTCCTGGATATTAAATGCTTAAAATTTAAATGACATAAAATTATTGTGTTTATTTCTTTGGATAGCTGATTTTATTTTTTTCTGCAGAAATATATCTAACTTGATTTTATGCCAAACACATTTTACATTCTAGAAACTTCTGAAATCTTTACACAGCCTAATACTGCTCTTGGCTGCCATATGTTGTTATAGAAGCTGTCCCTATTCTCCTCCTTTCCGGTCAGAGTTATCCTCCTATCTTCCCTTGCACATCATGCAAGGTAATTTGGGATGGAACATTTATTCTGCCTTTTAGTGTAGTCATATGGTTTTGTAAAATCTAATTTAATGTGGCTGCATTTGGGCTGCTGCCCTTTTATTAGGAAATGTTAGTAGGACATGATGCAGGGGGAGCAGAGTTATTCAAATCTGTGACTCTGAATTTAAGAAGCAGTTTGCAGATCATCTTCTGGATTAAGAAAATCACCAAAGTCAATCATAAATGCAGTCAGTCACTGAAACTTCCAAAGAATTATCTGGCTTCACTGCAGGCACAGATAAATTAGAGATTATGGGCATAAGTCTTTTTTCGCACAAGGGTAAATCAGGAGCCCCATCACTGAAGTCAACAGATCTCAACAAGAAAAGAATTAGGCCCTATGGCTTTTAGTAAGAGGAATACAAAGAGTTTAATTACAAGGAATAATGCTGAACCTCCCTTCCCCCATACACAGACACTGCACATGTTCTCTGGTAAGGTTTGTCTCTTGCAACATTTTTGTACTTCTGTTATCCTTATCCTAATCAGCTACTACCAGTGTGCATACAACAGGGACTTAGATGCTGTAAGGATGGGGCCACTTAGATATTAACACATGGGGTGGTTAAAGCATTTGTAGGGCTGTAGCTCAGTTCTGTATTAAAAAACCTGGTGAAATCCCAATTATGCTGCAGTTTTTTGTCCTCTGTGTTATGACTCAGAAAAACCCAAAATCCTCAAAGAGGAGGAGTTTCTATTCTGTGCCAGGGAGGGAGTTTCTCATGTAAGCAATGCCTCTTTAAGGATTAAAATAATGCATAGCACATGTAAATTAACAGCTGCTGGAAATTCAAGTAATACAAATATAATGCTTTATTTCCACATATTTAAATGGTCTTATATGTCTATAAAAAGATTTGAAAACAAATCACACAAAGAATAACAGTTAAACCATCCTCTATGAAAACCTCTGACAAAAAAAAAGCAGGTGTAAGATGAAGATCCCAGGTCTGGAACATAAATAATAGTTTAGGAGAAATCAGCTGTTGTACCAGATAATTTGACAAAAATGGAAGTACTTACAGTCTAAGTGACTATGTCTAATGCCTTCCACATCTTCAGCATGAATGAAGTGGTAACATCTCTTTCCTACAATATCTACAGGGGTCAGATCCATGTAATCACTAATCCTAAAAAGGAAAGAGAACATAAAGCCTATAATTCAAGAAAGAAAAGAACAAAAGAATTATCAAATGACTCAGAAAGTTAAATCTGCTAAAAAGTTTTTTCAGCATTATATAATTTAAATGGAATATCTGTACAAAGGAGACAAGGCCTTAGAGGAAAAAAAAAAAAAAGAAAAAAATCTTTTAAAAGAAACCTAGAAATTATTTTATCTATTTAACTAAGTGGAAAATTAAATTCTAGTGCATATTCTCCATGTAGACCAGAACACCAGAACAATATAATTCCATGAAATTGTAAAGCATTAGTGACAATCCAAAATCCTCATTAAAAGACTAAGATGATTCAAGGTTACATAATAAAGTAGAAACATGTTATGTTTATACCAAATGATTAGAGACACATTTCATTTCAACAGATTGGTCTTCTATTGGGTATATTCATGAAAAAGCTCTTCAACTATTTCTTGGCACCAAGTCCAAACTCATATTTCAAGGGATATAATTTAAATGCTGAGACACACAGATGCCTCAGGGTGTTATCTTTTTTAGTCTAATTCATTTGGGAGCTCAGCTTTCACTCTGGGTCCTTTCAACTGGGACTTTGTTGTTTATTGCACATAGAAACTTTAAAATCTATTCTGCAGACCTTTGTGTGTGTGTGTCTGTGTGTGTGTCTGTGCACTTGTGTCTGTGTGTGCGTGTAAGCTCACATTGTGGAGAGTCAAGGGGTCAACCTCCTTAAACACAGTACAGACATTTAAAAGAAAATTGGAAAATGCCCCACTCAAGCAAGAGTTTGAAACTATGTCTGTTTTCTAGACACAGGATACTTTTTTTAGGGTTTGAAATAATCTGCAATGATTGTGGTACATTCTATGATAAAATCAGGTAGAGGAAATCCCACCCTGCCAGCCTAGTAGAAAGGGGCAATCTCTAGGCAGGCCACTATCCTGTGGTCCTGTAAAACATATGCATAGGCTTGTGTTTGAGCAAATCAATGGCTCCACTGACTTACAGGACTGTTAACATGACTGAAATTTAAAGGTAGGTTTATGGTACAGTGTTTTGCTGAATTTGCTGAAATTGTGCACAGGTTTGTAGGCTTGAGGCTTGCTACACAAGACTGCTTCTGCACATTGAAGGATCTACTGACAACCACTGTCATGGCCAACAAGTCAAACCTCTGCCATGTGCTCATTTCTTTTTGGGCACATATTAGCAGATGTGGTATCACAGTCCACATTAAACTGGCTATTGTCTCTTTCCAAATGGTTTTCAATTCTTAACAGCTGAAAACACACAGACTGATCATGCACTCTTAGCATCAGTCTCTCATTTTGCTTTTAGCTATTTATCACCATCTGAGATGATTTTTCTTCTGCAGGTGCTTTTCTCAGTCCACTAACTAATAAAGAAATCCCAGATTATCTTAGATGGTGAATCTTAGATGACACAAATCCTACATTTGCAAAATAGACACAGATTAACATACTACGTTTTAGGCAACAAAATTTTATGTCTGTATTTCACATTCTCAAATAAAAATAGGAATTTTTAGGAATAGCCAGTATACTAGCTAACAGATCTTGTCTCAGAGGGAAGCTAATGTCTGGCTAGTTTGTGCACTGAGTCCAGGATTATGAAGGAGATCTCTTCATTCTGAGGAAAGTAACAAGATGCACCCAAAGACTTGAGTAATGTCATTCCTGCTCACTGCTGTTTCAAGCAGGCAACCACTTGGAAAAGTAGGAGTACTATTGATCTCACCCCTGCTGATCCAATGGTCCACTGTGAGCATTCATTTCAGTTAAGTGGCATGGCTTCTGCTCCACACTCCCTGCAGCTGCCAGTAACTCCCCATTGCTCCATAAATAGTGCTTACAGCTTGCCCAGCATGGATCCATTTTTCTCTGTTTTCATCAATGTTGTGCTTGCTTTACTGTGGCACCGCAAAGAATTTCGTAGCTGCCCGCAAGTGCCAGGAGTCAAGCTCATATATTCAGGGTGGGATCCTTATCTCCTTTTCTATAATCCCAGAAGAGAGATTCCAACGTCCCTGACTCAGAGAACAGCCTTGGCAAACACCCAGATAATTAATCTGACAGCTTCAATCAGCTGTTCTGTTAATTCCTTCCCATCTTCTGGTGGTTTTTTTTTTTTTTGGGTTTGTTTTTTTTTTTTTTGTTTATTTGTCCAGTTTTTAGAGTCAGATTCTGCACTGTAGCTGCTGTGAAATCCAAGTCCTGTCAGTCTTATTTCATTTTAGATGAGTGGAAATCCTGCTGCATCAGTGAGACCACATTCACCTCCCAGCACTGGCAGAAGTATTTCTGCTATTTGAAACTACCTTTATAAAATATTTTAAACAGATTTTTAACAATGACACATGGGCTTAAAGTGGAATTATTGTAGCATACATTCAAGTACCACTATATGCATTCTGCATTACCATGAGATAAAATCCATAACAAACAAGGAAAAGTTGCTTTATAATGTTGCCTTCAGCTAAAAAATTGAAAAAAACATTAAGAAACTCAAGACTTTCTTGCTGTCTTCCCACAGTTTACCATGTCTTATCAGCCCTTCCCATGTGATTACCAATCATTGCACCTCACCTGATGAATTTTACAGTTTTCAGTGATGTCTTTCTCAGGCATTTGGAAGTTTTATTGCTACATGAATATAAAGGGATGGTTTGAGAAAAATGTTTAATTAAAAAAACCCCACATATACAATTTAGGGCTCATAAAAATGCCAAACTCACAGCAGAGAAAGCATAAATCATCCTAATTTGGCCTAAAAGTTCATTTCATTCTTGACCTGATGGAACAGTTCATTTTTCACATCTATTTGATTCCTGGCTTTTTTTATGGAGGTTGCCAATAAAGGCAGCAGTAAGTGCAGGTGATTTTGTTAAAAGGGAATTTGTTCATTAGGAACTGGATAGAACTCACTTCACAGAGGCCTTTGAAAAACTCTGCAGTGGTAGCAGCTTTCCATTACTACCTAGGTAGGTCACAGTGAAATCAAAGACTTAGGGAAAAGTTGTGCTCTAGATCCTATTCCTAACCCCCAAAGCTCTTTTGCCAGCATCTGGATAGTCACAGGCATAGCCAGAGTCTCAGGCAAAAAGCCCAAGCTTTAATGCCATTGTCCACTTTTTCTGTGACTTTGTGCAAACCACTTTCCATGAAGCAGTTTTTACAAGCTTAAAAATGAGAATAATATTTTCACTTTTAGACAATGCTCTAGAAGTGCAGATGAAGTGTTCTCTCTAATAGTCAAGTAATATTTTAAAAGGTATTCCAGCAGTGCAGCAATGTGGCAGCAAAGACAACCACATAATTGAAATCCAAGATTATTTTAAGTTAAGATCCTGATTCAACAAAACAGTTGAGTTTATCCTTTTTAATAAAAGTTTATATTGACGCGCTATCCTGATCACAGGTATTCCACTATAATTGAGCAATTATGATTGTTCATATCAGACAGCTTCCAGCCATCGATGCTGGAAAAGCTTGCAGTAGCCACCTTGTTTCTTCCACTTTTTGATGATGTCCCCGTCACAAAATTTATTTTGGCTGCATTACCTTCCTTCTTCCTTTCCAACCTTTTCCCCATACCTTGGACTTGAATCAATGGACCCAAACTTACTATGTGTAATTTACTTCTCATATATTTTCACTCTGAATACCTATTCCCTGGATTATATTTTGATTTTTCAAAATCAGGACTCTGAGGTCCTAATGGTTTTGATCAGCCCCTCTGTTTCCCAGCTCTTCCCCCAGCCCAGCCACGGCAGCCCCTGTCAGTGCCCAGCTCCCCACAGCCCTGCCTGGCCATCGGCCCTCCTGACCCGACCCCAGCCCATTCCACTGCCTGTCCTCAGGAGATGCCCAATGCCAGGGGCTGGAGCTGCCCCTGTGCCCCCAGCTCCGCTCTGGGGTGGTGGGATGGGCCCTGGCTGCCATGTCCTGCCCTCACAGGCTGCCATGCAGAGCCCCCAGTGCCACGGGCACCCAGCCCCCAGGGAGCAGGAGCTGAATTTAAGTCCTCTCTTTCACCTTCCCAGATCACTCATCACTATCACACAGAACACAGCCTCCCCCAACCAACTCTTCATCACCTGTTCCCATTTCACTGCTGTCTTTCCCAGTATGCCCTTAACCAATTTTATTCTACAGTTTTCCCACCTCTAACTGCAACAGATCCCACCTCTCTAGCCTACTATCTAGGCCATCTGTGCTTCTGTTCCGTTAAACACCGAGCATGATAGCTGTAATCTGCAAATTAGTTCAAAAATGGAAAACTTTAAAACTTCAGACCAAAAAACTTGTGGAGGGGAGGATGGGGGAGCATAAGGACAGGCATACAGGTCAGACCAACGTCTGTCTAGTCCCAAATCTTGCCTTGAGAGGGACGGTGAAAGATTGTAAAAAGCAGAGAAAGCTTAGAGGAATATTTCCTGGTGTATCTTCCCTTATTCCAGAAGACATCCTGCAAATTGCAGTTTTAAATTTACCTTTATCTTCTAAGAATGTAATGAAATTGAAGGTAGCAAGGATGAGAGTGAATTCAGTGTTCTCCTACAACACCAGGATGACATTGAAAAAGTCAAAAATTTCAAAACTTCTTGACAAGCCCATGGAAGCCCAAAGAAGTAAAGGATCTAAAGGCCGTACCTATTTTCACAGTAAATGATATTGAGGTCCATATTCACACGAGTGACAAACATGTGGCAGTCAATCCTGACTTCATTAATTGTAGGAGGTGGCAAAGCATGAGCAACAACAACAAGTCCCATGATTTGGCTGGGCACTGTCCGTCCGTGTGACAGCGACACTCTCAGACGTAACCGGCCTGTTATATGAATCACCTGGAAAACAAAACCAATAAAAAATACCAGTGAATTCTGAGTGCAGCTGTGACATCAGTTTCTTTTAAAGGATGGTTTTACTGTTCCCTACAGATCACTTAACACTGCCTAAAATTATACCAAGTAACTGCCAGTATCATTGTTAAGCTTATTAATATTGGCTGTCAACATGCCCTATATGTCCTCATGGCAAAAGGAACATAACAGTAAAATGCTTCACATTCATCAAATAAAAAGCTAACAACCCAACAACCTGTGGTGTTGATTTTTGCTGTGGTGTTTGTTACACAAAGAAAGAAGACAACAATGAAGTAGAAATTCAACAAAAAAGAGAGTCAGATAAAACTGAAATAATGAAGCTGGAAATTAATAAAGTAACCATTTTATATATTTGGAAATTGAAT
This sequence comes from Molothrus ater, assembly GCF_012460135.2. Classification (NCBI taxonomy): domain Eukaryota; kingdom Metazoa; phylum Chordata; class Aves; order Passeriformes; family Icteridae; genus Molothrus; species Molothrus ater. The sequence continues at coordinate 37,030,480 of NC_050483.2, read as the reverse complement.
ATGACACAAGAAAGACCAGCAGTTTTGAAACATAATGGATTTCATTGAGTTGATAGTCACCTACACCATGGAAACACTGTTCACTGCCTTGAATTTCTTCTTTGTGGTAGGCAAATTGAGAAGCAACTGCCTACAGGTGATCTGTGAGCTCAGGTGCAGGATGGTCTTTCTGCACCCACAGTAAAACATTTAAAGAGGTGGTAGACATGTAATGCCTTTGTCTAGTGCACTAGGCATGCATGGAGAGCTCTGGGGGTGGTGCTTTTCTTCCATATGCACAAGATAATACCAGAAGATGCTCAGATCCAATAGCATCCATAAGAACTGCATCCCCCTTCTAAGAGCGCTGCCTGAAATAGAAAACTGAATCTCTGGGAAAAGAATTATTCACCACTTCCAGTTTCACTCCTTCAGGAGTTCTGTGTATAAATAAAGGAGTTGTTTTATCCAGTAAAAGAATATAAATATAGAATATTGAAATGAAAATGCAAACCACAGTTCCTGTACTCATGGATAAGAGATGCACAGGAATTGGCAGTTGCTGGCTGCCACAGATTTTCTTCCTCAGAATGTAGTATATCATCAACATAAGAGAACACTTCCAGGAGATGAGGGCCCTTTTCTCTGTCATCCCAGACTCCCTACCCAGAGGTCAACAGAGAAGTTGGTTGATTCCTGGGTCACAGGAGGAGGTGGCAAAAATGTGGTAATAATTGTACTGATACTCATCTCACAAAGATAGATGACAAGCCCTTTACTTCTGATCTGAGATTGATAATAGAAAGTGAGAGAGAAGAAAATTTGTCATTTTTAAGATTGCAAATCACAAAGTGCATCCAAATTAAAATCCAATTAATGCTAGTAAATCTGTGATGTAAGACTTGAAATTTGTTTCTTTTTTTTTGACCTAATCATTGAAACATCTCCTCTCACCACTATTTCACATTTTGAGCCTAGCCAGTGTGGTGAATCTGAATGAGGAAAGTGATTAGCTGCTGTGTATGGCCATTTCAGTTACAGTTGTCTGACCACCCATGTTTAAAGTAACTATTGCCTAAACTCACACTTAATGCACCTTTCAAGGGCAAACTATTCTATGAATATTTGAATAAGTTCCTAAAGGCAAAGATGCAAAAACAGCATTTCAAACCCACTTTAATTATTTCTTTTTCTTAAAACCTCATTAACTAATGAAGAAATAGCTAAAAGAAATAGGATTAACTTCACAGGAGGGGCAGTATTACTATATTTTGCTCCTTTGAGCTAGGCTTGCATATACATCTCCTTTTTATCATTATCTGTCTCTTTATCATGCAGTTTCAGCTTACTGCAAAACTCAAATCTGTAAATGCTTGGAAAAATGCTGATGGATAACTGGTAAAAATCTGAAAATTTATCTTATCCTGAACGTGCTATGCAAAAATATCATTTTTCTGTTGTTTTTTTCGTAGGAGTCCTTATGCTAATATGTTTGAAGTTGGCATGAACACTTCAGGGAATTTTTAAGCTATATCATATATGTATATCTTCTTTGTATTTTTCTAAACCTTCATGTCATTTGCAGCTAAATATCAAAATGATTTGTTTTTGAACAACTGTCTATTCAGGCAGTACCTCACTTTTTTTCCGATACTTCATCTGAAATACACTTCAGATGTAGTATTGCCCTAGAGACAGTTCCAAACCTGCTAGGACCACCATATATTAACATTGTTTAATTTCAAGAGACTTTGCTTCCAGATTCAAATTATTTAGTATGTTCCTAATTCCACCATGGATCAAAACATGTTCAAAATTCCCATATGAAGTAAAATTTTAGGGGTTAGCACTTAATTTCATTCTGATTCTATACACTGGGAAAGGTACAGCAAACTACTCATCAGTTCCAGTGCCTGTGTGCCTCTAAAGGATCTGTATTTCCATGCCTGAAATCCCTTTCTATGACAACATCAGTCAAATGCACCAAGTGGGAAAATCTAATTGGTAGTAAAAAACAATTCTAACTGTCATGACCTTGTCTATATTGTGAGTATTGCCACTTTTAACGCTGGTTCATTTGAACTGGGATTAGGGGTGATAGGAATTATAGGGTCAATTATCTCCTGTAGCTAAAATTAATCTCTTTATAATTCAATCCCACAGCACTAGTCTATCATACCCTAAAGCAGTATTATGACTTTAATGAAGCTAAATTGCAACAATAAACTGTTTTATGAAGGACAACACTTGGCTCCAGATGTAAATATATAGTAAGAATTTGCTAGGAATTTACTGAAAATAAAAAGTAAACACAGCTCTTCTGTGCAGTTACTTTTATAAATGCTTCCTTCTGAAAAGTTAGTCCTAATCAATCTTTAAAATCTATCTTCTTTCTGCTAATGCCATATGAATAGACAGGCACATTTAGATATCACAGCAAGAGAAGACAGTGATACTGTGTTCTGTCTATTTCAAAAAGGTGGATGAATACTATACTCCTGATCACAGGATCATCAGAAACTTTGCATGTCAAGAGCTGTACAGATTTCCCCATAATTTCTTCATCCACCTTCTAAATTAAATTAATAACAAGACTCCTTTTTTATGTTGCTGGGAGCTGGACTGGCTTAACTGTCCAGAAACTTCTTTGCTTACAAACTGTTTATTAGTAGGTGTAACTATGATTTTATGATTCATACTACAGAAGCCCAGGGAAGTCTAATGGTTGAAATAAGCCATGTGACCTGATCAAGACCAGAATTTTGCTTATTCTGATCTATATTATTGCTTGTAGTACAACCTTGGATAGGGAGGTGGGTGAAGAAAAAGCATTTTGCAAAACCAAAACTTTTAACACTGAGAAATGAAAATAACACATATACTGTAAAGACGTAATGCTGAAGCAAAACAAATACTGTAAAAATATTCTGAACTGCTTAATTGCTTTGTTTAAAGCAAAAAACCTAAATCAACTTTGCCTAACACACTAATATTGGGAAAAAAGTATTTGACTTTTATTTTTAGCTGATTAGAAAACGGATTTGCAAAATATTGTAAGTACATGTAAACACACGAGTTTATGAGTGTGGGAGTGTTAACAAGCCACACTGGTTGGACAAATATATATTTCTCTTCCCTGCCATATGCTCTCTTTAGTCATCTGTTAGTGATATCCTCTTAGATGTGCTCTACTAATGTCTACTCATTATAAACAAGCACATCACAAAGACCTTGATAAAACCTTCCCTCTGTCAATTCTTAGGGAAAGTAAAGCCCAGCAATTGAAAAACACATCTGGAACCTGCTCATCATCCTTTAAAGCTAAATCTCACCTCTGAAGATGGAAATACTTCCTTTGTCAAAAGATATCTTTAAATATTAGATCCAGTTTTTCACATACATGTGATGTCAGAGTAAGGACATGCATTACCAGAGGCTATAAAAACCTGCAAGCATGAAAAATCTGTGAATTTCACCTTTCTAATATCTCTGTGTGCTTCAGAACTTAAATTTGAAACAAATTTCTAAACTACTTCTTTTGTTCTCTGTAAAAATGGTTATGCCAATTTATTGTGTGTGCGAAACCACAGCACTGGCAGAAGCTGTCCCTCCAGCTCATTTAATGAGACATTATATTTGAAGTCTTAAAATTATTGTGTAGAATAATTTTTTTGGAAAACAATAACATATGAAAACATCCAAATGTATTTAGTGTGTGCACCTAGGTATTTAGCTATTTTATAAACAATTCACACACATATTTATTCCCCTTTTACAGAAACAACTGTTTCTGAAGCATATATATATATATATATATATTATTTATTATTATTTGTTTTGGTCTCTCAAATATGTTAGTTTATACTTCCAAAATCAACACCTAAATCTTTAAAACACAACTAATTTAAACTGATGAAATTGGCAAAAGAAATATCTTACAAACTATACCCATAGTCTCTCATTTTTCCTTCAAAGAGTTGTGTGTTCCTTCACTCACTGATCTCACTGACACACATCCATGCATCTCAAAACCTGTCTGTGACACCAGTGAGACAAATATTTTACACTCTGCAAGGTAATGATTTCCTACATGGTTTCAGGTGATTTCTAAAGTAAGAGTGAGTATTTGGAAGCAGAATTTCCTCTGGACTATGAGGAAAACAGAGCCCAGTGTCGCATTGGGAGTTTATACAATGACATCTGAAAGTTTCTCCTTTTCTGACATAAAAACCATTTCTATCAACCTGAACTCCAGTATAGGTTTCTTTATTTACCACACTTCTCTTTCTTCCTGCCCATGTCACACTGCAATCACTACAACATTTCTACTTGCTTATGTTTTCTCATGGTCAGAAATTGTTTCTGTGGTTCCACAGCCCCATCCTCACTGAGTTCAAAGCCTGCTCTCCCAGCCTTCATGAAAGCTTTGGGAGAAGACATCATTGGCTTATATTTATCATTCAGCAGTAGCTGGGAAATGAGAGGTCCAGTAAGGCTTTGTGTCTGCAGGTTCTGTAATACTTCATTATCCCCTTCTCAGACTTACTGCATTTCTGCAACCACCATTTCTACAACCACAACAGTATTACTAATAGGAGATCCCATGGAGCATGACATTTTGGTGTTGAAAAGGAATAAGCCACTACAACTGTAATATGTTGGATCATCCCACATGTGCAGCAAGTCTGAGGTGTCCCAAATGCATCCAACTTGCTGTACACAGGCCAATCAAGTCTCTATTGTGCATACTTAGCTTAACACACAGAGGACATATTGGGCTTGCCATGTGCACTTTACATGATGGGTTTCATCCATTGTGTAAAGTTTGTAGATGTATGTTCCTGTTGAATCAATGCTAGATTTGCTATCTCTTTTAATCTATGAAATAACCATGTTATCATTTTCCCTTGTTAACATCAGTCATCTCCAACCTCATAAGCATCATCTATCTTTTCTCTTGGACAACATAACCAAATAACCTGTCTACTTACAGTAATTGTTCTCAACACTTACTTGATTCAAAAATTTGTTACTTCAGTTTTAGCCTTGAAAAAATGCTTGTACGCTGAAAACCCTATATATCTGGGGTCTTTTTTCAACTACAGTAATCCATTTAATAAAGAGCATTGTGTCTACACACCAACCTTGTCCTATTATATCAAGGCTGCACCAGAACAAAGAAAAGTAATACTTAGTGCAGCTGTCACTGTTACATTCAGAACCATGGTGGATGAAAACAAGACAAGGCAATATAGTCTATGACACCTGAGAAACAGCTTTGCAGTCAGTCTTGATTGAGTTAGGCAATGAATGCCACTGTTCAGAGCTGTGGTCTTGAGCACCCATTCAAAGAATACGAGTTGGATTTCAAGGAGGGGGAACATTATTCCTAACACATACATAGTTTCAAGGTCAATAGCCTCTTTCCCATCTACAAGTACATTTTAAATCCCTTCAAATACACCTGCAGAAGACAGTCTGAAAATGGAAATGGTATTTACATTTAAACAGCATATTTGGTCTCAGGACGTATTTTATTGCTAAAAAGTCAATACTAGTTTTTGGAGATACTTTAGGCTTTTCCCATATTTCCTCTGTTATCACTCTCTCAAATAATAAGATTCAAAAGCTATTCTACTGCTTAAAATAGTCACAGGCAGAATTCAGGCTAATCCTAAGGGTATAAAAAAAGGTATCCTTATGAGACCTCAAACTTATTGGTGCTTAAAGACAAGCATCATGTGAGAAACAACCCAGTGTGGTAGGCTCAGTTCAAAGCACTTGCTCAATCCCTAAAATGACCTGAGTAGAATATTTTTGATTGCATATGGGGAATCCTTAGATCAGCAGCAAGCACAATAGCCACAGTCACTTTCATTCAAGTACACTACAGAGAACAGATCTTCTGTGCTGAAGTTGCTGTTTTGAGCACACATGCAACAAACTGCTTGTTTGAGGTTGTTTCTCAACCTCAGGATGTGGAAGGTTTATCTCCCACTTACCTCTGTCTGGATAATGAACTAAAGAGAAGGTAATGGGGACAGCTTTCTAACTCTCCAAAAAAGAGTGAAGGTAAAACAAGAACATGAGATTGCCCAAATTACACTGGTTAGGTTAAGGCTATCTTAGGAATGCTTTGTGAGAATAATGGAAGACTGTTGCGTGATAAACAACTCCTAAAGCTGTCATTCAAAGAACAAAACAAAAGCATTTTCAAGAGTGCACAAATGCTTTTCAAGAGTTATCCAATCTTAACAGACTGGGAAATGATCAGAGGTTCCTCAAGTACTTATGGATCCTTTAGATTAACATTATTAGATCCTACATTTATGGTTTTTCATTCTGCTATATGACACATGTACATTTTTAAAATTTATATATTATTTTATTTGGGATACTAGATAAGCAGTTACTCTTCAGCATATAGTAGAGTGTTCTGGGCTGTATATGGGCACATATCTGTCTGTATTGCCATGATGGCTCTCATGTCAGAATTCTGAGGTCCAGTCTTGCACTGGTGTACATTGCAGTAGTAGAAGTTGCACTATCAAGTCTATCCTTTCAAAAGCACCTTTGTATTGTAAAATACGTTAATGATAGGACATCCCTTTCCTGTGTTGTGATTTTTAATTAGTTACAATGGATTAGCAAGCTGCTTTTCCCTAAACAAAAGATGTAGAGCTGACACTCCTGAAATCAGCTTTATAATATAAACTCACGAAATATTGTGTTGAGTTAATAATTATATTTTTTCAGTTCAGCGCATTATAATTTTTCAGTTATTTTGCTTTATGTCACTGCAAAGTTTTCCATTTTCATATTATGCCCTCTGCAATAAGAACTCCAAATTTTCTACTTTTAAACAGCATCCTTTAAATATATGCAGTATTATTAATTTAAATTATTAGGTTTAATTTTAGTACCTTTGAACCTTTAATAGATATCTTATTAAAAACTCTATCAACACTGTATTGTCTTTTCATAATGCAAAACTTAAAAGCATTTGAAGATCAACATTAAAAAAATGGAAAAAAAAAAAAGAAACTAAATGAAATCAACACACAGCAACCTGAAAAAGTAGCCATAAAAATTGGGTTTATAACTGAGTACTTTTTGAAGTAATTGGCACAAAGACTGTTCTAGTGCAGATTGCTGCAAGAGCGCTCTTGGCAAGAACATCATAAGCACTAGCAAAACTTTAATATGCTCACACAGCCAAATACAAACTGACACCAGGAACCCATGTGTGGCAACAAACAGGAAAAAAATAGAGTATCTCAATTTAATACAAACCTACACACAAAGAGATCAATTTTTACAATTCGTGGTTTAGCATACAATACAGCTGTCCTCAGAGTGAATATAGAGTAGCTATACATAAGAAATTAGAATTATCAATTCGGGGGAATTTCTCAAGAGTCCTTTTGATATGTAATACAGCAAATATAATGACTTAGAAACCAGACATCAATGCATTAAATGAGATCAGGTTGAGATCTATTTAGAAAAGACAGGTTTAAGCTGGAAAAAGAATCTCTTTGATATGACCTCCAGAGCAGACCATTTGCAGAAGGATTCAAGATGAGCAGATTTACCCTTGCATATCTGTTTGCTTCACAGCTGCTTTAAAATATAAACTCTAAAATTTTTAATATTGAGCTACTGCAAAATTAAGTGTGTGTAGTAAAAAAGATTAAGAACCTGGGATTTTCTTGCACTTCTTGTAAATGTTATAATGGATTTTGTTGAACTCAGAGGAAAAAATGAAACATACTTAATTTAAAACCAAGCTAACGTAATTTTTTATATAGGATTTCTTATAGAATCTGGCTACTGCTGGTCAAGCTAGGAATCTGAGATGTCTCAGAATTTTCAGTAGTCTGCATCCCTAATTTGTGGTCAATACTTATTTAACCCTGAAACTCAAAAGATCAGTTCACTTCAACAGATTTGCCACTTCAAATCCCTTGGTGTTCAAATATGTTGCATTTTTTTTTTTTCTTCATGGAATGTTTGAAGTTCCCTTTAAAAATAATGCCTTGAGGATATTTTTTCCTTAATACTGTTTAAAAAAAGTTTAAAGTATTTAGCTATTGAAGTGTGCAGGGTTCCAGTAAAGGAATAGTTGTCCCTGCCCATGAGCAAACTCTCTTGAAATTCACTACTCCAGAATTCTGTTGCTTTTGCCAGCAGTGAAATTTAAACCTAAAAAAGGACTTTTGTTGCATTGGTTCCAATGCAATTTATCAGAGTATTGGGAGATGGGCGAAAATGGCTGCATCCTTCTGAAACAGAAAGGGTGAAAATGTCGCTTAAAAAAGTTAGTTTCAGCTCTGTATGTTAGGGCAACCAAATCTTGTTGCACTAAAGACAGCTAAAAATAAGTATACTTCAAATGTAGTTTCTTTATTCCTTTCTTTGCAGGGAGAAATAAAGAGATTCTTTTAGGTTTTTTTTTCCTACTGTTTTGTTTGATGTAGTTCTTAGCAGCCCAACAATTACCTTAGGTGATTCTCTGCAAGGACTTGATAAGTGAGAAAGGACTAGATAAAACAAAATATCTGATATTAATGTATTTTCCCACACACAGAGAAAAAGATATAGAAAATGCTGTTGTCTGTAAAGACAGAAATGGATTCCCCAAGTCACCCTTGATTAAGACAGGAATGTTTATGTTCTGCTCAAGCTCTCCACCTGTGGTGGCAGCCCCAGAGCTCACTCTGAAGTTAATAAAAAAAATTACATTTACTCTTCCTACTTTTGTGGCTAAATGGGTAGAAATATATGGGTGAGTTTTGCACACTGTAAAGCAGGGACACACAATGGGAAAGGATGAGGACTATTATTTGAATGTCTTTAATGCTAAGGTTCCTCTGCTTATGCTGATGGTGTCTGGTGTATGCTCCCACAGAATACCACAACTGTGACAAAAGCAAGAGTGGAGTAGGCAAAAAAAAAAAAATTCCATACTTTATTAATATGCTTTCATTTTCCTCACATCAATGACACTTATATGAATCTAAATGTAAAATTTTCAGCATAAAGGGGAAAATAGACAGTAAGGAATATGAGCTGAGTTTATAAAAATTACGACTGCAAATTTCAGAAAAGATTCTGCAGGTAAATAATAATGCTTCCACATGCAGATGATGAAAATGAATGATCATAAGAGGAGAGGAAAAATTCTCTGGCATGTCTGCCAAGATCTAATGTCAGTAGTTCTCTGATTGTTCTCAGTGTTAATTTGAACAGTTTTATATACACTTCACATGGTTCTGATAAAGAAAGTAGCATTGAAACTGCAAACCCCTAAGCCCAAAAATGGCTTTACAGAGACTGTAGGAGAAGGCTGGGGCACACCATGACAGCCCTTCCAGAGGAGCAGCCACATGTACTGTCATTAGTAGACCAAGTCCATCCATACAAGGGATTAGATTTCTCTTTGAAAAAAAAAACCTTTATCCATTTGGAGATGGATGGTCTTTGCAAAGCTCTGACCTTCTCCTTGACAGCTACAAATGGACCACTATCTATGATTTGTTTCTATAATCCACTTAATGCAGCAAGCTAGATTATAGATAGCAATTTATTTGTAAAAATCATAATAAACCACTATTGTTTTAAATGCAAAACATGGATAAATGGGGAGGAAAAACTGATGAGACAAGGTTCGTGTTCTTGAATCTACACCAAAGAATTATGGCAGACTCTTGCTTTATCTGCATTGGAATCAATTTAGTAATTTTTAATTCACTGATTTTCTGTTGTTTGCTTAACATTTATTAATTGATTGTCATTCTCATGCAATTAATTCAAAAGTTGGCAAGTTTAACATGCAGAGATTAATTTTCTTTTACTAACCCACTACTCAGAACACTTTTTTTTTGGAAAAACAGGTTACCAAGAAATTACCTCTACATCAATCATATTTATAAATGAAATACAGTAGGGGTGTTGCATGCCATCTGTCAATCCACACTGAACCTTTACTTATAATTGGCTAAGTTTTTCTATGTAATTCAATAAAATAACCAGAAAAAAAATAGGACAGCTCTTTCACACACTGCAGTCCCAACCAAAAGTCAGCTTGAACCCCTAGGACTTCTCTCTGCAAGGCTGGGAATCTCTCATTTAAGAGTATCAATCTTAGGGCATAGAGAAATAAATGGTATGTCCTGCCCCATGATCCAGTGGTCACAGGATCTGCACCTTTACAACAACCTACAGGTTCCTCAGCTTCAAGTGTTTCTCATCTGGAATGAGAGCCACTCACTTGCCCTTCATGTCACACTCATTTATGATGGCTGAAATGTTTATTCAGGAGGGAGGAGAGATAATGAGCAAGGTTTCTTTGCTCTTAGTTACCAGGGGCTATTCACAAGATTTTGTACTCACTTTCTGTGTACCTCATTGCAACACAAACCAGCAGAGTGAAAGGAAAAATAGCATTCCTTACTCTCATTATTTTATTATGGCTTTTGCCATACTTGGTCTTTAACTGGAAGCCCCAGTTTCTATGTCTTTTTTTGCTCTGTGTGTCACTTAGGCTGCTGCTGTAAAGTGGACAAATTGACAAAATAGACTTTTTTATAGAGAGAGGCAAGGAATACGTCTTAGACAACAAATATCTTTGTAGCCTATATAAGAGTAGAATAGACTCAAGCATTTTGATCTCAAAATGAGGATTTAATATCTCTTGCAGACTGCACAAAGGTCCAGAAAAATATGCAGTTAGGTACAAGAAGACACACAGAATGAATTCAGCATGCAATGCAGACTGTAAGATACATGAGCGTGCAAGCTGTGATGCATGGAAGTGCTGCAGGGCTTGTAGGAACCTAACCCAGACATTTATTTATTTTTGCACAGAAAATAAAATGTGACCTTATTCTCTCTCCTGTAATGTTGGTTAGAAAGCTCTGTGGAAGAAAACGAATCTTTTCTGCATTTGAACTGAAATCTGAAGTTAGCTCTTCGTGTAACAACTGAGGGTAGAACATATATGCACATTCATCTGTACTTTAATTTCATGTGCATCCCACTGGTTTAGTGGGACTAGACCTATGGTCTATTTGTAAAATAAGACTTGGAATGATCTAAAAGACTGTGAAAAATTACACAGTATTTAACAAATCAAGGTCAGTCTGTTTCCTACAGAAAACCTTAGAACAGCATCTTTTACATGGATTTTAAAACTTTCCCATGGAAATTTTTACCAAATACATTAATTCTCTGTTAAAATCTACGGAATCATTAATATCTTGTTAGCTCGGGAGAAATTTTCAGTAAAGAAAGGGAAATAAGCTAGAAACATATGCAAATTATGAAGATTTTGGTATACTTTGACCTGTTGAGTCATTAGGTAGCTCACTGCACATGCATCTACACCCCTATGAAATTCAGTCGTGCCTGGTATTGCTTTGACCATGTAAAACAGGATTTCGCTTATTATCCTGTTTAAGTCACTTCTAGTATAATTTCTCCACTTTCATCTACTTATGTGGAGCACCTTCCTTGAATCTCAGGTGCTCCCTGAATCCCCAGGACACCTCACACAAACATGTACTTTGGATAATTGACTGTCTGGTTTAGCAGCTAAATTTAAAGCACACCAGGGCTATGGCACTCTATATTTTGTTGGATACATTTTCTGGCTTTGTGGGGTATTCACTGCATGATTTGATAAAAACTGAGGCTAAATGAACTCTACAATTTGTATTCCTACAGGCACAAGTTTATTGGCTTGGGTTTTTTTTTTTCCTTGGCTCTGTCTGCAAGGTTCATTACTTACAGTTACTGCAGAATCAATTTGAAATGGCCAAAATCAGTGATGGAATTTATAGCACAATAAACGTACTGCCATACAAGTGCTGCTACACATGAAAGGGCTTCGGAATATTTTCAGCAATCCTTCTACACAGCAGAGTGTTCTGTTTTTATCAATTTAACAGAATCACCACAGGTATATTCTAAGAGGTGTAATCCTGACAGCTACACAGCAGATTTTCTCTGAGGCAGATATTTTTACAGGAAAACAATATTATTGATAAAATCTTAGCATATCAGAACACAAAAAGGAAACTGCACACATCTTTTTCTTTCTCCACAACAGGCATTTGCAGTTCCATTTCACTCGCACAAAAAACCACCCTGAACCAGAAAGAGTTTATGTAGGAAACATTTTCACTCTCCTTGAGATATATATTAATTAATTATCAGCACTATGGCATGTGGAAAATGTGGAGGGCATTTGTAGCTAAAACATAAAGTATAGCATCAGCAGTTCCCTGTTTCTAAAGTCTATAAAGATTTACATTTCTACTTAGTACATTTTTCTTTCCAAGTGTCTCTATTATAGACATCTCATATTTTACATCATTTTAAAGCACAGAAAGTTTTAACTTTAGAATGATGCATTGTGCAAAAAAAGACAGAAAAGACAGATGGCAGGCTGTCCTCCCCAAAACTCAATTTCATAATATGCATGTGATTGCTAATAGGCAGGCACTAAAAAACAATTTTCCTTGACGGAGAAGAGCTGATAAATTGTCAGCATAAACTTTGTCTGTGGTTGCTCCAGTGATCTAAAGCTCTTGTGAGAGCTTTGTACCATCAAAGTCTGCATCTTCCAACCATATAAAAATTTATGAATGCATATGACTATAAAGTGACTGAAAACAACCCATAATGCCTGTTTGGGTGTTGAGAATCAGCTCCTTGCTTCTTCAGGAAAAGCTGTGTCCAGTGCCCCATTCCTAGCCCTGGACATATGAGTGTGGGAGATGCAGGCTGGACCCAGAGATTCCCTGTGAGCTGAGTGAAACAGGGCTCTGCATTTAGCTATCTGCTAAGCACAATGCTATGTCTGGTGCTGGACTGAATTAACCAACATGGTCTTTGGAACAGTGCAAAAGGTCACAAGAACTGAAGGTCGCTGATTATTAGGAAGAAATTATTTCTGAGCACTTCAGCAAGGAGAAATGAATGAAAAATCTAATGAGATAACAATTTCCAAGAAGAGAAATATTTATCTAATACCTCAGACCTTCCAAAATATGTCAAAAGTGAAAGGGACCACTGAGTTCACATGAAATAAAAAGAGCATTCTGCTCTTGCACAACAAATTCTTGGGGAAAATGTCCAAATTATTTGTGCACAGAATGAGGCTTGTTTACATTGGTAGTGCAGAGTTAATTTCAGATTTAATATTTCACTGTAACTGGTATCTACTAATTTTGATTTTTAAAAGGCTTATCACTATTAAATATTTTCATGCCTCTAAGAATTCAGATCTTATTTCTGAGAATAACTGAGAAGCAGCAACACAACAGCAGATGAGCTGTGACTGTTATATTATCAACATATTTGCCTGGAAGAAAATGATGTGATGATCCCACCACATATTTAATTGCAAAATTTCCTTGAGTTTGATTCTGAAAAGACTGAAACATTTTAAACAGGTTTTTCTTGCCACACAGAGGAGACTTGCACTATTTGAAAGTATGTGACCAACTCTGTAAAATGAAGCTATGGGAAGAATACATATTTCTTGAACTTTCTTTAGATGGGGTAATACTGTTAGTTTTGAAGGCACCAGCCTTGCATCCTATTGTTTTAATTTTATGCAGTGTATATTTCTCTATAAATGTTCCCTAAAACAAGCAAACAAACACACAAAGAAATCAGTAGAAAAAGAATAAACGTCAAACTTTAGAAATATTGTCAAATATTAGGAGGATACACTCTTTTCCATGTATATTTGGATAGTTACTGATGTGCTATATTGTTTGTTTTAGGATGGAAAAACATACAAAGACAGGAATTATAACTGAATATGTCTGTAAAAAAAGGGGCATGGGAGGGTCTAATGTGTCATCAGAAATAAAAGTGAAAAACCTTGTTTACCACAGATGAAACAGACCTTGTCTGTGTCCTTTCAATAGCAAGCTCTTTACACAGCAATGAGCACAAGAAGTTCAGAGAGAATAAAATACTTATCCATAAAAATTGAAATAAAACTTGTAACCCTCCTCAGGATAACCTCTTCAGAGCTCAGACCTCTTTATGCAATTTACATGAAAATTCAGAGACTCCAATCTGAAGTTTTTAAGAAAATTACCACTTCTTGTGGTACACACTTAGTGTTTTCATTTGTTTGCAGTATTTTTGACCAATTTTAAGTAATGGAGAAAATTAAGATAATTGTGCTCTTCACACTTATTCTCAGATACTGATAATTTTCCTTTAAGCAGGCACAAAATTCTTGGTTCTAAGGAGGAACAGACAAAAAATATAGCAATAAAAATTAAAATTTCTTGTTTCATACTGGTTAGAGGTGCATTAAGGTATATAAGCTTTAGGGTAAGTATAAGCCTTGCTCAGCTTTCTTTAAAAGCATTGGGAGTAATAAAGACTTCCATTTTATCTTCAGTGAAATAATACTGCTGAAATATCACCTCATTTTTGATGTCAGCAGTGATTTCTTTTTACCTTCATGATGTCAAATGGGAATTATTATTATTAGAACGACAGCTTCCTAATGATGCTGTAAAAAGGAGGAACTGAAACTCTTTCCACTAAACATCTATATCCTGCTTTCTCCACAGGGTAAAGCAGATAGGCTCAACCACACACCATTCTTCAGGCAAATCAAGAAGCATGCTCAAACACTAAGAAACAGAAGCACCTTAAACATCCAGAAACATAGGCAATAATGGCTTTCTTCATTATATAGTGGCGAATCTGCACTCTGAAGAGTAGAGAAAAAGGACATTTACACTACAGCAACCCTCTCTGAGAAACATGCTCTGAAACACTCATGATCACTTTTCTGTTCTAGATGGTAAAACTGGCACATCACTGTCCAGATCACTATCCAGGAGTCACTGCCCCAGGTAAAGTGAGGCAATGAAAGCCTCATGTGATGGCTCCTGTTCAACCGATGGCTTCATGTATGGCACACTGGGGATGGACATATTTGAAATGCTCTGTGCCTTTTTTCCTCCTATTTTGTCTGAAGAATAAGTACAGAAAAACGTTGCGTCATATGATACCAAAATAGATTAATAAGTTTGGCTTTTGAGTAAATGATGAGCTTGAAACTTATGCAAACACCTATTCGTGCAGAAAGTGAGTAGCAGATGCAAACTGGTGCTATCTGCATCAGCAAATGGGGTACTTTCATTTTCTAATACACTTTGATCAAACATAAAGAGCTACAGTGAATAATGATTCCCTACCAATTTCACATTTACTTATAACACCTATTGCTTCAAAGTAGTTCGCAAAGTCTTTAGGGTGCACACATCTATGGTGGCTATGAAAAGATATTAATCAAATTGGAAAAGGAAAAGGTCTCTATATGAGGCAGGGGGGTTTTGATATAAGAACAGCAAAGCTCTCAAGGAGCCAAGTCACCTGCCAGATGAGGAGGTGGGTGCTGCCAGCCCTGCTCTTCTCCCACAGAAAGGTGTCAGGAACAGCAGTCCCAGCAAGCTCCCCTGGGCTAAATCCAAGGGACAGGAAAATGGGTTTTGCTGCTGGTACAGTGCTTTGTTTTCCTTCTAAGGAAAAGAATTTTGGAGTAGCTCTTCTACAGTCAGTTGTAGGCCAGTTGAGAGCAGGAGTATATTTTTCTGATTTGGGCTTATTTTTCTGATTTGGGTTTATTTTTTTTTAACTTTGGTTGTTTGTTGTTTGTTTTGGTGGAAGTTCTGCTAAACTTCACACTATCTGGTCTGAGTGCTTTCTTCTTTGGCAGCTCATTTTGCGTATTCAGGGCAACCATCAAAACAAAGGAAGTACCAGCCTGAGAAAACGAAGTGTGATGCACTGGAACACAGAGACGATTTGACAATATTCATGCACTAGGAAAAAAGGCTGAGGATGAGGTACAGCATGTAATCACAGTTGGCTCTGACACAAACAGCCATTGTTATCTTTGGCAAGTTACTTGATATCTTGGTATGTTAGCACTTTCAAGACTCAGACGAGTGTTGCAAAAGTACATTCATTAATATAAATGAATTTATAACCAAGAGGAAAAAGCAAGTAAAAAAATCTTGCTTTGCACAGGCAAGAACTGCACATAAAGGTGAAAGTTTGAAAAACGTGGAAATCAGTGTATGAACCTATTGTCTTTTTTCAGCATATTTTTGACAAAAGCTGTGAACTGCTGCAAGTGGTAGAGATAAAAAGGTTAATAGTGTCTGCATTTGGACATCTAAAACAATCTTTAAATTATGAAAAAGAGGGGGGCCAAAGCATTTAGTGGCAGCAGTTAAAAAACAGTGAATTGAGGCAGAGATGCAAGCAGCAGCACCACTCTGTCCTAAAGCAAATCTTGGCTTTGTGTTCTTTTCTGTGCTTCTGTGAAAGGCACATTCCCAGTCATTTCCAGTAAACAGTGGTAAAAAACATTGGTGGATAACTTAAGAAAACCCTGTGGGCTGAACACCTCTTTTTTCAGTAGCCATTCCTACCTGGGAGCACAATACCATTCCCCCAATGTGCAGTAACAGGTATTTTCTGGTTCCCTCTCTGCTGAGATCCCATTGCTCTCATCCTACTCACTGAGTTTTGCTATTAACACCACAATGGGTCTCACACTGCAGTATGAGTTCACATGTCTAAATAATTAGTGCTGCTTATGAAAGTGTGTAAAACATTTTCTGTCTCTATGACTCAGTAACACTTGGTTCTTGAAAAAATACTAGATTTGGTTTGAAACTGCTCCTTGTCCATTTTGAATATTTTATTCTGTATCAGAATAAATCTTGTTCTCACAGTTTTCTCTCACAGTTATACTGGACACACACTGACTGAAAAAAGGAGGCTTCAGAATTATGTTGCCTAAAAACCAGAATCAAAGGCAATTACTGCTAATTTGGTGATAATATTATCTTTTTATATCCCATATACTTTGATAATAGAATTCATGAAAATAAAAAATCTCCCAGGAAACAATCTGTGCTTACTCAATTTTATATTTTCTTTCCTTCCAGAACACAGAATTTATTTCCCTTTTACTCAGTTTGGAGCAAACCACAACTCTGAGGCCATCTAAACATTTAAGGTAATATTTGAGGAGGTAATATTACATAAGGTAATATTTGGAAATATGTGTTTCTCCTCAAATATTACATAAGGTAATATTTGAGGAGAAACACATCCTGATAACAGGAGTCAGGAATACAACAGCTGCAGTCATTGTGAGGCAGGATCAAAGCTTGAATCTTTCTTGTACAGAGGATTGCTATTAAAAAGGCCTTTCATATAACACTAACTGGTTAATTTCAATAGTGCTACTGCAATAATGAATGCCTAACATATATTAATTTTTCCAGATGGTAGAACAGTGCTATAAATCCCATTAAAAAGATGCTCAGCCCTCATTTTTTCTTTTTGAGATGATGGAATTCATATCCACTGAACACATTAAAAAAAGTTGGTTAATGTATTTAGATGCTGAGGGTGAACCAAGCTTTTGCAAATAGCTCTCCTAATAGAACCTCACAGTTCCATAGCAAGGCCCCCAAATGAAACCCAGTCTTCTTAATCTGGTTGCAGGCCATTATTTCTTGAACCGTATCTTTATATCTACGAGTAGATACTTCATAAGATTCAGGTTGGCCCATTAGTATTTTGTTCTTTTTCAAGTCATGCTGCATCTTTACTAGCTAAGAGACTTCCTTTTGACAAAAAGGTCATCGATTTACATGGGTGAATTCTCGATCAGTTCTTTCTCACTGACAAATTACCTTTAAGTCTTCCCAGTGCTGAAAAGTCTGGGGAATGCATGTGCTGACATTTAGAAAACTCTTCACATAATGCTTCCTGATGTTGGTTTCTTATTCCTTCTTCACTCAATTAAAGAGGTGTGGCAGTAGCCATGTGATAAAGTACTAAATTCTGCAGTTTTCTTTCTTCCTGCAGAGAAAGGTCAGGATATCTTTCTGGGACAGAGTAAAATACTTGATAGAAAAGATTTCAAGGGGGAAGAATATTAGAAAAGGAGGCAAAAAATTTAGGTGAAGCTGTAAAGTGGGATAAGTGAATTCCCTCACTGGGAAGATGGAATGAAATCTGTCTCTAACACAGGCCATGTCTGAAAAATGTACTAATCATGAGACTATTCCCTGCCTTCTCTTTCCTCCTCCATCCTCTCCTCCTGCCCCCATGAAGTGGAAGGTGCTTTCCTGCAATGATATATTGGGTCCTTAAAGCGATTTTGGGGTAGGGGCATCTTGTTTCTGAATTCCAGGTGAATCTTGCACTTGGATGAGAAACAATATTTTCAATTTTGGATTCAGCCAAGAGGACAGTATCACAAGATGAGCCCAATGTAATTTTGTCTTTTTCACACATTTTTTTACTCTCTTGCCCTCTTGGATTAATGAATCCAAATCCTGCCAAAACCTGCACTTCAAGTGTTCAACTATGGTCTGCAAATCTTGCCCAACTCCTCAAGTTCTTCTAAAATAAAAAAGTGAATAAAGGAAGGAATAGCATGAAAAAGACTCACAGTAGAACCATGACAGGCATAAAATTTCAACAAAAAATTTAGATTTCCATCTTCAAAATTGTCATTCAGAGAATTCTAACTTTATGATTTGAAATACCAAATCTGAGAGTACAGTCTCAGAGAACGTTTAATTTTAAATGAATTTGCAGAAAGACACCATTGTCAAAAAAAAAGAAAAAAAAGAATTCATAAGGGCTACAAGACTAATTTGTGAAAACACTTTTCTGGAGTTTTGAGTATTATTTAAAGGATTTTGATACACCTCATGCAACTGATGTATGAGGTATAGCCAACCAAACTTGCATCCTCCATTTCTGAACTGCAGAAATTAGATGTGCAACAAACCATACAAATGTCTAAATGAAACTTACCAAACCAATTTTTTTAAATATAGCAATTTACTTATTTTTACGCAGTCTGTCCACTGGAAGGGACAGCCTGAAGGTTTTCTAGGATATCCTTAACTCTGCTGATGGGTCTTCAAGATATTTACTTGCCAGCTTTGAGGGAGATGGAGAGGCAACAGACGTTGGTTATACCCCATTCAGAGATTGCCACAGTGGCAGCAAAAGAACAAGGCAA
Organism: Molothrus ater; assembly: GCF_012460135.2. Taxonomy (NCBI): domain Eukaryota; kingdom Metazoa; phylum Chordata; class Aves; order Passeriformes; family Icteridae; genus Molothrus; species Molothrus ater. Next base: position 37,011,396 of record NC_050483.2, on the reverse strand, counting down.
TCTCCTCGTGTTTGCTTATCCACTTCTGTAATAGCTCATATTACAGAGTGCTGAGAGAGTGCTGTTCCATAAAACAGTAGAGGAGTATGCATGGATCTATACTAGCACCTCTGATGAGCTGATGAGCTGGAAACAGCTGGCAACTACTGACTCGGATGCTGCTTGATGCTTTGACTACTTCTTGAACCCTTAGTTAAGCTTTGTTCAAGAGAACAGTATCAGTTGATGAAAGTTTGAACAAAGAAAATTCTAGCGTAATCTGATGGGCAAGTAAACATGACAGAACAATAATAGGATACTGTAGGAGTAGAAAATTTACCACTGGACCTGAAAAATATAATTTTGAATTAAAATTAGCTTTGAAATATGATTGAGTAAGTCAGACAGTAGAAAAATTGAAGTTGGGAAAACTTTTGAGTGGACAGAACTGTGACCCTCAAAGGGAGGAAAATGAAAATAAAACCAAAATGAAGATAAAATCAAAATTAAATACAAAACCATACTTCAATGATGAAAAAATAAATATTGAAAAAAAAGGAAGATTATTTCCATTTTCAATGGAGAACAAACAGTCTCTCCAGCATGTATCTCAGACAACAGCTGCAATTGTAATACATTCTGAATTTTGCAGTGAATGGAATTAGAGTTTTTTCTTTTTATTTGTTTTCCATGTGTTTTATCAGTTGACTAAATTTTATTTCACTGTTTTTAAAGATTTTCAATTTATTAACTGAAAAATTAATAACTCTAGTACTGAATGTAAACTCTTTTCCTGCAGACCTCTGAGCCTAAGACCATTAAGAATGGGAAATTCTAATTCAAGGAGAGTGCTAGGGAACAATGAAAGGGAAAGAGAGAGGAAGGATTAATCATGTAATCACTTTTCCACTTACACTTTTAAGGTAGTATAATTCATGGAAAAAGGCCATTACCTCCATCTTTATGTGTAATTCAGAACTAGTTATATCAGTTCAGGAAGGGACTATAAACAGGTTCATCTTAAGTCAGAATTGTCTAGAGCAGGGTTTCTTTGAGGCATAAATATGTGTTAAATTATCAGTCTGCTTTTTGTTATAACATTTCTTTTGATAGAAAATTAGTTCTGACTAGATCAACCTGAATGATTAATCAATTTTATTCTTGGACTGTTTTCACTTTTATGTGATTGTCCTAAGGCAGGGACCACTCATTCTGAAAATTGACTAAGCACCTTGTGGACCACCTCAATCATTTGCTGTCTACAGGAAACATTCACCAGCAGTCCTCAAAGCAAGGCAAAATGATGATGTGGTTCTGAGCTCAGAAAGAGTTTGGATCAAGACACAACTACTTCACAAAGATGAAAAAATTTTGTCCTTGCTGGAGGTCTGAATCCACGGGGAGCTGAATACCTTTGAGAGAGCTAAAATCTGACTCATACCACAAACAGTTCCTCGCACACTGCTCCCAGTGAAAGGTTGCATGCTGATTCAGAGGGGTTACCCCTGAATCCCCCCTTACAAGAGCTCAAGGGAAGGTGTTAGCAAAGAGCCCTTGTACTTTACAGATGGGAAATTCAGTACTCTTGTATTCTGAAGGTGTGAGAAACTGGCTCTTTAGTGGGCCTGCTCCACCAGGATTTCCTGCAGGAAGTCTGCTGCCCATGATCCCAGCTGGCACAGTATTTCACTAAGTGCTGAAGGACTTCCAGGGATCTCTCATGCAGAACTTGGCCAGCTTTTCCCACGATCTTTGTTAATGTTATGCAACTATTCTTCCTTGTTGATAATTTCTTATAGACGTACATCCGTAAAGCTTATGAATGTTTCTTAATTTTGGCCTTGAGTTTGTTCTAGTACTGGACTTTTAGAAATCAATTACCAAGATTCCTAGAAGAGACTTTTATTACAGCGGTTGAGTTTTATTATGCTTGTCTGATACACCAGCTGACAAGAATGTTTAAACATGGCAGTTCTGAAAGCTCAGTTAAAAGGATATTCACTTGATCCAAATTTTCTAAAATAAATGTACTATTTTTCTGGGGCTTGCTGTGGCCATGGATAATGGTCTTTCCATGGAACACAGAGTGCCAATAACCAAGCTTTTGAAAAACTGTAAGAGTGCAATTCATAATGCTGGACACAGCTAAATACTGCCAGTTACAAAATCCTTAAAAACATCAAACAGCAGAAGAACTGCATGTCTATTTTTACACCTGCCTAGGGCTTGCACACTGTTTATGCGATTTTACTCAAGCTGACTTGCCTCGTGAAAAAATTTGGAAAACCCCCAATATTTTATTTACAGGCAGTTTTGTTGGCTTTCATACTTTTTCTTTTTATCCATTAATTGTGTTCAGGAAAAACTGGCTAAAAATATATCAGATCTTTCAAAACTAATTTTGCTGTACTTGTGACATCTCAGTTATGGTTTTAAATGCTGCCATGAGGCATTAGAAATTCTAAGAGAAATAAAATTTTATTTACATGATAGACATTACCATGTCTTTTGAGCCAAGGGTCTACTGTGAATTTCAAAAATTGTATTGCAATGAGTAAAAAACTCACCTTGTGAAGCCAGCTTATATGTCCTATTCTGATGCTAGACTAAAATTAGATAGTCAGGAGTCCAAGAGAGAGAATGACAGAGTCATTCACACATCTAACTTTTGTTCCTAGCTACATCTGGAAAAAAAAAAGTGAGACTACAAAATCCACAGACAAATTCCCTATGTTTTACCCATTATTATTGCATCACAAATATCCAGCAAAGTAAGTTCTCTATCAATCTAACTTTGTCCAAGCCTGGTGGACCATACCTAATAATGATAATTAGTTTAACTTCAATGACCTGAAAAAACAAGATCTCTTCCAACCAAACCATTCTATGGCTCCATGATGTGCCAATTAATTAATTCATTCATTTATTAATTCTCCTTCTTCCCCCTAAGACACTTCACTGTCAATACACTTCCTGGTCTTGGTATCTTCCTAGACTTGCAAGCATGAGCAAGTACTCAGTGCATTCTTTCAGCTGTTGACAATTAAATAGGACACAGATCAAAAACTTGTGATGCCTTAGAAACCATTGCTTTGGACTTAAAACTTCTACTAGCAACAACTTTAATCATCTTCACCCAGAAACCATCCAAGAGCATGATTCACAGTCACTTGCTTGCAAAGAAGATATTTCTGCTAGAGTTTTACTCCTCAGGTAGCTACCATAATGCTATATTCTTAGAGAATTTCTTGGGAAAAGTGAGTTGGGGAACTTTACTTTAAAGCTTCTCTAAGTCTTCCTCTAAAACCAAAACAAAATGGTTGTGAAAGCTTTTAAATGAACTTTCACAAGCAACTTCTTTAAATACCCACACATTCTCAGACTTACTTTCGTGCACCACTCTTTTATCTTGTATAAAACTTAATGGATGACATATTTCATTCCACAAGTTGACAATGTTAAAAATGTGCTATTCCTTCTAGTTTTAGTATACTGCAAAGCCAGTGATAGCTACAGGCGCTATGAGCGATATACGACTGAAGAAAAATGAGATTACTGCTGATAAGAAACAAGAGACTTTCATATCTTAAAAGACTCTGAAATCCAGCAAATATGATCCCCAGCAGCAGATGCCCCTCAGACAGACAATGAAAGAAAAATGGTGGAAAAGTACTCAATGTGGCTCATTGTTTCCTACAGCTGGAATGGCAGAAAAATGAAATAGCATGCTGCCTGCATGAAGAAATCCAGCCTCTCTGGGAAAGCATAAACCAAAAATTACTAACAGTCTTACAAAATGCACAGTAATTTTCCACTGTGGGAAAAATGATGTTACTCTGACTCACCTTCTTTGGTAAAAGATACCTTTACTTTGGAAATGTTGCTCTTTTGAAGGCTATCATGCTGTTATCATCAACATTTATCATCATAATGATCAATTTAATGGAAGTGCAGTACAAAAGCCAAACCTCAGGCTGAAAATATGTATTAATGATTCTTTAACAAAAGGAATGAGACATATGCAAATGTGAAATAGCTCCTCTCTCTGTCTATTAAGGTGCTCCTGGAACATGAATGAGCATAATTTCAAGATGTCAATATTTCATGTTACAGTGCAACCCTTACCTTGTATCCTGATGATTTGATGTGCACTCCTCGCTTGGTCAGTGTAGATTTCATTCGGATGAAAAAAGAGCGCTCTAGAGTGTTGTCAGTGGTTAGCAAACTGGGGTTTGTAGTTTCCACTAGGGAATAGAAAAAATACATATACACATAATTTAGATTTTATACATCCCCTCTAAGCTATTTTTCAGGTGCAATCCTTGAACTCACTAAAAATAAATGACTGATGGATGCTAAGAGTGTTGTAATCAATTTACCTCATTTAGAAAATGTTTATTTAGCAAAAAAGAAATTACAAAAATATACATATACTCAGTATGTCTCATTTTCAAGTTATTTTTCCCATAGAATTTTTAACAGAGATTTGTCTCATTAACTCTTTCTTGCACAATTTAGTGATGACTGGAGTTGGAGGGTATGTTGCTAGAGTGTATGACATTGTTTTAAAAACTGTTTGTCAGTATTTTGTAAAAGGCAAAGTCTCACTTAGGTAGCAATTCTCTCCTGAAACAGGCTGCACATTCTGCAGATTTTTATTCCCTAGTCACTTCTCAACTGCAGTGATACCTGAGTCAGTGCTGGATTTGTGTGCCTTGGTTTCCATATTACTGAGGCTAAATTAGGGCCTTTATTATCAATAAAACATTAAACAACCTGAAGGCAAGAATTCTCAAGTAAATGACACATATTATTATTATTGTCATCATATCATCAATTATTGGTGATTAATTAGTCATTAATGAAACATCTTTCTAGTCCAGCTGAAGGGATATTACTTGCTCACGACTAAGTACAGCTCTCACCTGCACTTCTCCCTCCCTTAACTGCAATCACTTAAATTACTTAAGACTCAGTCTAAATCATGATAAAATAGCATCAGCACTGAGGTATTCTTTATACAATCTTTACGATTCCTCTTTTTTAGCCCTGATAATCAACTTATCCCCAAAATACTTAATGGGAAAATTCTGGAGCAGCTTACAATAAACAGGCATTATTTGATATAAAAGAAATTTCAATTTCAGTGAGGAATTAACAAGGAACAAAAGAAATATTTTGAAATTGTACTTCTGTTGTTTAGGAGAACCACACAAACTACTAGTAGAAAGTGTTTAAGTATTTAAAATGCCTTTGTTATGCAGTCAACAGAAGTGCAAAAATTTGTTTGTGAACTAAGGATTTTATTGAATTGTCCTTGATTTAATGTGGTCAACTTGTCTTGTGTTTGTGACATTTGAGCTCTGTTGTGATAACTGACAACAGTGCCCCTTTCTTCAGTGTGTCTCTTAAGATTTTTTTGTTTTAGAGAGCATGAATTTGATGTCATTTTAAATGTACAGCTCTTTATCACTCGAGGGAAAAGCAGAGCCATGTTATATTTAGTACTTTCATTTCTTCTGATTAAATATGAATTACTATGAAATTTTTCTCATCATCTAACACACCATAATACGCCAACAGCTTTTTAATACACTGTATAAGCACAAACTTCTGCTCTAAGAGTTTAATTTGCCCCTCTAATCCAATCACATCAACCTTATTTCTCTTATCAGAGATTCCCATTTTGAATTAAATGAGCTCATTAGTTTTAATCAAAAGCAGAGAGATCAAAACTTAAACGTAAATGCTTTAGATCAGAACTGTCAGTCAGCCGTGCAGTTCTATTTTACTAAAACACAAGATCAGAGACCCTTAGAACCAATTTTTTCTCGTAAGGGATGCCAAGAGCTTGAAGATGCTATATCCTTTTTTTTTTCTCCCAAGGACAGATTATACATTTAAGGTTAGACTTAATTTAGAGTATTTTTTTCATCCTGGTGGAAATGGGAAAGTATGCCATTCTGCTGTTGTCTCTTTCACATTTATTGGTGCGGGTCCTTGGAGACCTGAACAAATGTGAAGCCATCACAATCCATGCAACAAACCTGTCCTCAAAAAATTCAGCTCTGTTCAGCAATATCACATAAGAAATAAAACTCTGAAGGGAAAGATATTTTTCAGGGTGTGGGACAGTGAAACCCTGAAAAAGCAGCCAAAATCACCCAGATAGCAGCAGTACTAGTAAGGTGAGGTTCATAATTAATTATTATTTTTATTGTACAGTACAGTACAGTAGTTAAAGAGTACATTAAGAAGCCACAGCATGGGTGCTTCCTGCTGTGTGAAGAAATGCTAAAATCAGCTTAACAAGCGTAGTTGTTGTAGTCCAGCACATTATACTCTAGTACAGGCAATAAGTACAATATGTCCTCCTGTGTTCTAATGGTAATTACCTAAACATACAGAATTAAACACATGATATCTTATGCTCAAAAAAAGATCAGGCTGTAATACATATGCAACATTCCCAAAAAATGGAAATTAAAATTTCTCTTTCATACACAGTTAAATGAAAGAAAGGATAATAACTGACATACCATAAAGTGTACTTGGCATTGACATTTTTAGGCTCATTTAATCATATATCATAAGATTAACATAATTTTGCTGTTATTATACTATGTACAGACCTATACATCTCTAAGTGAATATTATAAAGTGCACATATTTTATCCAACAGACTGGAACAGTGTCACACAAATATATATTCTGAAGTGTTTGATTTTCTTTAACAAGAAGTATCTGAGAGTGTATGTGTGAAATGGGATTGGTTACCAAAAAGTCCAGAACAGCTTATGAACAGCATTTTGAATTTCTCTCAAGAGAGAACCATTAGGGCTGATAGTGCAAATCTGCATTCAGAGTTGCACCCACCCACGGTAGGTACTGTAACAATGCTGATGGTGATTATGCATGCAGGATTTTAAAAATAGGACGTACACAGAACAGCTCCATCGATGTCAGTGAGATTTGCACAGGAATATTTGGAATATGGTCCATTAAGAGTTCTCAGGAGTTGGTTTTAAACGCCTATCACTGAACCTTTTCAATTTTTTTTCAATTATGTCAAAGCAGACTTGCAATCTGAAGAATATCAGAATGAAACTCTAGCAATTAATTTTTGATTAAAAAAAAAATCTAAACCTTTAAAAAGCCTGAAATAAACAAGGTCTACTTAGCTTGATACTGTAGAAACAAAAGGTGTCTTTTCACACTGAAAAGTAAGGCTTCTGGCTTGAATTTACTGAGTTTAAACCTACTGTTGAGTTATAAACTTCTGAAACTGCGAGTTTAGAATGCTAATTATGTGATAAAAGTCAATGCTTACTGCATGTGAATTAAAGTATTTTACACTGTCAGACTTAGAAGTGTAAGAAATAAGTCTGGGTTGTCTTTGCAAAGCAGGTAATTGTGTACTCTGTTGGGAAAGCACTTGCCTTTGTGTGCCCTTAAACATCTTCAGCAGATACTACTAAAGGAATAAACGTCTTCTCTTTCCGCTCCCAAAGCTGATAATGCAGGATGAGATTTCTAGACACAAGGAATGAATTTTCCATTTCAAAGGGAACGAAGCTGCAATCTACTGCACCCATATGGAAGTGTCACAAATGTTAAAAAGCTCAAGTAAGAGGCCACAGAGGCAAATGGGAAGATATTATGAAAGAGCAGCCAATTCACAAAACTGTTTTGTTATCATCTTACTGAGACTGGCTCTGTTGGTCAGAGCATGGTGCTGGTAATGCCAAGGTTGTGGGTTTGATCTGTGTATGGGCCATTCACTGAGGAGTTGGACCTGATGATCCTTGTAGGTCCCTTCCAATTCAGAATATTCTGTGAACTTCTGTGATTCTAAACATTTCTGTGGACAAACCCTGTATCTCTGATCCCTCAATGGGCTTTGCTTTGGGAATGATCTTGGCCCCAGTCCTCACAAAGCAGTCATGCATCATTAAACTTCACGTGCTGGAAGAGTTCTTCTGATTCTTCTGATGGTGCATAAATATGGCCATAGCTGTCTGGAGGACTGAGGCCCATGATTCTCATCCTGCAGGGCTCTGCAGAGGTACCGTACACGTGCGTGCAGTCTGACTACTTTAATGCTATAAAGCAAAACAATGTAAACTAATGCAAATAATGGCTCATACACAGCAATAGCACAAGTACTGTCCCTATGAGTGATTCACAAGCACATTCAAATTTAGATAAACAATTTGTCCCCCAGGAAAAAAGAAGTTCCACATTTGATTTATGTCTTAAATAACAAAAAGCTGCTACAGTAGGCTGAATAATGTTTACCAACTTCTGAGCTTTTTTCTTGACAAGCATTAAAAATAATTGAGAGGAGAAAAATGCATTTTTGCATGCCAAACAGAGAAAAGATAGGCTTCTCATTCTTAGGAAGAAAGGAAGTTATAGAGGGAAAACCAAAAACCAACAAGGAATTTGAGATTGGTGGAAAAAAATACCTTATGGTTTAACATAAAGGATTTTCTGAATTTTGTAACATTTTAGGAAGGTTTCACCTGGCTTTCATTTCACTTCCTTGAAAACATATGTCCATACATTTTTAAAAGCACACTCTCAAACACCAACTACACAGCCAGCTCTTAAGAGAACAAAAAAAGTGAACATACAAAACAGTCAGAAAAAGGGAGCTCTTTTCCTGTTATCTTCTACACTTGCAAACCTCTTCTCATATTTTCTTAAAGGCTTATAAACCTTTGCATAGGGAATCATTATGTTCAGATGAATTTATAGGTACTATAAATCTATCATTTTCAGTTGGACTAGATGCAGCTTTTAAATGTTTCTCTTTCTTCTGTGCAGTTTATTGTCTGTAACCAGGCATTAAAAGACTAAGAAAATTTAACCTTGATTACTTAACTGCCTTTAATCAGAAAAGTGACTCTCAAAAAAATCACTATTTGCCAAGATCATTCTCTCTCAGTATCTTACAGATAAAATTTGATCATTTTATAAACTAAAAGATAGATTTTCACAACTACTCACCCAACAAATAAAAGACAAAAGCTACAAGTTAAGACAATTTATTTCCAATGAGCGCAAGTTACTATACTTAGCAATTGTGCAAATGAACGTTTTAAAGTGAAGTGGGTTCAGGCTGATGACAGGCTGAACATGGGCAAGTAGTGGAAGCTAAAATTTGTTCTAGGAAACTGCTGAAGATTCCTGAGCTACTTGGATGAACCACTTTGGCCTATTTGTGGCCACTGGGAGCCTGCCTGGAGACCAACTAAAGAGCACAGAGTAAACAACTATATAGCAAATTCTATAGGTGCTCTCTTGGTCTCACCAGTGTGCTCAGCACCCTGTGAAATCAAGGACTATATGAACCACTTATTTAACATTTTGGGTGGCAAAGGCTCATTCACTCTTCCAAAGCAATACTGTTTCTAAAAGGAGGAATAATATTTTTGCTGTAAACTGTCCCAATTAGAAACAGGAACTTGAGTTCCCAAATAACCAGATTTGGATCTGAAATTCATGGTACTTTTAGGTGACTGGGTAAAACTCATAAAATTTCTGTTTTGAAATTTGCTATAAAACTGAAGAAGTCAAGAATTGGACTAGATTTTAGGTGACTTAGTTCCATTCTTTCCTTTATATGGGAGCAATAATACTGGAAGCTGGATAAGGCATCACTCAAAAGAGGAAGATTCAGGACAGATCTTTAAAAAAAATTGAAAGAAAGATGACTTATAAAGAATTTATATCTAGGTAATGTTTTCAGATAAGATAATAAACTGTTCTTTTTTTGTCACTCTACCTCCAAGATTAAGACAATACACTTTTCATGACCTATAGACCTATTAGAAATTCAAAGGCATATAAACTTTAAATGCTATCAGATTTCTGTTGAAATCTAGATCTTGTAATGTTTTTTTATTAATTTTTTTTTCCCCTACTCTTATCTCTCCACATTTTCCAGATCCAATAACTGACGGTATGGCCTAGATTGTCTTTTGCAAAATCCTTAATTTTTTGCAAGCAATTTGACATTGAAGCATTACATGTAATATATTTATTTCCTTCACAATTTCTAAAGAATATGCTATATATATTTACATCTAGAGATATGACTATTTTTATAATCACTGTAATTACTGGCCTATGATCCACATGAAAGGTGGACACTGTTAAGCTTAGATATTTGTTTGAAACTGGGAGAACAAGAGACTAACTTAGATATATCCCAGTTTGTTTTAATGTGATACAAGTCCATGCATTCAAGCAAAACACAACTCAGTGAAGTAGCAGTGAATTCAGATACAACAGCCAAGGAAGTGAGAGAATGTGTTTAATATCTGATCTACTTGCATACTATAGTTTGGGCAGAAAAATGGCTGGATCTGCAGAGAAATAAGCCATGCTTTGCAAAGTTATCCTGTAGTATTACATATAATGAGCTTACCCTGTTTGCTTTTTAATTCAACTATGCTCAGGTACTGACTATAGTTATGTAGGAGAAACTGAAGTAAAAACTCAGAGGCAGGCATTTAGTATTATCAGAGACATTTTTGAATGTTCTATTATCCTTGCAGGACCAAAGTAATCTGAAATACCCTTATTGGACTAATAATCACAGAACCACAGAATCGTAAGATGGTTTGGATGGAAGGGACCTTAAAGATTGTCTAATTCCCACCCTCCTGCCATGGGCAGGGATGCTTTCCACTAGCCAGGTTGCTCAGGGCCCATCCAACATGGCCTGGAACACTTCCCATGGATGGGACATTCACAACTTCTTGGGCAAACACAGCATCCACCTTTCTCATAGTAAAGAATTTTTCCTCATTTCTAATCTAAACCAAACTCCTTCAGTTTATGACCACACCCCCTTGTCGTGTCACTACATGCCCTTGTAAAAACTCCCTCTCCAGCTTTCTTGTAGCTCTCTTTAGTGACTGGAAGGCTGCTATAAGTTGTCCCCAGAGCCTTCTCTTCTTCAGACTGAAAAATTTACTTCTCTCAGCCTTCCCTAGTATGAGAGATTCCATCCCTCTAATCATCTTGTGTCCCTCCTCTGGACTGTCTCCCATATAGGTCCATGCCCCTCCTGTGCTGGGGCTCCAGAGCTGGATGCAGCCCTGCAGGTGGGGTCTCACGGGAGTGCAGTAGAGGGAGAGAGTCTCCTCCCTCGCTCTGCTGGCCATGCTGCTTTGGATGCAGCCCAGAAGAGGGTCAAGTAATACTTTATTTAACGCCTCAAAGCTTTTCTTCTTGTGCATTTCCTTCTATTTCTTCTTCTTCAGCCTAGAAATGTCTTATCAGGCTATTAATTCCAAACACATGCAATTTACTTCCCATGTAAACTTTATCCCACAGAACTCTTCACATATCTGGTAAAATAAAGAATGAGTTAAGAGCCAGGACAGAGCTATTAATAAAATATTGCCAAGATAAAACTATGAATAAGATTTTTGTTACACTATGACATTGAAAGACAGATTTTACAGCAAATTTTGGTATGTCAGTGATCTGTGAAAGACACTGGGCTTTTTTGTTTGTTTGAAAACAGCATGATAAAGATTTGTTATTAATGGAGCTAATCATAATAGGAAGCCTTAACTCTGAAAAGTGTTTGGTCTGTGAAAATGTTACAGTCTACTGGGCTTCAATCTGAACACTCACAAATGTACCCATACTCATCCAATAGAGCAGAACAACTCTTGAAGGGCTGCTATGGTCTTGCGAGTGAGTGGTACATAAACCATCCTGCGTATGAAGCTCAAACTTTCCTCTACGCTTTTACATCTAAGGTTAATTTATTTTAAACAATGGAATAAATAATCTGACCTGACCTGGTTTCATATGAGGTCTCATATAAGGTCAGCAACACTCCTACATTTTCAAGGTGTGGTGAAATTCCCAAAGAAAATTAGCACAGTGATAGCATTTCCTTACTGTTTACTCACTTTGCAGTAATCCTAATAAAGTTTGAAACAGGACACACCCAAGGGATGGGAGAGGTTCTGATATTAGGAGAGAGTAGTAAACAAGAGTACATCTCTCCTCTGTTAAGGAATGTTTATGGAAAAAAGAAACTGGGAAATGAGAAAACAACAAAGGGAAAAAAAAAAGACACTGACTAATTTTGAGGGTAAAAACTTCACTGGATTCCCCAAGGGCTTTATGGTCCTGTGAGGAATAGAGGACTAGATGTTTAATCTCCTTTGAGATGTGGCTGGTTTCCACAACTTAAATGATCATTATCCTTGCTGAGAAGCTTCTTATAAACAATTTTAAGCATTTTGTTTCAGCACAAAGCTGCCATAAATGCTGATGTTGCTCCCCCTCTTTCTTGCACTAGAAAACCAAGGGTATTTTTTCTTTCTTGCTAGTTTTCTGCTCTTGCCTAGTAACTTGTGAATCATTAACTGACACTACAGAGCATAGCTGTGAAAATAACTGTGGTTTAGAGCTGCCAATAATGGCCCACTAAAGTTCCTTCCCAGCACATGGCATAAAAACACCTCCAACAAACATTAAAAAGTCCCTTCTGATGTTGCTTAACATTGCCAGCCTGCTTAGGCTTAAAAAGCACAATAAAGAGGTTGCTTTCCAGATTTTCATATGCCAAATGGGAGGTGCTTTTTGGAGAAGCTTTTCCCTGAGGGAAAGGAGAGCAGCTGAGTTACCTCACGCTGCAAAGTTGATGTTTGGATGATCCCTCTCTGGGGAAACATACACAAGTGCCACAGTCAAGCTGCTACTAGTGGATGTGTCTGTACTAAGCAACTAAGTAGTAGGAAAGTTCAAGAGAAAAAAAGGAGCATCATAAAGATACTCTTTGGGAGCACATGACATCCAGCAAAAGCCATTATGCAGCAGCCTGAGTATGCCAAGGAGCAACAGTATGAATACAAAAAGTGAGTGTTTGAAGTCTTAGTGGAATTCCCTGAAAATATAGCCACTTGAGGAATCTATTTCTTTAGAAAATACCTTTTGTGCTGCTGGGATATTTGGGGATTCTATTTTCAATACCTGTGTTCTGGATCTGGTGGAGCAATGCTTTTATCACGACTATAAAATGGTTATGAGGCAATTCCTCATATGAAACAGTCAGTAACAGTGGAGCTTTTTAATGACAAACATGATGTCAGACAAAGGGCATCAGGACTTAGTCTTTGTACTACAATACAAAATAACAATACATAAACACCTTTGTGAAAGCAGCTTGAAACCCCATGTTTTCTATTAAAAAGTCATGTTCAATCTTCACTGTTGATAGAACAGAATAGCTAACACAGAGAACACTGTATATCAGAAAGGTCAATAGTTATTATGAGCTACAAATATATTTTTTTCCATCCTTCAGGCTGTTTAGCGCATATCACAGCATGAGCAGCTGTCTTCTTTAATGCTTTTAAAATTAGAATCCCAAAGAGGAAGAAAAAAATTACATTTGCAATGATTGCTCTTTGCTTTTGTAAGTTTACTTTAATACACTATTTTATATACATGAATCTTGCATGCAGCCTAACCAAGGGGCAGTTACTGGTTGCTAGTATCTACTGGATTGTTACATCAATGCATACAGAATCCTGACAAAAAAAATCACTTTGCACAAATTGTGTAACCTTGTTGAATAACCTGTCTAGAAAAGTATGTAGCTACTGAGCATATGTTAAAACCCAGCAAGTGCACATGTGCAAACACAGACTGATCTGCCCATGGTGAACAGTTACTGGCTCAGCAGCAATAAACAGAGGGGGCCACCATTTTCTGTTCACACACTGAAAAAGGAAAAAAAAAATGGGTGGTACGACTGTGGCAGCATTTGACCTCTTACATTTTTCAAACGTGGCAAATATCTGGGTCCATCTTTGCTAACAGTGAACAACTGCTTAACACTGCAAAGAGATTTCCATTCTCTTCTTTGGATTTCTATCATGTTGGCTCCATCAAACTGTTCCACTTTCCAAGTTTAAACTTTTCCTGAATGCATATTGGTGTGTCGAATGCAAATAAGTACTCTATAAATATTTTGAAGCATGGAGGGAAAGAAATAATTTTCTTTATAAAACAAATTTTTAGCTAATTTAGAATGGTTCAATGATAAGAACTCATGCAAGTTGGATTTACACAGCATATGTTGTCAAGGGAAAATATGTATAAATGTCTAGAAGAACTGTCATTTGTTTACAGATAACTTCATCACTGGACAGTCAGTAGCAATAGGCATGGTGCTAAGCACCATGTCATGGCTTCAGAATAATATATTTCAGAATATAGTCAAGTGACACTTTTTCTTACACAAAGTGTAAGAAAATGTATTTTCACATGCTCAGAATCTACTTACCCCTGTCAAAACCAGGTTTAACTAACAGTGGTAATTTTCAATAAAAAGAGTAATGGAAAAAATGAAGAAATGTAGCCTTTCTCATACTTTGCCAAACAATTAGCACTTTAAAAATCCCATAAATATAACTAATACTTAAACATGAAAATACTTATGTCCTCTACACTGTGCATCCAGCTGTATTTCAGAATGCCGTTAACATTTCCATCATTACAAGATTCTCTGTGCAATTGTCCCTTCTCATCTGTTACACTGACACTCCATGACCCGGTCCAGGATAAGATGAATCGGACAGGCTGCTAATCCTGCAGCTTCTGAGGGATTTGCTAGCACAGCTGGGACAGAGGGTAGCTGATGCTGTTGGGACGTGCTGCTCAGCTGGCAGTGCTCTCAGAAGCAGCCCTCACCTCCAACACTCACATTCCTGGCTGAAGAATGGGTAAGAGACCCAACTGCCCAGGTTTCTCTATAGTTTTGTCCCTTATTAGAATTGCTGCCTTGTTCCTGTTACAGTATTTTCTCCTCAGGGTAGCATATTTAATTAAAATATGGCAACAATATTCCTAAGGTACACCAAGAGAGTTCTTATACATATAAGTTAGCACTTACAGAATTCTTTGCTTATGCGGAATTTATAAAAAAGCTGAAAATAATGACAAGATCTATGCCATTTAAATTCAAAAGGAGTTGAGAGCAAGTATCTCCAAAACTGACAGACTTGAGTCTGCTGAAGAAAAAACCCCTAGGGGTAGTTTCTGTGGGCTGCAGCCATGCATTATTCTTAGAAAAGTATTCATTCAAATTATTTAGTAAAAACAAATGTCAAGTGGACCAGACATTGTACTTTTATTATATTTTCTGCCTTTATCTATTTTTTTTTTGCACTGTGGAATTAAGAAGGTTTTTGACAGACATAATCAGAACCTGTCATATAACACAGGAAACAGCATGTTAAAAAATCAGCCCACACTGCAGATATTTTGGCATATTTATCACAAGCCTTGAATAGTAAACACTTAACAGACAGAATTCTGGGGGTTTCTTTTGGTATTTTTTAACAATGGGAACAATGACTTTTTTTTCCCATAATGCCCCTTCAATTCAAGCGCCAAACGAAACAAGGCCAGGCCCATGATAAAAGGAGTAAGGTGATCAATAAAAATAGTTATTCCGTTTTTTGGTAATCCATTTTTCTTCCTTCAGTGTTTGCAAACTGAGTAAATTGCGGAATGAGCTTTTAGGCACTGTCAGAACATGGTATGACCGGTGAAATTTCCATGGTACAGTATTTTCTGAGTTTTTCTGAGTTAAAATTTTTCTACATTGTATCTTCACAATCCTGGAGCTTGAACTGTTTCTTTTTTCTCCAAGTCTGAAGATCACCCCATGGATTAGTAAATGATTGAGGATTGTCTCTTAAAAGACTCTTTAAAAAACTGTCAGAATCAACCCGAGACAAAGATTTATTATGAACTATTTAAAGGGCTTAATATATGTATCCCCAAAGAGCCCTTGGAGCAAACTAGAAAGGAAGAATGGAAATCTCAAAGAATGGGAAAAATCTCCAATGCCCCACTTTCTTCACACCATGATTACTGTTTACTCAAAGGATAAAATGCCTAACCTGTCACATGCAGTCTTCAGAAGCTGTATTATTGCTGATGTACAGTAAAAACCCAAAACAATGAGCCTCGACAGCAATATGCCTAAGAAAGGCAGCTGTAATTTGCTTTGTAACCTGTCCACTAACACACTAATGTGGATACATCTTGTAGAAAACGCTGATCTCTTGACCCAGACAGCAATCAAACAACTGCCAGAGTGTTTGCTGTCACACAAGCTGTGACCATTACCTTAATTATATGTTACCATGTAACAAACCTTCTCTAATGAGCAACTCTTCTCCCACCCATGTGCCAGCTAACCCTTCTGTCCTTGAGAAGCATCAATGCAGATAACTTCAATTTGAAATTTGAAAAGCATATTCACATAGAGTAGTTCCCATAGATAAAGACATGCATTACATGAAGATATGGAAAGGGAATTATAAAGAAATGTATAATATATAATTGGTAAACTTTAAGTGAAGTTGGATATGACCTTTAGCTATATGTTCACATATAAATATATCCATCTTTCCATATTTCTTTGTGTTTAGGGAAGTACCTAAAATACTTCCACAATGATACGTTTTACTTTGAGACTAAGCCCAAAGAAAAGGTACATGAGTCATGGCTCACAAAAACGCTTGTTTTCCCTCTGTGGTGCCAACTTCCAGCAGGTTATGTTTTCAGCTCACTTCTAGTTTTTATATCATATTTTTTCCCTTTTGTTGTCAGCTGTTTGGGAAGTCACATTTAACTTACAGGACACCATATCCTTATAATCAAATAAAAGCTTCTCTCAGAAATTATCCGTGTTCTACCTCAGATGCAGTACTGGAAAAAGGGGGAAAGACTAAGAAATAGAAATCTGGTTTTGGTCTATCTGGATTATTAATCTTTCTTCTTATGGGATAGTTTCAACATTTTAGCCCTTCATGCTAAATGCATATCTAACCTAAATAATTCAGCAGACTTCCCATCTGCTGTGTGTTTTACTTCAGTGGGCAAAACACTTAAAAATGCAGCTATTACACCAAAAGAAGATCAGGAGGAACATGAGAAGGACCTAAATAGAAGTCAGAGCAGACAATTGAAGAGCAGAGCAACAGATGAAATTTCATGCAAACAAGGGCAAGATGTAGCACATTTTTGAAGAAACAGAAACTCCTCTATATTCAGGAGCTTTAAATAATTTTAACAAGGCAATAAAAGGAAATGGAATATCTCCGTGAAAACACATGCTCTGTATGGAGACTGTTACAGCTAAAGACTTAAATGAGATGTTAGAAAACAATAAAAATTAATTTAAAATTAATAAATTTATAAAGATCATATTACTTTTCCACTATGTAACTTTATGGTCCAGACTTTAAATTCAGTCTTGTGTTTAGTTCTAGTCATCTGTTATTAAGAAAGAGAATAATGGAAACAGAAAAACTTAAGTAGAAGGATATCTGAAGAGAGATTAATGGGATTATAAATATGTAGATTTGAGAGCAGATAAATGTGACAAGAGATACATAAAATAATCAATGATACATAAAAGATACAATAAGAACAGGATATTTTCAATAAATTGAAGGGAAAACACGTTTTGAACTGATAAACACAAAATTATTGAAATAGATAATTTTCACCACACAACATGTAATCTATACAATTATCTATCTATCTATCTATCTATCTATCTATCTATCTATCTATCTATCTATCTATCTATCTCAAAAGAAGGACTAAATATCTCTGAGGCTAACTAGAATAACCATGCTACACTACGCATAATAAAATTTACGTGAGATAACAAGTGTTCTAATCCAACTTATATGGGACAGTTACCATACTGAAGATTTTACATGTGATTGGGAAGTATTTAGTACCAGCTAATCTAAATGATAAGATATGATAAGATAGTGGGCTAGATAAATATTATAAATATTCAACATTCACTTATATAAGTTCCCGTGTTACTATGAAATTGCTCTTCCATCTAAAGATCTGTAGTAGGAAATGCTTGTCTTGTTTACTCATCCCCCACTCCCTGTGGTTTATAATTCTCCAGTAGCTTCTAATATTCAGTAGCATAAAAAAAAAAATTAGTTTCTCCAGAAAGGATATGTAACTACATGGTCTTCCCTCTTCTTCATTTGCTGGCTTTGAATTGGAACATTCTTATGATGTTTCTCTAGAAATTATAAACAGCAACATAAAGCTGATTTGTATTAAGTTTGGCATAAATTCTGAGGTTAAGGAGAACTGTGGTGAACCTCTTGCCAGTGCTTCTCTTCTTTGAGTATTGAGAAATTTTAGTACTTTCAGCTGAAGTCATTACAAGTCCTTGAATGGACTTAACATTCAGTGACCATCCTGGTAAATCTTCTAAAGGTACATTAACCAGAAAATGAAGGTCAAAGAAGGTGTACCTCAATAAAGAATGCTGGAAAACTGGTAAGAACAGATGAGGAGAAGGCTAAGGTACTCAACACTGTTTTTGTCCATCTTCAAGGGCAACTTCACTTCCCACACCTACTGAGTGGATGGACAGCAGGATGGAGACTGGGGGAGCAAAGTCTCTCTCTCATTATAAGTAAAGATCAGGTTCATGACTATCAACCTGAACATAGGCAAGTCTATTAGATGCAATGAGACACATTTCACAGTCCTGGGGAAATTGGCTGATATAGTTACCAAGCCACTCTTGATGAGATTTGAAAAGTCATGGCAGTCAGGTGAAGTCCCAGGTGACTGGAAAAAGGGAAATATTTCACCCATCTATAAAGAGTAGACCCTGAGAAGTACTGCCCAGTCAGCCTCACCTCTGTGCCTGGGTAGGTCATTGAACAGATCCTCCTTAGCTGTGCTAAGGCACACGGAGGATAGGGAGGTGGTTTGGCACAGCCAACATGGCTTCATCCAGGGCAAGCCCTGCCTGACCAACCCTGTGGCCTTCTGTGATGGGGTGACTGTCAGTGAACAGGAGAAGAGCAACAGATGTCATTTATCGGGACTTCTGCAAAGCCTCTGACAGGCTTCCTCCTAACATCGTTCTCTCTAAATTGGATAGTATATTTAGTTTAGATATGAGGAAGAAATTCTTTACTATGAGAATAGTGAGGAACAGGTTGCCCAGAGAGGTTGTGGATGCTCCATCTCTGAAAGTGTTTCAGGTCAAGTTGGATGGGGCTGTGAGCAACTTGGGGTAGTCAAAGGTGTTCCTGTCTATGGCAGTGGGATTTGAACTAGATTATTTTCAAGATCACTTCCAACCCAGCCTATTCTATGGTTCTATGATGATTTCTTCAGAACTGAGAAATTCCATCCTCCTGCTGGCCTAAGATGTCTGCCTTTGCTGCATATACATTTATATATCCAGCGTGTTCTCTACATTTTCACCGCTCTGCTACTTACATGGGAAAAAGCAGTGTGCAAAGCTTGCCCACTGCCATTATAGGATTTCTTTATGAAGAATCTATGCTTAAATTGATTTCTTTAATCACTACACATGATCTTTAAAGATAAAAGATTGTTATTACATAGTTTGTGTAAGAATTAAGGCTTTGTAGAGAATAATAATTATAAGACTGTTTTCCAAGAAATTATAATAGAGATGTAGCATATTACATATTGCAAAGAGTTTTGCAGTTGGATTATATCCTGCACATTAAAAATATTATTATAAGAATTTTAATTTAATCCTGGTACATTTTGAATGAACAATTATGAGGTAATTGGGGAAGACCATGAATCTTACGTGTAAATATATTCTACAATACATGTATGTCTTGCTACAAAAAATACAAATTGTAACAGTGAATTAACATGTTTGAATTAAATATAACATATAATATATACTGTAAAATGTAACTTGTTAGATGAAATTACTTTTCAAAGCCAAAAGGTAATATAAGACCAACAGTGATCCACGCTCTCTTTGTACTCTCTTACTGCCTTAGTCACAACATAGATCATTAAATGGCTTACTGTCTATGGAAAAAGAGTTTTCTAGGTCAAAAAAATTAATTTCAGAGTGAATTTGATTAATTAACATTTTTATCAAAATACAAAAGGAAACTCTTTTCTCCAAAAAGATTTTGTAAAAAATATTTGGTGTTTTTCTACTTAGGCACTTCAGACAGTCCTAGAATATCCCAGCACAGTGCAAATGGTGACTTCATATACAAAATGTTAGTAACTGCTTAATATAATCAGGTGTTAGAATAATGATAATGATTACCTCATCATATTGGTAATTTTTGCATTCTGTTAGCAAATTTTGCTTTTGCTAACATGATGCAAAAGTTGTTAATATAATGAGTCTCATTGTATTAGCAACTTTCTATCACATTAACAAAGATTAAATTTGCTAATGGAATATGACAGTCACTAACGTAAGATTAGTGTAAACAGAGACCAGAGTCTCTGTAGGCCTCCTAAAGGTAATGCTGAACATGTAAGCAATGCTCATTTGTTTTTCCTTTGCCAGCTATACCTTGAGTGCCTTAAGTGTCACATCCATTGGCACTCCCTGAATGTGCCCCAGGAAGGTCCACTTCATGGAACACTGGCAGCCATGAGACAATGATGAACTTTTGATGCAAAATCATCAACCATAAAGTGACTTGTTAGAAGATAAGTGACTCATGCAAATGGATCAGCTGATATTTATACAGCATCGAGATATGTTCATGAAAACTGACATTAACAATATTGCTGATTAATTTATACAGGACCTCCCATGATGAGCATACTGATGCCTACAGAAATATTGAAGAGTTACAGCAAACATCCTTGGACTACATTGCTCATGGGGGTCTCCCAAAAGAGACTGCACATTAGGAATTTATGGCATAAATGCCACAGCATTGTAAGTGGCAAAGAGCCTGAATACAATGATCTTTTTACTTGTATAGCACAATGTCAAAATGGCTGCTCAACCCTTACACAGCTGCACAAGTGACTTGGGAAGTAAGATATGATTTGTATATATAAAGGAAAATTAGGGGGCCTTAGCTGTGTCAACGATCCCTCCCTCCTCCTGTAACATTGACACTATTCATGTTCCTGGGGTAATGGTTTCACCTCCTTGACCCAGACTTCAAAGGAGGATCCCAGACTCGAGGAGCCATAGAGAAACTGCAGCCCTTTGTGAGTATGGAAATACAGGTCCCTCTTCTCAGAGGAAGCCTAACCTTGCCTAAATGGTCTGATTTGAATGAGCGTCTGAGTAAGGTGCTATGTTAGAGAAGAACTGTGACAGACTGTTACTATAAGAGAAGTGGAGCTTGCTCTCACCTTCTATTTTGAGAGTTTTAGGACAAGCCACATACCAAATCCAATCACTATTATTCTTACATCCTGTGTCAGAACAACCTAAAAAATGTAAGTGCTCCTTCCTGAAGTCTACATGCATCCAGTGTTGGAATATACCAGACTACAACATGTGGGTGCCAAAATGCAATTCTTGTTTGACAGAAGTGAAAATTAAATGCAACAGTTAGTCAACACAAGAACTATTTACAGTAGCAAGCAGTTAAACATCACTAAAATATTCTGAGGAGAAAAATCAACTGTTTGTCTACAGTCTAGGGTGAAAAACTACGACAACAGAAAGGCAGTAGACACAAGCTTTCAGTGAATAACCTCAGCACAGGCTCATGCAAAGAATGGCAGCCACTTGATATATAGTCCCTCTTCCCTTTAGAAAAAACACCAGTAAATTCAGCCCATATGATGTAGTAACAAAAGCTAACAGCAAGCAGGATTCCTGAAGAACAGAGCTGCTGAGCAAACTGGAAAACCAGTAAGTAAACTTGAAAACTGTGCAGATAAATAAAATATATGCTCCAAATTTTCATTTGCTTTGTGCTTGCTTGATTTGATTTTATAGCTGTTGAATAAGTTTTGTGGTCAAGCACTAAACAGTTAGAATTAGCATATGTGGCTTGTGAGAGCTGTGAAGTCCTAGATCCAATGGGACAACTGCAGGTGCAATAACCAGCTAAGAAAAGGAATAGGCTGATGGGGGGCTAGATATTTAAGAAGGTTCATTAATTGAATATGAAGAGCCTTTTGACATCAGAGGAAGTTAAAACTGGATTCACAGCTTTACGTTAACATGTAGATTTCTTTTACTATAAACAGCAGGCTGAACTCAAGAAAAACTAGTTTTGTGATAATGATATTTCAGTTCATAGTACTAAAATATAAAAGGGAACAATCATGAGTTTTCCACTTCTTTTCCTTCAGTTCTTGGAATGTGATTTCTGTGAACAATTGTTTAATTAGAAGACCATTTCTGTCAATGAAGTGTAAAAGTGAAGCCCTAACCACTTATTGTTATGAACAGTATGTGGTTTTTTCTTTGTTAGAGCAGTATTTCTAGGGCTGATTTATGACTGAATTCTAATATGGCAAACTGTATTCTGCTGCACTGCCACAAGTTTGTTGGTTTTTATTTTTTTTTTTTTTTTTAATGCAGAAATCTTATTCTATCTTGGCCAGTTTATTTGACTCTGACAGTTCACAGCTGAGCGGTTCAGAGGAATACACAGGTGAATTCCTTAATTCACCTCACTTGACAAAAGCAGGACCTGATCCTGCAAGTCAGCTTTAAAATTGCATTTGGAAGCTGTCATGGAAATCATGTGAGAGAAAAACTGGTTCTCACCATTTCAGAAAATTAGGTCACTTATTTAGGACATTAAAAAGAACTTAGGAGTTATGACTTGAGGCACACATTATATATTTCTTTGCCAGTGTAGTCTCCCTACCTAGTGGAAAGAAATAGATTCCTAATAATGTAATTATAATAAGCTAATCTGTCTTAAAAAGTTCCTTTAAAGACATACTTCATGATACAACTCTTTCTGTTTATGCTGAGTTTTATGAATGATGATGGGCCTTTTTTCACAAAGCCTCCATAGTGCCAAAGATCTTTGGATTGAGCACAAGAAAATTTAGGTCATACAAGAATAAAACTGTGAAAAAACAGAAGTCTTAATCAGGGCAGAAACCCTAATGGCAACTGGGGCAGGTGTTTGAGGAATATATTGTATTCTCCTAAGGCACAGCAGCAGAGGGGGGCAAGTGACATGAGAAGCAGGAGAAACAAAGGAATTTGTTGACATTTTTTCCCCCTGTATCACAGGGGAATATGCTTTGTAGCACATAATTGCAAGCATGCAACGCACACAATTTTACTCTGCTGTTTTCAGCCTAAACTTAGCCTGTTTGTAAAATTTCCCAGTCCCATCAACAACCCTCAAGCATATCCATGGATTAGTAGAGGATTGTGCTAGAGGACATGGCCAGGTCTTTCTGGTCCAGTGCCACATGCAGCCCTGGACACTTGAGCCATAGGAGAATCCCTGACAGGGGCAGCAGTTCCAGGACTGATGTCATCTGCGGGCCAGCCACTAGAAGTCAGCAGTCACATACACTCCTGCAATCAGCAAAAAAAACCCCAACAGCCAACGTGTACAGGATAAGCATCCAGCTAACTGCAATCTGTGTACAGGATTCCTCTAGAGCACCTCAGAGAGCCAAGAGCTGCCCAAACTCACACCCTTCTAAGCACGTGTAAGGTGAGCAGCCCCCAGACTTTGTACATAACTTCACTACAGCGTATAGAGACGTGGGGCTTACTTTTGTACAGACTACTGAGCTGCCATTTCAGCATCTCTCCTGGGCTCCCTGTGCCTAGAAGGGAGGTCCAGTTTGTGGGGAGGAAGGACTGAATGGTGCATGGGCCTTCATGCATTCATGTGATTGAACATTATTGGGAAAATACAGAAACTACCGTGAAAGCTGCTGGGTTGGATATGTCCAAACAAAAGCCACAGTATTACCATTTTGTCCTTAGACAACACACTATTATTTTTAGTGTCATGTGTGATATTACATTATTTGATAAAAGTAAATGCAAAAATTTGCCAGATGACTTGATTTCTATCCTTGTCAGATTATTTTGTTTAGTTTCTGATGAAAACATAAGACAAGCTTTACAAAATTATTTTTGTGGATTCTGTTTTCCACTTCTTTTTCCTTCCTATTGCCATGTATAATCTATTTACCTATGGCTCAATCATTGATTTATGTCCACTGGGATGATAGATACATATTCTGTAAGTGATATCAGGGTTTTTTTGGTACATTATATACACAGAGAACAGATACTCTGAATTGCATCTGTGAATAAAAGCATTGCAAATTGTTATTAATTATACCCTAAGGAAGATGTATCCCACTGTTGAACTTTCAGAAAAAGGAAAAAAAATATTATTTCTTCTCTTTACTGAAAAATTTTTTCCTTCATTATGGAACAGCTGAAGAACACAGTATTAC
Source organism: Molothrus ater (assembly GCF_012460135.2). Classification (NCBI taxonomy): domain Eukaryota; kingdom Metazoa; phylum Chordata; class Aves; order Passeriformes; family Icteridae; genus Molothrus; species Molothrus ater. The sequence continues at coordinate 36,987,147 of NC_050483.2, read as the reverse complement.
TTTTACCATGCAGTTCTGAAAATGCCAGTTGGGTGAAAACATACTTTTGGATACTTAAAATAAAAATATGAAAATTTTACAATAGCTTGCATGGAAGCTCCCCATGTCCGCTTAACAAAAATAGCCTTTGAACTGCAAAGAAATTTAGTGATGATTACTGTTCACTGAAAAAATAATACAAAATGTTATTCATCTATTTCTTTTCCTGACCATGTGTTTATCTATCATTTTGCAGTTTTCAGCAGAGCAGATGTGCTATAACAGAAACAGCAGCTACAGTATTTGCTCCACATATAGAAACAACAAGCAAATGTGACTCATATCCTGGATTACATTAAACAAAATGGAAGAGTGACAAAAAAAAATCTGTTAGTCTAACAACAGATTTTAATTGCAAACCAAATTGAAATTCATTTGTTTAAAAAAGTGTTTTCAAATGTTAACCCACAGATTTATACTGTCGTATTTGCCAAAATGTTAATGTTGTGAGGTAAAATCCTGTTTCTAATGAGGTCACTAGAGCTTTGTCACTGCATCTGGGGGCAAGAGCCCATCTTGGTCCTTTATTTGGTTCCCCCAGATAATTTCACGTACACCACACAAGCACCGAGCTTTCACTCGTCTTAAGAAAAAATCTTTAAGGCTGCAAATGATTAAATGCAATTAAGGACTTGTCCATAAAAATATAATCAATAATTATCATTCAGTGATTGGCTGCAGAGACCTGGACTTGAAATATGAGCTATTTGTCAGAGGGCAAATGCAAATGTCTATAACACAAGCAGATTCTCTGCTCTTGACCTATTAAAACTTTGTTTGCTATTTTACTTGCTGGTGAACAAGTCATGCAGAAAGGTGTTGAGGAAATGAGCCAGCGTGTTCCCCAGGTGATATAAATGCTTTATCAAACTGATCCCTGCCTTGTTATGTAAACTATACCAGGTACCATTCGTTTTAAACAGGGAGATAAACAGATCTAATATGCTTCAGGGCGTCATGCTTTATGCATGAACTGCTTTTTATTTTTATATTGAAGATTTTCCTGACACAACCCTTTGCAATGAAGGAAAGCTCCAATATAATGTCTTAACTACAACCACTGCAGCACCTGTGAGTTCAAAGTATTGAGACTGATATTCCCTGATCAGACAGTCCCATGTTAAGCTGTTTAATTAATTCTTAATAAACAATTAATTTTTTAGTGAAATATCTCTTGCAATGACAAAGTCCCTCACCAAAGATAAATGAAGTAATCCTCTGAGAAAGAATCTATAAATAACTTGGTCTATCTGTCTATTTACAATATTTAGCTACCTACCCTTTTCTTTCACTTGTCTGATTTATCATTTGTTTTCTTATTTATTTTACAATTTTAAATCTGAAGGAATACCAGATAGAACATTCTTAACCTTTACAGGAGCAATATTCAGTTTCTTTTTATGGCAATGGGATTGAATTCTACTTTCAGCTTTCATGGGAGAAAATGCAGAATATCACCTAAGATTTCGGTTACTTAAGATTTTGGTCCATAAGCAAGACCAGGATTTAGTCATCTGTCTTGAATTTGAGATATGCAAGATGAAAGTGAGCACATTTATTCTCTTATTACAAAAATGGACCTACAGAATATTATAAGGATCCACTTTGAAAATTGTGTACACTTTTACCATAAAAATTATTAAAAAATTCCTTGATGTTGGTTTAATATTCAATGTCATACGCTGAAATTTTAAGGACAATTATAGAACCCTATTTTCTTAGAACTGCATAAGAAGAAAAAGGAAAAAAGTCTTATGTGGATTGTCATATACACAGAAATATTTTTTTATCCTACCTTAAATAAGATTTGAAGTACACTTTCCAATCTGAGCCTTAACTGTGGAGTCACTAGAGATACCCTTGTTATTTACCTGCTTCTACAAACAGAATTGTATGAATGCATGTTTGTACATACTAGTCCAGATTTACATATGTGTATTCAAATGGCTTTTGCACATACTCCTTATAAGTATCCATTGACTAATTAATTAAAAACAGTTGGTCAAAATGCTAAATGCTTTATAGAGCACTATTTGTATTATACTCAGCACAACAGTTGTAATAACTTTCAGGCTGATAAGACTGGTACGTTTAGTCTGCCTCAGCTCACATTTTCAAGGCTGAAAAAAATTTGCTAATAAAAGCCTTTGTTTTAGCAAGCATATATGCACAAAGATAGCACAAACCTCCTGATTTTAATGCCGAAGGCATCTGAATAACAAGTTTAAACTGGGTACTATAACAGTCTTCACTAACATTCTGGTTTGTTTTTATTCATAACGTAATATTTAGTTTTCTGGATACATGTTGCCTTCCTTCCCTTCATTCCATCTGCAACTCAAAATAGAAAAAAACTAATGAAATTTAACTCTCAGCAAGTCTTTGTTGTGAAAGGACTGAATTATAACTTTTTAATTTAGTCAAGTAAAGAATTATTACAGTAGGACTCTAGGGCAGGAATGTGTTAATAAAATCATACTCTCTGCCTTTTCATTTAAAATAATCCCCTTGAGCTGATTAAATGAAATATCACTTGTTTAATAACTGACAGAACATTATTTTTAAGCAGAAATGTTTTGCATATCTTCCTATCCTGATTTTAATTCTAGGCACAAAGTAGTGAAGGCACTGACATCACACAAAGGGAGTAGAGTTTAGCACTTGGATATAGTTTGTCCTGTCATAGTGGCATCTATAATTTAGTGTGAAGCAGTGAGGTAGACAGAGCATTATCATTAGAAATCATCCTGAACAGGGATATAAAACACAGTCGCAATAACACTTGTCAGAAAGGTGACTGCAGTCAAAACTAATATCCAAGATTTTCAAGATAAATGCTGACACTGCAGCCATCTTACAAAGACTATTATTGCTCAAAAAAATCCACCCCAAAATGAAAAAAAAATCCCAAAACCCAACTATGAACCTTCCCCAGAGAGAACAAGTTAGAGTGAAGTTTGTATCAGAAGCAGCACAAACTTGTAAGATTTATGGTAAATTAGGCTTTCTGGCTTAATGACTTTAAGCAATTTTTCTTTCCACCCTCTCCCCATTATCTGGAGCATGTTAGTACAATACTCAGAACAGGTGAATAACTGTGCTGCTTCCAGGTTCAATCCCTCTCTCTGCTGTCCACTTCCTCAGCCTTTTTATTCCTCAAAACCCACTGATTTTCTTAGTCTTACACTCATCTCTGTCTCAGAATGCAGATGTGATCCTATAGTCTTTTACCACTGATTTTGTAACTGCAAAGCCACAAGGAATCTCCTGAATCATAATTGTAGTCTTGAAACTTGGAAGTAAGCCTAGTAATTTCATTGTATTTGTTTATTTGGCACCCATAATGCCATATATATATCCCTGTATACATACACGGATGCACAAGAACGCTGCCTCTTTAGTGCACAAAATACAGGTGTGGAGTACAAGGTATTTCTCCTGCTGCAGGCATCCTGTCCTGACCAGAGATACAGAATGGACACAGTGGTTTGAGTGCCCGTGGAGCTCAGCATTCCAGGTTAGATGACTTCCAACAGTGGCTTACACTGCTGAGAAATGGGAGAAAAATCTGCTAAAATCTCTAGGCTCTGTTCTAGGCCCCAGCCATTTTCAGTGCATCACATATTCTGAGTCTGATGTTGTTTATATAAGAATCACCATTTTCCAAGGTCTACTACTTTGTGTCTGAAGAAAGCAAGCAGCAGGTTCTCCAAAGACCTAAGTGTAATGTGGGAAGTGATCAGCTAGCAGAAGCTCTTGAGCTCCATTATGCAGTATTATGTGGTTTTATAGAAACTCAACCACAACAGAACAAAGCTAATTTTGTATTGGCCTAAAGTACATTTAATTAAAAAAATATAGGACAGTATGGGTCCTTGTAACTACAGAACTTTAGAGAACTGCTTGTTCAACAATTTTTATCAACAATTATAGATAACAACAAATATCTCTGGAAAAAGAGCCAGAAGACCTGCTGTGCACCATGTGCATGTAGAAGACCTTCCTTCCTAAATTACCAATAGGCATCTAAATTGACTTGAAATACCATACACTCTTCTATATAAATATTACAACTGAAGTTAAAAGGGAATGCTGTCATCATATATAAATGCCTATATTTTAAAATATATTATTTAATTATTTAAAAATTCTAGTCTGCTCTTGACTGCGGGGTTAGTGACAATGAGTTCCACACATCCACAGCACCTGACAAACATGCTTCCTTTTACCTGTTTTCCTGATCTTCCATATGAGTTTTGCTAAATGGATTTGTCCCCTTGTAAACATATACCAAGGGTAGTCTATGGAAAATTATTTCAGTCTTTTGCATCTTTCATCAGAAAGAAATATTCTTATACCTCAAATCATGTCAGCAATTCATGTCTAAAGCTGTTTCATACTTGCTATATGATATCACGTGTATGTTAACTGAAAAAGCACACACAAACCCACATAATTTTTAAACGTTATTTTAGAACTGTTTTCCACAACATTTTTGTAGATCAGGAAAATTTCTCTCTCCTAGGTAATAATTTTTATCCTGAAGGTTTCTGCCTGCCATTTTACTCGAACATTGTGTACTTTTAGCAACCTGGGCATTTCACCTTTTCACCTTTCCTTCATATTTTTATTTTGTTATATACCATCTATACCTCACAAATACATCAGTTTGTTTGGATATCTCCTGTTTTGAAATCTCAGATTTTGCGTGCAGTTGTTTTGTCTCAGTGAACAACTGTAGAACCTCAGGGCCAGTTTAGACTAATAGAAAGAACATAAACTAACTTTAATATAAGCTGTCTTTATTACATGCAAATTCAGTAAACTGAGCAGTTCATTTCTAACTACCAATCCATAGCCTCCCTTTTTTATTTTCCCCACACATAACCCAATACACTTTTCAGTCCGGCTCTTAGTTCTCCAAATTACTACCTTGCAGATAACTGCATGGTGTTGTCTTTACTCTGATGAAATTATTGTTTTTTGCAAGATTGGATTTTCATAACAATCTCGGGAATTTTACCGTTTAGAGTCATCACTACTCTTAGTAAGTTCACATCTGATGTCATTCAGTTGTCATTACTTAAATGAGTTTCATGATGAATTTATGGATTACAGTTTCCCAATACTGGCTAATGAACCTATGGATTATGGTTTCCCTGTATGGGCTACATTCAGCGCTTTCCTTTATTCAGGATATCCCAGCACACTTGGAGTAGTGGTGACTTGTGATGTGAATAATTCTACCTACACCCTAATATTGAAAAAAATTATATTAGAGGCTCAACTGTAACTATTTTCGAACCAACATCTTTTCTAATATGAAAGATGAAGGTAGAAAACAGACCCACAATTTCTGTGTGCCAAAAACCTTAAAAATGCCTTAAGCATCAAGAAATGTTCATTGAAATCCTGTCAAGGTGTGATATTTTTGAGTTGTTGAATGCATCCACCATTATTGTTCAGCTAGGTTCTGTGACTCTTTTTATTTCCCTCAGTACCAATCACTCATTGCCCTTCTTCTGGCCAATGTGGCTAAATATGCACCACATGTGTCCCTGCCTGCTTAAGGGTTGGTATTTCTACACATATGCATATCTAGAAAAGAAGCAATTTTGAAGAATCCATTCTGATATCAAATTAACCCTTACAGATGTCACAATCAGTAAGATCTAAAATTATCCATGGTCTCCCAACTCCAACATGGTCTCTTTGAATAATGTCTTCCTTACAGTTTAAAATAAAAATAAGGTATGTTTGAAATTATGTGGGTCAGAGAATTATGTGGCTCAGAGCACAAACAAAAAAGTGTGCAAAATCTTTTTTTGGATGTGTGATCACTGTTAGTCAGGAATCACAAAGACTTAACAAATATAAGGTGTCAAAACCTGACTGCTTTTTTTGCTGCACACATACTATGCAGTGTAAGAACACTTACAAGCAGATATTTGTAGGAGAAAATTACAGAAGTTTAAAAAATACATTTTCCTTATGTGTAGGTATGAACCTGCCTGTAGACCGTAGAGGAAAGCATATCTTCTGAGATTGTTTCTGAGAAAAGAAAACTCACGGTTCAAAAGTAGGATATGTTATAGATATTAAATGGGAGCTATGAAGCAAACATATACTGAATTTCTTTCCTAGCAAAAAAGAGTCTGGATTTACAGTGAATTTACTTTCCTTCATGGCTTGAAAACTTCATTACATAAAAAAATTAAGTTAGATGGAGAGGAATAAATTTAATCAAAACACTGTTAGATAAAATAACCTGGATTTACGAGTCTGCAGCAGCTACTGCCAAAACAAAGCTGTTGTGATTTACCAAAGCTAACAACATTCAATGTTTAAAAATCCAAAGGTGAAAATCTAACAAAACTTTAGTAAATTATCTATAGTATTTCATGTGCCAAACTACTTTGTTGTAACGAGTTTATCTAGTGGATTGTTTAAGACCATGTTTTCACTGTCTAAAAACCCTGAAAAGATAAAAAATTTACCATGGATTTGTAAGAGGTCATGAAGTTAAAGACAATGCTCAACCCCACTACAACTGTATCAAATTATGCATAACACTGGAACAATATCACTACAGAAGTCAGAAATTTGAATTGTTTATAATGGCACCATAGTTTGGCTGCTGAGTTTCTACTGGATTTGGATTTTGGACTAAGAACAGCTGTTGCAAAATATCTGGGAAGATCCCAGAGTGAAAGAGATTTAATTTGGGCATTAGCATTGAAAACTGTAAAAATAAGAATATATGGAATTAAAGATGCTACAATTTCTCTCAATGTATCCTAAATATAACATTGTTCAAAAAAAATCACATTCCAGACCAATTTGATCTGTTTCTTGTGGCATACAGAATAAATAGCAAAGTACCTTAGGTGATTTTACAAGTATTAAAAGAGAGAGCTGTGCTAATCAATTCCTTTTATTTGTTCTTTCTTTTGCCTTTATCTTGAACACAGAAATAGAAAATAAATCATAGTACTATATTTCTCAGAAGTTAATATCATTTACTTTCAATAGACCAATAGACTCAGTAACACTGTTTAAACCTTGAAAGCTAATAAACAGGGATTTGTAGAATTAAAAACATTGAACAATTGGAGAAATAGTTACTCACAAAATTAAAGTTTTATAGCCTAAAGTTGAAGACTGTGTTCCACACTTTACATATTTAATATCAGGTGTTTTCAGCTCTACTACAGTGTAAAGTTTGATTTTGACTTTTTAATACAGTCCAACTTTTTTTGTACTTGTACTAAAAGGCTATCCCATGTCTACCTACAGTCTTTGATATGATTAACACAGGCTTTAAGTATGACATGCATTAAAAGAAGCCTTAACTTGAAATATGCTCTGATATTAAGGCATAAAGTCACCCGATGTTACTGCCTAAAAGTAAACCCAGCAGTTTCTTGATAGCAGCTACCATACAAGCCAACTAATATTTGAGTCATTTTCTTTTCCACAGCTATGGTGTACCAGAAGTTGTTTCTGACTATGCTTTGTATTTATATTCAAGGTGGGAGTCAGTCTTTACATCTGCAAGCCAAGATACCAGTCTGTAGTTGTTTTATTTTTTTTTTTTTCCTGTCCAATTATGGCCAACATACTTTTCTGGGGCTATCAGAAGTAGCAATTATGAGGACATCTATGACCAGGGGCAGTTTCTATTAGCATGCATCAACTGATTAAGCTGTAGCAGTAATTGGAGAGAAATAAGTTCACAAGTGAAACTTGTCATTTGAGTTAACACATTATTTTGGTGTTATGGGTGGATTTAAGTGCCCTACCTTCATAATTAGACCAGGTAATTTCAAAAAGTCTTTGGAAAAACCCAAAACTGATTCCACACATTTAAAACCTATGGCTATGCTTATTTATACCAATTAATTATCAAGGGTATTCTGTACTGTTTTCATTGGTATCAAAAGGAATATTGGTTGAGTAAGATGCTGGATAAATGAAGGTTGATAAAACCATAGAAGATAAAAGTGAACAGTATGTGTTAAAGAGAGGCAAGGACATTACTGCAGGTCTATATATATTGCATTTAGAATCACAAACTATTAAAACATAAGCATATTAGAATACAAGCATATCAGTCCCATCAGTGAAGATAAAAATGAACCCAAGCAACTTGCACAGCAAATACTTTCATGAGTAGTTGAGAAACGGTGACTCAAAATCCATGACTATTAACTGTAAGACTGCAATACTGTAGGGAACTCTCCTGCTCTGGCAGGGGGATAGATAAGTTGACCTAATGGCTCTTTTCCATTTCTAATTTCTCTGATTCTATTAAGTCTTGGTATTTTCAGAAGAATTCAACTGCCTCCCAGGGCCGCTGAGGCATGAGAATGTAGGCAATTCCTTCCTGTAAATAACACTACTTTTCAAACAGTAAAAATGGAGACTAGGAGGGGACATTAAGCCCAGTTTAATAAATTCTAAGCTCGGGCACAGGAAAAACTCTTTTTTTCCCTATACTTTTCCTACTGGAGTTTAATTAAGATTGACAAAGCACTAACTTTAAATCAGAAAGGAGATCCTTAGATCCATTTTGTTGTCAAATATGCTTTCCCTGCAAATGGTAGCAGTAACACATATCATTTCACTGATAATGTTTTAATATCCTGCATTGAATAAAACTTTTTTTTTAATCAAGTTGCAATGGTAGCACTAAACTACACAAGGGGCTTGGGGGTTGCAGATGGCTGCATTACTCTAAATGTTCAAGCTTGACTGACCCATTTCATCAGCACTGTCAGAGCCTTGCACTGATACATGTTGACAACATTTAATCTTAAAAAATTGAAAGAAATGAATTAATATGCAAATTTCATCAGCTTTGTAATAAAAATGTCCTTGAAAAAAAACAGAGAACATGACCCCCAAGGAATAGTGTGAATTATCCCAGCTCAATTCTTTAAGTTAGTCAGAGGTATGTGGGTCCGCAAGGAAATCAGCGCAGATTTGACTTGGAAATAATTATGATGAAGAACAAAACACAAGCAGGTTGAATAAATGTAACAACTTGGGAAAAAGTCTTAGTCCTGTTTGTTATTCACTTTGAAGTAACAGGATTAGGTTTGGTTTTTTGAAAATAAAGGAACACCACCATGTAATTTTAACACCTAAGTAATGTGAAAACAATTTTTTCTTGCTATCAATTTTAGTAGGTATTAGAAACAGCTTTTGGAAAAGCAGATTTTTTTCAGTACAGTATAGCTTTTGGTTCTGAGCAACTTCAGCCATTATATTCTGTCTGCGTGTGCAAGTTGGGTAAACACTGCCATTCCTTCAAAAAAGAGCAGAGACATCTGTGTGCAAATCAGGAAGATGAATGGAAATTTTCCTGGACATAGATACTGACAAGATAGGAGACAACCATCTCTAGAAAGGAGCAAAAATTCAGGTGTTTCTTTTAATGAGATAAATGCTAGCATTACTAAATAAATATTTTACATTTTGCAATCTGGCATACATAATTTAGAATTACAAAACAGCTGACTGCAACAAGCCAACTTTTCATTTTGATTGTCATTATCTGAAGCAGACTTCAAATTTTGAAAGATTTGGCAAGCATGAATGAATAGGAAACAGCTTCTTCTTAACTCTACTTAGTTGAATTCAGGTGTGTAGAAATCAAATTCTGAATCACCGACATTTACTTCAGTGAAGTCAAGCAAAGTTCTGAGAATTCAGCAGGTTTCCAGGTAGCATTTAAATGGTCACTTAGTAGTAACGTACTTGCCAGGCCCTTATTTCATAATTCTAGTGTCAGTCGTACTATTTCCATAGCAGTAAAAAATCTACAGACAGTGCCCTGCTCAGCTCCTCTCAGGCAATCACATTGTGGTTTTCTCACTTTTTGTATAGGGTAGAGAAAGTTTTTGAACATAAGATTTGCAGTAATTAACTCACTACTGTAGCTACACTCCTTGAAAAGAGGTAGTCTAGGTCAACAAGTTTTAACAGCATGTCTTCAAAATCAAAACTCCGCTACACGTGAGTAACTTCCAGCCTGGAAAACTCCACACAATCTTCCAGACTCTAAAATAAGTTGACTGATTTTATATTTTCATGGAAGACCGACATACTAAAATACAGACCATGATCAACCAAATGAATCTATTATGTCAGCTTTCACGGTTTTCTACAAAACCATTTTAAGTTTCTCCTTTCTTTTCTAATCTACAATCAGTAAAATTCTACTTTTATAGTGCCCTTTGCACCTGTATGCATAAAATGAATAACCTTGCAGTTTAATTATGCAGTATCTATCAATTTTGAAATGATATAAAGTTGCAGATAGAAAAAGAATAAAACCTCTCTAAGAATCCAAAATTAATATATGTCAAACTCAGGCTAAATCTTAATCTTCTTGCAACATTTCTCTAAAATAGATGTTCTTTTATCACCTGGCATATCAAGACCCACTGGAAAAAAAAAAAAAGAAAAAGCATTTGGTTAACATGCTGTGGAACAGCACTCTCTTTTCCACCTCACTTCAGGCTATTCTTGAAAGATCTGAACAGTTGTATAATAATGAAAAATGTGCAATACTTGTGGGGCATTGCTTGTGCACACATACCTCTGCCCACGCATTCATCATTCTGCAGGTATTGTCAGTGAAAGTTTAATTGCATAAACACTCTGTAACTGTCCTGTCATATTTCTTGTCAGTCTGGATTCCCTCTCCGGGCTCACTATCTCACAAAACTATAATTGAATTGCTACCAAATCACAAGAGGGCCCCAAAAAAATAAAATCTTTATGAATAGAATTTGTTTCCTATCAGCAGATTTGACAAATTGTGGCAGAGGAAGGGCCTTAGCGATAATTTCTGAGTTTATTCTAAATCCAGTTATTTGCTGTTTGCTCTTATCTGTTCTTTAGAATTTTAAAGCCCCAGTGAGAAAGAATCCCAAACAGCTCAACAGTGGTATTTTTCCAGGTCCTGAAGAGACAAGTAATAAAATAAAATAAAACAAAATAAAACAAAATAAAATAAAATAAATGCTGTCCTAGCTGTGGCTAAATAGTGCTTAAACAAAAGACAATTAATTTTGAAATACAGTGAATATCAGCCAGCAATATCTTTCATATCCCCTTAAAGTAATTTTGCTCACTAATTCAGGTCAAATGATAAATATATATTCTGAAAAATATCTTGCTTTGAATGTGTAATCTATGTCCATTTTACTAATATTTTTCTGTGTAATACTTGCCTGTACATTCAATTCCTGAGTAGATAATGAAGGTAATGACCAAATAAACTTAACAGAAAGGTGTGACACATACTTTGTTAGTGTACTGTGAAACTGGAATGCAAATTAAAATATAACTTATGTTAATATTTTCAGAAAAATGCATCCCATTAGGCTAGAAGTTGCTCATTTTAAGTTGAAGTTGATATTTTTCTGATATGCATTCTGATTTTATTCTAAGTGAGTCCTAGTAAATGGTAGAAAATTATAACTCTAGCAGAAACCTGAAAACATTGTTCATTCCATTTTAAAATTTTATTAGCAGCAGGTGCATTAGAAACATATCCTAATGAATAACTTTTAAATGGGACAGAACTTCAGCTGGATTGACAACTGTCTGATTGTTTATGTTTTTTAAATGTGCTTATCAAAATCACATAGGATTGATGGGTGTTTTTAGGTGAAGTTATGTTTTAGCAAGAGACTTAATTTAGGACTAAGGTTAAGGCTGAGGATAAATGAGTGCATTAGATGATTAAAGAACATTTGTCTTGTTGGACACTTTAGTAATTTGTTTATGACGCCTTCAAAACAAGCTGTAAAAGAAGAACAAAAAGCTCAGGTTTTAGCCAGTCTCTCTAACATAAGCCCTGAAGTAAAATCAATTGTTTTTATGCAGAATTAAAAAATGTATCAGCTTATTAAAACTGTGGTTACAGGATACGTGGCTTAAGCACATTTGATGAAAATATTTAAGGTACTTTTTTCTGGGTTTTTTTTGGTCTTTTTTTTTTTCCTTTTGCTGGTTGAATGACAACATATTTGACAATGTTTATTCTCAGTTGAAGAGGGATGGAGTTGCAGCATGGCAGAATAAGATTTCTCACCTCTTTGAAAAAAATCTTATTAAAGATTATTTACCTTGCTTTTACAATTTTATTTTTAATATTACTAGAATTATTTCACTGTTCTTTCTTGGAGATAAAATGTTATTATAAGAAATGGATGCCTCGGGAGAAATACAATAGGAGACCTGAAACTAAAGCCTTTGATCTTTTGTGCATAGGTCACTGATTAAAATTTGATTTAGGTAAGCAGTTGATTAGTATTATCATTAGGTGGCTTATCTGGCCTGGATGGGGGACCAACACTTCCCATGCCAAAAAGTCCATGAAAATGGACTCTAATTGGCACTGCTGCATATATTCACAGGAAAACACCTGGAGTCGTGGCAGGGGCTGGACTGTGAACTGCCTTCCCACCCCTACAGAAAGTCAATGGAGAGGAAGGCAGGAGAACAGCAATGCAACAGCATGGGAAAGCCTACGCTGCTGGTGCCCATGCTGTACGTGTTCTGTGGATAAACAAACAATTTCATTCCCCAGGGCAGTCTCCATCTGGCACCTATCATCAGAATGAAATTCGCTTCGAAAAAAAAGAAAAAAAAGAAAGCTCAGTTATGATGATAGCACAACTATGTCTTTTCATTCAATGTTCTTCAGAACCTTGAAGGGTAATGTGCTTTGATAAGATACAGTTAATGAAATAATTTATCCTAATCACCTACACTGAGCTAGGTTAGTACTGTTTCAGTTCTGCCACATTATCACCCAATAAATGTCCAGTCCTGGAAGGGAGTAGCCAGCATGAGGCTCTTCAGGAGCATTCCCATGGACAGTTTATGGGTCTGTGCAATAGCCTGACTATAAAAAGCCTTATTTTTGTGACTGGACTCGATGGGGATCACCATCACCACTGCAGGTGTCATGCTGGGCCCCTGGGCTGCCCTCAGCATGCTGGGCAGTGTGCAGGCACAGAACACACAGCTCTCTGACAGCTGACTGCTGCTGCTGGAGGAGTGGCCAACAGCAGGGCTCAGCAGCACAGAGCACTCAGGCAACAAACAAGGGAAGGGATTTCTTACTTGCCCTGCAGCTACTTGTGCAATTTACCCTGGTGAAAAACATAAAATATTATAAAGTCAGAGACACAGCATATCCACTTTACCTGGGGATAAAGAAATAGAGATGGTAAAGTCAGATGACTTATTCAGAGTGGTCATGTCCTATTCATAACTGAAAACCAAAGAGTATGTGGGACAAACTGTCTGGGAAAAGCTTCAAGAACTGGAAGCAACAAACCTTTCACACAGAAGCAATATTTTCAGGCTTTCCCCAGTGTGACCATGAGTAAAGTTGTTCACTGGAGGCAGACATTCCTTTTGGCCAGTTCTGCTTTTGTGATCTCTGCCCCCCACAGAGCTGAATCGATACCAAGTAATATCATCCTTTGTATCTCTGCTGTTTTGTGTATATAAAGAAGATAGAATTGTGTAATTTTGACAAGAACAAGGTTTTAGTCTGTAGTATGATGAATTAAACATAACTGACTTACAACAAGCCAAGAGCTTTAAGCAGTCAAGTCTGATCTGCTCAAAATCAGATTATTAAGCATTGGTACTGTTCTACTCTGCTCTGAAAAGAAACAGCTTATCCAGCTCCAATTAGAAGCATAATATTTGAAAAACAAGTTAATATCAACATAGATTAGGTAAGTAAAGGCTGTAGTGTCATTTTATTTTAGAGAGGAACACAAAAAAAAATTAAAATTATTTGTTTAAATATAACACTTTCTGGGTTTATAACTCTAAATTTAAAATGAGAAATAAACAAAATGTGTAAATGATAAGATAAATACTAAAATAATAATAAAAAAATAATTTTGTGATCTACATTTTACTCAGAGCAGGCATCAACAAATCTGTCAAATGGAAAAAAAAATTCCCCACAGTTAAAAAATAGGTATAATGAATATGGTTAATGGTCATTACTTTGGAAAGATACACAATGTCATAGAGCAATATTTAGAAGGAAGAAACAGGAGGTTGGAAAGACAAGATGACTGGTGGGGGCAAAAATAAATGAGATATGAATTTTTAACAACAGGATGGAGAAAACACCAATGTAATTTAAGGCTACATAGGTGAATATAGTGACAGAGTAAAATTATTGTTCTGTTTGAGAAAACAGCATTTGTATGAAATTAAGAGACAAAACTGAATGAGCTGAGAGAAGAGCACAAAATAAGAACTACGAAAAATTTCAGAACAAAGCACTTGTGAGGGAAGGATGAAATGAACATTGTGGTGGTGTGCAAAGATGTATGGAATGTACTTTAAATGAACATGTAGACTGAATATCACAAGTAACTGTGAGAAGATGGAAAGACAATTACTCTGATTTTTCCAAACTCAGCTGTATGACCGGGAACAATCCCACATAAGACTAGGGATACTCAGGAAGATCAGTCAGTCTTATTTCTCACAACCCTTCAGCTGACACAGAAACATCCTCCACTGGAGCTGCCACACACACAGGATCAATGAAACAAAAATCTTGACCTCAGAGCCCAAATCAAATAGATCTGAAAAAAGCTGTGGGGAGATCAATACAGGCAAGTAGAAACTCTCCAGCCTACTTTGCCCATCTGTTTCTCTTTATTGAGGAGGGAAGAGTGCAGTAGAAATTCCATGCAGTCTCCAATCCTCCTGCCATTTTTTAAGTTTCTTCTTGCCTGTTCCCAAAGAGCTTACAAACCACACTAACTACTGGTCTGTCCAGAATGCAACAGAGATTCTACTGGTTGGTCTTCTTGGAGTTATGGAAGAGATAATAGAATTTCTGCTTGAAAATCAATTATGTTAAAATATGTGTTTATCATAGTACACGGGGATCAAATGAGAGCAAAGGTAGATTATTCTCCTGTTTATACTGATTTGGAATTTCATAGTATACTAAAGACACTTGCCTAATTTTGTGTTACATTAGTACACTTATAAATAATTTTATATATACACACACACTACCATACATACACTGTATTTAGGCACTTTCAGGTATATATTTCTGTCTAGTGGACCTACCCTATGGCAGAGGAACCTAGAAGAATATAAACCGAGAGCCAAATTTAGCTCTGTGGTAAACAGAGGAAGCTGAACCGTGACAATTATATTTAGGAAAAACCTATCCTCTTGCAATGGCAGCTACACAAATCCCAGCTTAACAGGCAGAAGTGACAATGTTCTTAGGAGGAGTCAAATACAGACATCTCAACCTCACCAGTATATGATTACAGAATAAATAAAATTTCTCTGCAGCTGAAGATTTGTATTAATGTTGTTGGCATCACTATTTTACCTTTTAAAGCTAACTTGGGGCTGAAATGAAAGCAAGGTTTATCATTAGTATGCATACAGGTCACCCTGATATTATTCTACCACATAATGATTCCAGAAATCTCTGAAAGATTAATGATGATCACATAATTCCAGAAAGTCAGCACTATATATGTAGAAATATATTGGTAATAAAAAAACAGTCACTGTTGTGCCTTTCCCCAGTTGGGGATCTCTCACTTTTCTTTGATTTCTAAAGGCTTCAGATCAATAGCTGGAGTGACATTATTAACAGCTCCCTCAACACCTTGGCCAGCACTAATATTAAATCCATTATACCTTCTGTTTGACATTTGCAGTACAGCAGAAAGTGCTGTAGATACAGTCAAGCTGCCTTGGGAATGGGGTTGGATGCAGGGTTAGTGAGATGGCTTCCCTTGCCTGACTCTAAATTCATCTCATTGATAGAAAACTTCAGCTGTTCAGAAAACTACACTAGGCAGTAAATAATTCACCTGTCAAAGTGAGTAAAAAAACCAAAACACTTTCATGCTGGTTTTGAAATACATTACCAAAGGGTCTTCAAAAATATTTGACATTCCTTATTGTCATCACGTTTACAGAATTTAATAGGTATCACAACACACATCACAGTGTTTCCAAATGAATGCCTTAGTAGTAAATGATGTAGGAAACAGGCACTTGTTTGGTTTGTAGTTTTAAATTTCACAGTAAGTTTTTTAAGGTGTTTACTGTATGTTGTAGGCACCATGCAGTAATATAGCTTAATCAACCTGAGCAAAATTGTCAGACAAATTAACTGGCAACACTCAGGGTATTTACACTGGCATATCTTATGTCTGTATTAAATTCCTCAGCATGCCCTCTCACTGTGGCATTCCCTAGACTCTAGTTCTGGTGTTCTGGCTGAGCTTCATTCAGGGCAGAGCATGACATAGGAAGCTATGTCTAGGATATCCTTAACTTCCTATCTGTGAGTACTTCAGGGCAGCTTAGAGTAGATCACAGAACAGTGATGATTTAACGTGACTCCCCTCTTGGCTGTACTTCTATCTAACACCAGGAATTGTGAGCCTGAGCTGTTCAGAGGTGGCTGTTCTAGGAGTCTGGAAATCAGTCAGAAAGAAATTGAAAATTCTACTATTAGACTATAATTGCTGATGCAAAAAAAATGGATAGAGAGTACATGTAGTGGCTGTGGACTCAGGTTCATCCTGACACTGTAATTCCATAGCCTGCATGCATTTACTGTAATGGTTCTCCTAACTACCCTTCCAGTATATGTCCAACTAAAAGCTGCAGAGAGAAGGAAATGATGAACAAAAACACAGATGTAAGAAGCAGAAGATGGTGGCACTAGGTGGGGAGAAGGGCAGCTCATAAAAATATATTTTGACCTCATGGAAGATTCTGGCACAGTGTTTAGGAAAGAACCTTGCCTAATACAAGAATATAAGACAACAGGATCAACAGGTTATGTAGCATATTCTCAAGTACTGTGACTCCACAACAAGTGAAGCTCTTGTGACAGCACTTGAAACCTTGCAGTCATGGGAGGCAGCAATCCCTGTGATGGGACTAAGGCTATCGCAGAGCAAGGCTGCAGCTCCGTGTCCCTTTGGCTTGCCTTCCCTGCTGCTCTTACACAAAAAACTCTGAAGATTCCTGCTGAGATGATTTCAAAGGTGTCTGCCTGCTACATCTCTGCCATCTTTCTGCCTAAGGTTGCTAAGCATGGTGTGTCTGCTTCTCAGCACCTGCCACCCACAGTTCAGATTAGCCACTAGTGAAACCACCACTGATTTTGGCTTATATTAATATCCTGGCTGCGAAGGTTACAGCTGACAAGTGACAGTGCCCATGCTCTTCCCTCCTATCTAGTGGCACTAATCTGTGGCAGAGGTCACAGTGTGTAAGCAGGGCAGCAACCTCCTAGGTGCCTTTAATGAGTTCTAGAATCACAGTCCTAATAAACCATTCTTGCCTGAATGTGTGATAAAAGAAAAAAAGTAAACCAAAAATTGACACGGATGTCTTCAAGGTTCTAAGCCCTATGCTGCTCTTTTGTTTTTTTTATAATATGTGCCTACAGTAAACCCTTTCCTGTTAAAAGGGACAGTATGTAGAGGAGTGTCCTTTATAGACTTGGACGACTCTGAGCAATAATAGTTGTCTCCATTTGATTCTTTTGGATACTTTCCCAGATTTGAGGTGAATTTTGCAGTAGAAGAGAGATCTATGCTTCTTTAGCACTTCTGCTGGAAATATCCAAACCAACAAATCTGAAACTAGCTTGAGTGTGGCAATCTCAGAAGGTGCCTGGCATGTAGGCACTCATGAAGATTCAGCAAGAGTCAAAAACCCACAGCCTTCCCGTAAATGCACTAATTCCAGCCACATATTCTATTACTTGAATACTTTATATAAATAATGAGAAAATACTCAAAAGAAAGATTCCCTTTCTGCATACATCTGCAGATGGTCACTGAGAATGCAAAATGAATGAAACCAGAACTCTCTTACCTTAACTGAAGATGAATGGGGCATTAAAGCTTTATAAGAAGTATTTCCCACAGCCTAATCAGTTTGAGGGCAGGATGACAAGGAAGTTCAGTGTTCAGTGAGGTGTCAATGTAATTTTATGTTTTTATTTTCCTCCATTTTGAAATTGCCCAAAGAAACAATTTAATTGCTATACATGCTATAATTTGATTACTTCCAACTAAGCTTTTAAAATACACATTTTACTAAAACGAACAGGGTAGGAAAGGAGTGGCTCTCCTCTACATTTTACTTGTAGTGTTTGACTGGTTACAGCACCATTTTACTGTCCATTTACTTACTCTTTTTATAGGCTCTTACTATTTTTGTCATTTTAATAGGAAAAAGATTATAAAAGTGAAAATCTAGAAAACTAAATTTAACAGAATATTACTGAGATTCCATAATCATGCTTTAGTTCTGCCTCTATGGGCAGCTATCCTTGTGTGTGATGTCAATTCAAGCCTAGGAAATGCCATTACCAAAAATTTGTTCTGCTAAGACCTGAGAAAATACAGTTGCAG